>NW_008751777.1:1324914-1334900 GCF_000715545.1 Opisthorchis viverrini
TTCACATCCGAAAGTGCAAAGTCATGGTGTGCAGTGCTCGAGCGTAGCTCTGAGAATTCCCGGGATAACACTAAGAATGGTGGAGCGCTATACGTACCTCTGACGGCAGTGAGACGGACAAATCCACGCACGAATCTCGAGGGCCGGAACTGCATTTGTCAGTTTGCATAACTGGTGGCATCAAGAGGGAATCTCACAGAGTCTGAAAGGACAATTTGATGAGAATGCAGTTCGGGCTGTATTGTTGTACGGCTGCAAGACCTGGACAGATCTGGTGGAGTATCCGAGATGGCTTCATATGTTTGACCACCGATGACTTAGAAAAATAAATGAAATAAACCACTCAGCTGTAACCCCCATCCAGTGCCTAGCTGCCACCAGAAGGAAGCTCGAGGGCTTGGATACTGCCAGCCTGCCCAAACCTAGACAGGGGAATCCGAGAGGCAGGGGTCGGTTCGAACCACGGACCCTGCGGTCAGTAAATTCGCGTTCTAATCACTTGGGCTAGTCCCTCCCGGTGACTTAGAACCAAAGGTGGAATCATACGGAACGAGCGAACTTGGGATGAGGTAATCAGGAAGCGGGTTTTTCGTCAGAGGGTAGGATGAGGTAATCAGGAAGCGGGTTTTTCGTGAGTCAGAGGGTATAAACGTTGCAAGCTTAGATGCCTGGACAATGTATTACGCTTACGGATCGGAGCGCTGTTTTCTGTGTCTCCTGATTCAGAGTGTCACAGAACGAGAGGTTGACTGAATTCGGAATGGCAGAAGAGAACGAAGGATGTTACGAAATGTCTGGGTGCTGTTGGTACCGTTCATCTTCTGGGATGAGGTCCACGTCACCCATCTTGCTCTTGTTGAGGGACAATGAACCATATGGCTGCTAACCGATGGCCTTGAGACAGATCGTCTGACTGATTGTAAGAGGCTTAATCAGCTCAGATATTTGTGACGGGTTGAACTAGTTGCCTCTCCATCTCCTATTTCTTTCTTGTTTGCAATATTGAGCTTTACTCAAAAACCTGACTTGTTTGTAGCAAAGTGAAGCACTAATAGTCTCGTCTGGTGCTACTCTCAATGCAGTCAATGCAGATGATGATGATGATGATGATGATGATGATGATGATAATGATGATTATGATGATGATGATGATACTGATGTATCAAGCTCGTGTGTAAGCCCACGTGGAGTGCGTCGCCACTATCAGACGAATATGATACTCCTGGCCCACTTGTCCATTGTCTTGTTTACTATGCCAACTATAAGTGGTGGGGCTATTTTGACGCGGCTCGATGTGGGCCTCATTTCAAAAAAGCGATAGGTCTGTAGCGACCTAGTCACCCACACAATTGACTGTTCAGCCCACAGTCGCTCACTGGAACACGAGACTTGTCTCTTTTTCATGCCCACAACCACGTCTCATTAAGGTGACTCAGCAGACGTCGATTGTCTGCACCATCTGGTGAGCGCACCACGTACGCTCAAACGGACCTACATATAGTGAAACCGAACGTAGTTAGCACACACAGACTCGCGCGCGCACAGGGAGCAGGAAGTCAACCGCTCTCTGCAAGTCCACGGACAACTATGGAATACGTGTAGCAGCCAAACTGCGGAGAAAACACGCTCCCGCCGTCTGGGCTTTTACCAAGGGACTGTCACATATGATAAGTTCCCTTATTGGCTTGCTCCACATTTTATATTGCCCCTTATTTTATACATGCTGCAACTCGTTTCTGTAAACTACTCTCAATCACAGTTAAAAACTTTTATTAGTGCATACACCTTCTGACTTGTATTATGGTCATCACCAACAGTGCACTAATAGTTGGTGAGCCCGACGTGAGCTCGAACCTTGGTGTAGCATGACGTGACAAAGCGTAGAAATTAACCAATCATTTTTGTTTTTGAGTGCTATTCGAATCTCCTCAACGCGGTCTGGTTTTTAAGCAGACTTACCTATCAGCGTTCAGTTTTTACTTTTCTCTACATATTATCACGATTTCCCCAATCGACCCACTCTCAAGTTACTCATTAAATAAACAATCTTTTGATGCTGTATTGACTAAAACATCAACATTTGACGAAAACCAGGCCAGACTGACTGAATACTTAAGAAAATGACTACCGGTTGTGTAACAGATTCCATCATAGGTTTAACTAGTTACGATAGTTCAACACTATCTTCAAAGTGCACAACTCTAGAAAGAATTTAGCCTGACCATAACAAAGAACCCGCCCATTGACAGACAGAGCAGGTCTAGCGTGGAATGGTCCAGTGCAGTTTGACTCGAAGCTGACAGCTTTTTGACGAGAGATTCTATTTTTTGCCTTGAGTGCAAGAACATTTGTCATGAGATACTCAGCTGGATCTCTCTCGTTTATTAGTTTCTTCAAATGAGTGCATGTTACGTCAAGAAAATAGACTGGAAAGGACTTGTCTTTTGCGCATGACCCTCGGTTTATGAACGATGGATTCAGCTGGGTTTCATTTTAGTGCCTTACTAACACAAAATTCTTTTGCAAGACTGTGTATTCTGCCAGTGCTGTACACTTTTTTGTTCAAGTAGAACATGAAATTGTGGACTGCACCTACGTGATGAGCTTCAACGAGGCAAAAACCGATCATCGTCTGCAATGTTATAAGTAGTAGTGTGTTTCACGAACAAGACCTTTGCCAGCTAGCTTACTGGAGTATCAAACATTCAGTTAGTAATCTAAAACACCCAATCCTTTCTACATAATTTGCCAAGGTGTAAAGAATACATTCATCACAACACGTCATTATTTTTTATCATCGCATTCATTCACTGAGAGATGAAAACATGCATGGTTACGTAAAAAAACGAAAAATGACAGTTGTAGGCTGGACATTTGTTTGCTGCCGTAGATACAAGGACTAAGTCAACGATTTTGTGCACATGGTGCAGGTTGATAATTTCTACCCAAAACGTGGCCTTAAAATTGCCAGACACTTGAAATTTACAACAAAAATTGGAAGCCATCCATGAGAACATTGCGATGGCCATTTTCGGGGAGATGTCTCGCGACAGATGCCGTGAAATCCGGTTTCACCTCTGACCTGTGAAACTAGGATGGAACGTTAACCGTATCAACCATTCCGAGGTTTGGCGAATATACACTCATTTGCAAACTAATTTGGTTTTCTGAGAGACTCACCTGGAACCCAGCAGAATCTCTCGTTTGTGATGTTCTCAGGCAACTGAATGTGCTGCACCAGGCCGCCTCATGTTTCAGGCGCTACGATGTTCAAGATATCGCGATACATGTATAGACATATTAGCTGGGTTCCAAGTGAGTCACCAGCAAAACGAAGTCTTGAGGATAGGCTTTTCAGAGAGACGGAAACGATCATCGTCGCGGCATACACAGGACATCCTCGGAAGGGGGGCAACTCATAAGGTCGACGGATTTTCAGCAACCTTATGAGTAGTACATTACAAACATTCCGAGGTTTGTTCATTTCGCCATCTGAGCTTTGATTGACATTTCAAGTGGTTCATAATCACACCGACGATTCAGAGTACTTTGGAATGCAAGGTCGGATGTGTGGACTTCTTGGATGTGTAGGGGATATTGTCGAATAAGGAGAGCGGGATGAGTCACTCATGGGTTGAAGTAGAATAGAAAATGCTCGCTTCGAAGTCTCCCGAAGAGTCTTCTCTTCAGAGGGCATCTATCTTGGGGATCAGGTACCGCACAAACTAAATTATTTACTGAAGGGTTTTGTGGGCGATGAATACAACTGATTGACTGATCAGTATTGTATCGCAACACTCACGAGTAATCTCCTTCAAACGAGGGCGGCCGAATTAGTGTCATACCCAAGTGCCCGAAGCAAACAAACGGTTACTTGAGGTGCAAACAGGTGCCTTCTTGGGTACATGTTAGCACTCAAGGAAGTGGAGAGCAAGTTGTAGTGGAATTTATTGAGTTTGGTGGCTAGTTTGCAAACTTCCTGTTGCTGCTCGACGATACGTCGTCACCCGCTGAGCGATTCCCATAAAAACTATCAGAATGGTACAGCATGCATGGTAAACGACGTAATGGGCCTTACTAAGAGCCCGTGATCACATCAAAAGGTCATTTTTACGAAATCGGGGAACCCAAATGAGCCATGTGGCACTTAATCTTCTCAGCACCTACCGAAATCAGGTTGTTGCATCCTGGGGAAATGAAAAGCCCAAGCTTATCATCCAATGGATCCAACGAACATGCACCCCACCATATGAAGCGACGGGCCTCAGTTGTTTTATTTTTGTTCCAGGCTACTGTTTAATTTATAGTAGGCCAAAAGAACAAGATTTTTTCAATTCAGTCACATGAGATATGCACCGCTGATGGTTCCTATTAAGGATAAAACGGCCGCAGCTTCTCGGCTTTTAAGCATTGGTTGGCTTCATTTGCGGGACGAAGACCCCAATAGAATACCAAATAAACAGGGATTATCAAACTAAAGTTTTGGCACTGTGATTTAGTTTGAATCAGGATTTCGTAAGCTTGATAGAAGGCAAACAGGAATGTCACACGAATGATGAAGTTCAGTTTCGAGTCTTCGATACTGAGCCGTTAAGTGACACCTGCAAGGTGGTTTGCAACCGTGGAAGGCTTCAGGTCATTCCACCTATGTATGTTTCACTGCAACTCCAAATGAGAGAGTAGTCGAATTGTGTGGTGTGGTATACACCGACATACTGCGAAACAAAGGCCTCCAGGTTGAAGTTTCCCGAGGCAACTGGGCTACTGCGGAACGTGTGTTTTGGTTTGGACGTCGTTTTTTTTTCAGCTTTGTTACCTCTGTTTTCACACTTGGAATGTAAAAACAGGGAAGCCTCTTCGTTAGGGAGGGTATGAATCACCTCGGATGGCATGTCTATGAGGGGTAAGGAACCTCTCTAGTCAACACCTCTTGCGAGAAGTCTTCTTCAGCAAGTCACCATCAAGTGCACCGCTTCGCGGCGTAAAATTAATGAAATATTGTAGTAGCCCTTTCGTTTTAAGAACCATCATGATAGAGAACTATGAAAATACTTAGAAAAGCTACGATTACATTCGGCTGGACCCCGTGTCACCGAAAAATGGATGTAATTGCTGAAACACAAAGTGAACGTACGATCGGGGGCAAAAGTCTAGATATAATCTGCCAGCCCCTTGTGAAGACGAAGATTCGAGATACCGTCAGGGTGTCGCTCCTCAGGTTCTGCCAGAACGATTTGATCTAAGGTTGAACCCAAACGACTTCCCATAGTGAAGCCATCGGCGTGGCTGTGGGCCTTTAGTTTTAAATTGAAATGAATATGTTGTGTAATGCCTGTTTCTACCCAAAACCTAAATATTATTTGCAGTAATATGCTAACAAAGTTACTCAAGCTCTTCTTTAGTGGGTTATCAGAAAACAATATATCGATTTGGATGAAAAATGGCTTTTTGGGAACTTCCTGCTCAACTGTCAGATATCTGCAGAGGGACGATGGGTTGAAATTTTCAGAATAGGGGCAAGACTTTCCACCCTCCAACGGGCAAGTTTATAATGGCCTCATGTTTATGCATTTGGACTTTTAGTTAGTTCCCTTTGTAAGCACTTTGGGCTTCTTCCTGTCTGAAACGTTTGAAGGGCAGTTCAGTTTAAGCAGCCGGAGACACTTGGTCATCTGCTTCTGAGCCAACAGGTCGTTTTCAGAGACTTTTCAATCATTGCTCATTCTTTATCCCTTTGCCGTAAACGTTCAAGACGTTAGCATCTCAAAGTCTCGCGGGTTTTCCGAAATCGATCTAACCTTTCAAGAAATTAGTTACAAGCGATTGTCTCATGACTCCCTGTCCTATCTTGACGTAACTATTCTGGTTAGTTCGCACCAAAACGGAATGGTGCTGAATGCGAGTTTCGGCACTTGGAGTTCACCAGCCGTTCCAGTTGAACGTCGTGTTGAGAGCTGAAACCTTGAAATGCAAGGTAACCATGTTGCCGCCACTCTGTCAGTGCTTTTTGGATGCACCTGAAGTATAACGTCGGGTCAGATGAACACATTCAGGATTGAGCGATATGACTGGACGAGTTATATCGGTCAGCGCACAGTTACTGCTGCTAGCGCAAGCCACAACATGTATGGCATAGGAGAGCCAGATGAAACCTGTGATGCTGTGCTGTGGTTCCTGTAACTCTTGCGATGGAAGCAGCCTAATATCATTGAAAGCATCTAGATGCTTGACATGAAAAGCCACCTTTCGAAGTCTCCCAAGTGATAAACGGAGAAAAGTATCTTTCGGCTGTAGCACCCTTCAGGTGCCTAGCTGCCGCGCCATCCGAAGGAAGCACAAGGGCAGAAGTGCTGCCAGGTTGCCCAAGCCTAGACAAGAGCAGTCGATAGGCAGAAGTCAGATTTGAACCATGGAACTTCTGATCGGTAGGTTCGCACCAATCAGCCATCTCGGCTCACGGGGAAGGGTAACCCAAAAACGAATGACCTTATAAGAAGGGCAGACAGAACATCGCTCACTTAATGAAATAAATTAAACCCTTTTGACGTCCTCCACTTTTTTCAATTATAGCCTTAATTTAAACCGTTTTTTACCGGAGTTGTTGACGGGGATGGTTTGCGAATGGCGCCTAATTGGGTTCAAGTAGAACAAGAATTTGGCGAAACCCCGGGGAAAACGCCCGCCTAATGGGCTTTAAAAAGGCCGGAATCGGACTTCGTCAGCTATCGAAGAGTTTTCAACAACCTCATGAGTAGTATTCTTCAAGTAAGTTATACTCTGGTATATCAAAACACGAGACAACCCCTGTGCAGCAGAATCAATTGAAGGATATTATGAACGATAGACCTATCAGCAATTTGCATTTTGGTTTTCGTCCGGCAGGGCAATGACAAGAAAACTGGATCCAGCATTAAGAACAGAACGAGCGACAACGTGTAAGGAGTACCTAGCCTTGTGCTGGTGGCGGTGTGTGTGCTGGAACTTCAGGACGGGACCAATCGGTAAAATCCTCTAGGCGCAGAAAACTAAAAGCACAAAGAAAAGCCATCTGCACTTTCTATGCATGCAGCGGTCTTTTTATGTGTGTTCTCGATACCCATAAGATTGCATGGCATCTTTCCGGATCAAATTTACGCGGCTGAGATTGTCGACCGAAACGGAGGCAAGTTAGGTTTGTAGAACTTTTGTTCACCTCATCCATGACTGAACAATCCTCTTTTCATCCCGGCACAACTATTCTGCTTTCCTAGAGGAGAAAGCACTAGATTCAAGTTTCGTCCTTATCAGTGTTCATCAACAGGGGAGATCCTTGTCCGTTCTTGAACTTCGGACAGCGGACATTACCAGTCAAACGCGTTAGCACTGCCCGACCAGTGCGCACTGGACGGTCCTGATTTGTGCCGTTCAAACAGGTTGACATGCTAATGATTGAGAGATGAGACTTGCTTGTCTGAATCCTCGAAAGAAGACCCAATGATTATCCTGGCTGTGTCCGTGACTTAAGCCACCCGCCAGGACTCCCTAGTCAGGTAAAGCCACGAAGGCTTCAAACTAGCGGATGAGTTCTGGCAATCGATAACCCCAAGTCCCCTTTATGCCAGGAGAATAGGAGGACCGTTCAGATAACATTGATGCACATACAAGTTCCATGTTTGTCGTAGCAGTCAAACAGTACGTGAAGCAGACCTGATGAGTGACTAATCGACAGATTTTGAAAACTGCCATGTATTCAATTCTGGCTTCGAATAAAATGTAAGGTTCATGGCCCGGCAGGCTGTTTATACAGATGATGCTGTTGATGGAGTTCATCTTGCTGCAACGTACCAATTTATCTGACTGACATACGTCTGTGTATCGTCAATTTGCTATTTGTTTTGTTCACTAAACGATGGACCTGCTATACGTACAGTTAAGTCCGTTTTTTCTAGGCCTGGTGTAACTGACTCCTATGCACAAAGGATAGTTCCAATTCGACTTGCGTTTCTAAGTGTGCACCCGCTGATCAATACAATGCTGAATAGTCAGACACGGACGAGAGCGAATTCTGCTTTTGTTGGTCTAGAAACTTAATAGGTAACAACCGGACACCAGCAGCCAAGTGAACGATACAGTGGCTTAGTATCACTCACATCGTCAGTTTCAAACCGGATGAGTGTGATGATATCTGTGCTAATTTGGTGACCTTGAAAAATGCCCTTTTGAATAGATGAAAACGTGGGCATATTGTTCCTTTGACGATAAATTAACATTGTGCATTGCTTACATTTGTACTTTTGCGAGCTAGATTTTTCCAATATGTAAGTGGTCAAAATGGAGAAACTAAACCATTTGGAGCCTAAAACTAACGGTTGCTTGAGGTTCCAGACAGCTGATAGCGAGATATACTAAACAGAAAACAGTCAAAATATTCACAATGATTGATATGTTCTGCTGTTCTCACTAAAGTTATCATTCTATCTGTAGTGTCACTGAAAACACTACTATATTAATTATAGTAACCCAGCTTCCCCTAGTTACTACCAAATAGTGGTTCCCGTATAGTATATACTGTGTTACTTCGGCTATTGGGGTCCCGCTAAAAAACTAACACACCTAGGTACGTTTGATGGGATGTACAGTGCAACACTGGTAAGCACTCAGTTGACTGGAGTTGATCGGGCACGGCACCGTTTCGTCGAACCTGCCCCTATCTCCGGCTCATCGGTTGGAAACCGAGGCTCCGAATGCACCGAATGCAGCGAACATAGCTCTCTTGTCACAACGGCTAAAACAACACATGAGAACCGTATTTTTTAAGGTCCACTTCAGCCTACAGTGACGAATGAACCCGGAAATCCTGCAAACAGTTCGGATGATGCAACTAGCCCCGGATTTTACGCTTCGATATCGGCATCCGAAATCTGTCTATGGTGAAAATAGCCGCACAGCAGTTATACTTATGGAATATGCACGTGGATTAGCAAAAAATAACGACCACTCTTTCAGATAACACATGTAGATAATTAACAGACTTGCGTTTACTTGCCATCTGTTTGGTTTATCTTGTTCCAGCCTTAGCTTGCCGTACCTTTTGTGTTCATTTATTTTTACCTACTCATAAGTAGCTTGATCTAAACGAGTAAGTTGTTTGCCGACCACTTTTGGCTGTTTGGTTTGAAGTGCTTTGGTTCGTTAGCCGTTCGTAATAGGAGTTACACTTGACCCTTCCGCTCTAAAGAATTCACTGACTGTAATTTTTATCACCGATGCCTATGTGCTGTCTCTAGCGTCCGGTGGCCACAGCAGGTATTTGTGTAGTGCAATACGACTGAATTACGGGTTAATAAGATTGCGCTGAAATTGGGTGACCCACTCAAGATAGTTACCCAGCTACTTCCTCAACAAGCAATTCTACTATGAACAAAAATACCTATCCCGCGAAACCCCAAAACGACAACCAAAAAGTTGCCCAGCGGTTTTCAAGCGTGTGTCACGTTACCTGACTGGGAAGTCCTGACAAGCGGGCCAATCGATCGTCACAACCAGGACAGTTACTGGGTCGGGCACAGCAAACACATCGGTCAAGTGTGAACACATTTGTTTGTTCAGACGTGTAAATTCAGATGCGTCCAACGTGCGTTGATGGAGTAGTTGTTGCACACTCGCCTCGCATGTCAGATGTCCAGGGCTCAAATCCCGGGTTCGAATCCTGGATATGCACTGCTGATGAGCCCTAATGAAGCGAAACTCGAGTTCAGTGTTTCTTTTTGGTGTGAACTCACTGGAATAATTACTCCAGGACAGGAGGACAACCGTTCAAACGAGAGTGGTGTGACTATGAGCGAGAATTCTACATATCTTAAGAAGAACAGGCAAAGACTATCAGGGAATTCCCAATTGAATTGCGGAGAAATTCGGAGGCCTTGACATCGCCCCAATGAGAAGAGAGTGTGAGTAATCTGGAGGAAAAGGAATGGTGGGGATGGAGAACAACCAGGCTCGGCGAA
>NW_008751777.1:1335028-1350363 GCF_000715545.1 Opisthorchis viverrini
CATATCAACAGCTACCTGATCAATTCCCAACTAATTCACCCGAGCTACCAATATTCCAACACATTACCAAAATTTAATTTCCACATCAGAGCAGTACGATAAACATGGTTCAAACTGCGCTGAAATTGGAACGGTTGACTATCTTGTCGGAGCACCATCAGTCTCTCTACCGGCATCCAGCGTCACGATCACGGGAAAGAGCAACAGTCAAACTGCAGCCAGGAATTTCAAAGTGACAGCACGCTGTCCACAAGCACCGGTTACATACCATGCCATTTAGCATGGGTACGAACCATCACTGAAGCACTGACCAGAAAGGCAAAAAGCTTCCATGGAGACTAGTTTCAATATCATGGCTCTAAGCTTGAATTGTCATACCCTCCGTACATGTTTCGTAGCGTAACAAAACTCTGCCTTGACAAACCGTGAATGGATGGTTTGCTCAACTGGATAAGCTTCGTTCTCCGTTCTGATGACTGCTACTCATTACTGAATCTTCCATCAGGTAGTACAAGCCTGCTGTCATACTACGAAGAAAGTGGTGATCGGCTGCTGGATGACTTTCTGGGTTCTCTAAAACGAGGTGTTAGAATTTATCAGCTGTAAACCATGTATCATGGGTGCATTAATTCCAACTGCTACAGTTTCGATCACAGGAAATTGGGAGAGCGTGGGACATAGATCCGAGGCGATGGCATGCTCAGGTAGTTTATGAAATGGGAAGCTACGCGTTGAGGGAGATAGCTTTGATGTACGGGCGCCACCAACTGCGCGATTGGTTCTTTCTGCCAGTGTTATTAATCACCGGCGATTTGAGTCCCGGGGTCACCATCCAGGGAGGCGGCAGTTGTCAACCCATCTAAGTTTACCGTTTAGTGCTTTCGTACTTTAATGTCAGGTCATACACTGTTCACCTCTCGGCGCTTCCATTCAGCACAGGGCTGGGAAAAAAGCTCTGTGAAGAAGACGGTCTTCTGGCATGCGGAGTATATTTCCTAACCAGCATAACCTGTGAAGCGTGAGTAATTTATCTAGGGCGGGAGAGTTCCTTCTTCACAACATCATCTGGTGTACCTCAGCATTGCTAATCCGATGTCCCACCAGGTCAGACCAATGCTTTGGAGACACCGAAGGTCAAACACTGACATCTTCCGTATGTCCTTTGCATATGGGGGCCACGTTTCTCATCCATAAAGCACCGCCGCAGTGTAAACGCTTCTTTTGACAGATAAACTGACGTCACTTCGGCACCATAGGTGCCGGAGGTAGGCAAAAGCTTACTCGGCCTTTAGTATTCGAGAAATATTCTCATCTCCAGCTAGTCCACCGGGACCTACGCAGCCGCCCCAGCTGGTCCACCGGGACCTATGCAGCTGCCAGGGTAAGCAAATTTACCTACCAAGTCGATCGGCTCACATGTAAGCATGAGGTGTGGGTTCGATCCCATCCAGTCACGTAGAAGCACTTTGCAGGTGTGAAGCGCATGCCAAACTGTGCGGCAGAGTCATTTAGGTTATTTAAAATCGTTTGCATCTGGGAAGGATATGAACCAAGGAGAGCAGTATCGTCCGCATACTCAATGTCTGTGAGCGAACGTCCAGGGGCATTTCGACTCCCGAGGTTTCAGAAGCAAGCGGAGAAATTTCAAGCAGCATATCAATAAAAAGGTTGAAGAGGAAAGGGGAAGTGGACGGCCTAGCCTTACACCACTGGACGTGGTCAACTCAGGCGAGAGCTTCCCACATACTCGTACGCACCCAGGGGAGTTCGCATACAGTGCCCTCATAAGGGAGAGAAATTTAGAAGGAACAACTTTGATCGCCAGACACTGTCAAAGTTGCTGACGACCGACAGAATCAAAAGCAGCTTTCAAATCCAGAAAAGCTACCAAAGTGGGGCGTCTGAAGGAGCCGCACTGTTCGAGAATTTGTCACAAGGTAAAGATATGGTCGCTGCATCCTCGACCAGGGCGAAACCCAGCTTGATTCTCACGAACCTGTCCCTCCCGATAATCCATCGACCTGCGCAAAATAATGCCAGAGAGCAACGGATACCAGGTGATATTCTGTTTCCATTCCAGATCTTCTGCAGCATGGTTGTCAGACTGTTCACCGGGACCTTCCCACCTTCTTTGAAGAGCGCGGAGTGTAGACCATCTGGGCCAGCTGCCTTGTGTCACTTCGGGATTAGAACCTCACGCTGAATTTCGGTTGCTGATGGTGGGCTGGTGTCAGTGCTTCATTCGGGCCCGCCTGGTTCTTTCAGCGGTTGTGTTGAAGGAGACCAGGTGAACTGTTCTTGGAAGTGCCCAGCCAACCGCTCAAGACGGCGATTGAGAGACTGCATTTCTGTTCCGTCTTTTTTGCATATTGTCTCACTGACACCTGCCTTCTTTTGACCCGTTGGTCGGCTGCAGCGAAAGCCTCCCTCGTCTCCTGGACCTTCGAAATCCACCGGCTTTCTCTGTCATTCTTCAAGCTTCTGATTATTTGGTGTTTCATCAATCTGCGTCGCCGGTTACTGCTATGACCTGTCTGGCAGCAATAAGATCTGCTGATCTCGACGATATCTGGTGTCCCTTTGGTTGAATCAATTGGCTTGGACAAATAGTTATGAAAGCTCATAGCGTAGCTTTTTCAACCCGCTTCCATTCAACTACCATGTGATCTACGTCATCCGCATAACTGTGCGTTTCCAGCAGCTTTCTAGCCAGATCAGCTACTGAAACTTGTCGAAGTTGATTAACGGAGATTTTCATTTGTCACGTGCAGTGCTGGCAGAAATCAAAGTGCCAAGCAAGCTCGCACGATGGCTTGATCGGAGTCAAGCCGCGTATCTCAGAAGGAACGACAATCCTTAACTGAGGCTCTCCATCCGACCAAATGGTCCGACTGAATCCACGACTGTCTTGTGGTAGGTGGTCTCGGTGTGAGCGTTGGTGTTGTAAGTTCCTACCGGTCAGGAACAGACGATGATCTGCACACAATTGAAGAAGCCGCTCTCCATTATCCGTACACTCAGCACCGACTCTAAATCGACCACCTAACTGTGCTTCTTCCGGACTTGGTCGTCTAACTTGGGCACTCATATCACCCGCCAGGACTACTATATCCGTACATCTTGCCGACCGGAGCAGTCGTAACAGATCTCGATAAAACTCGCCCTTCTCAGTCACATAACTGCAGTCTGTCGGCGCGTATGCCGATACTGCAAATAAACACCGTTTACCGCATTGGCTGTGGTAATCTTAATTGAGTCAGACAACCGCACAGCCAAACGCGACTCCCCACTGGGATCCAGTCCATTTAGGTGCTTTCAGTCTTGGGGCTGAGTGCAACTCCCACAGCGTAGATACCACGGGCCATTGCGTCCGGATCGTCGGATACCCGAAGAGTGAAATGTGGAACAACTGAGCTCGTCCTATGCCGCCTAATACGCACTACCAAAGCCGGAGTCACGTATGACTATTGCAGAGACCAAATACGATGACGGAGAGGAGAACCAAGGTGTCCAACATGACACAGAGTACGAGCAGTAAATGTTTTAACGTGTACCAGATCTTTTGAGGTTAGTAAGTGACTATTTTTGTTTATTTTTCAGGGCGATGGTTTAGACACGAAACATTGGTTAGCGGACTGGCGGATGGGTTGATTGCGCTGTATCACTCGATGGATGGAGAGGGGTCTGTGTTAGGGCCGGTGAGTGAAGAGCTGTAAGGGCAATGCCACCTCCCGGTTATCCAGGCCGAATAGGGGATTTGGTTGAGGCACCCAACTCTGAGCACGTGACCCAAACGCCTGATCCACAGTTCAGTGGGTAGTTTTTGTTGGGGGAACATGCCTTAGGCCTCTGACTCAAAAGACTGGACCACGAAATGACGGTTGTTAGGATTTTTTGGGGGCACCCTTCTCGGAGCCAGTTACTCAATAGTCTGACCCACTTGGCTGCAAGGGGCTAGGCTGGTCTGAGGATGCAGGTAGTAACGGATAACTGTATCAATCCAGTATGGTGCCCGTGCAAGATGTTGGCGCCAATATAAGGGAATAAGATCGCAGGATCAACGTGCAGAAATCTGTCGCAAGCCATCAGTCGATCTTACCATGATGGTATAACAACGGACATCGGCAGCAGCTACCAGTTCATCATCGAGGTACCGGCGTCATCCGTCAGTTCATGTAAGTTTCGGTGCAATTACATCTCGCTCCCATTATAGCACCATGCACATGCTGCCCAGATACACCCACATAATGGATAACCCGGCAATATTCCGTAACCGTACACATGAAATACAGCTCTAGGTATCCTAGTGCAGTGAGATCACGGAAACTCCAGCTAATATTCCAAGGCCAATTTAATTGTTAGCAAACACATCCGATTCTTTTTGAAGGCTCTGCAAGTTGTTGAACGACTGGTTCCGCCCCTCAGCCCCTGACGCTCAATGTACAGTTCAAGCTTCCACAAAATGGCTTAAACGACGCTACTTAAATATCTTTCGGTGGGGCCCTGAACACTAGTCATCCCTGTGCTCTGCTCCCGTTATGATAGACGAGTTCCCCCAAGAGAACATTCACCAGAGTTTGGGCATTTAAACTACCGACTTCACTTCTCCTTCGCTGTTCCTTCGCTAGCAGTTTTCGGACGAAAGCTTATCGTACACTTTCAGGAATCATAAGTCATGGTGTTTCACTGCGAATCTATGCTCCTTCGTTTCATCTAACATGAAGCATCCTCTCTCCTGCTTGTTAGGTGAAGAACAAAATTGTTGGGGGGTTTGAAAACTCTTCTTGGAGAATTCCTCCTGTAATTGAGGTCGAGAAGCACTCTACAGTTGTTTCATCCTCATTGGGAATCATCAGCAGAGTGAGGGGAGTTTCGAACCAACGACCACGCGTCTAGTGGTTGAACACGAAACCAGTCGGATGCGATCAACTGGTCAGCGGTGTGATTAACTCGACTGGATGTAACACCGATCATCCTTCAATCATTTAGTCCACATCCCGAGGTAATGTGTTGAAAGGCTCCTCGACTGGTCAGGTAAAGGTTCCAATAAATTAATGCATGCTCCGTTTTGAAAGTCTCATCAATGAATCAGTTCTGGTTTGCGACCAACCCATCTTCCTGCTCTTTAATGTAGGAAAAAACGATGATCAAACTGACTTCGGGTTCCATGTTACATTCTAAACTAATCTTTTGTCTGGTGAATTAACTACTCTAGAGTTTGCTCTGTTTTCATTTGGCCAGTGGGATTCTTTGGCTATTATGAGGGTTACATAAATCTTAAGCTGCGTCACATTCGATGGACTGGTAATAGCCATCGTTTAGCATCACTAACAGCAGTACACTAGTCTAGTGATATTCGGTAAGTCCATGTGGAAAGTCACTCTCTGGACTGTTTTTGGAGGTGATCTCTATTCAGAGAGAGTCTCGGATTCTATCGTGATTGACTGGGCACTAGCCAAGCATTCTGTGGAGGGGGAGCTCCTAATAGGATATTCACGAAAAAGCATTGATACTTGACAATCTTTTAGAAAGATCGGGCCACAAAGTATGTCTGTTGTAGGGAGGAAAGTCATTCTAGAGGTGAATGAGCGATACAGACAGGGATAGCTGTTGCGCTGGTTGCCGACATAAGTTCTATTCTAGTGACAAACACGAACCAACATCTGCTTGTTTGCCAGTTATTCGAGTATTCACTTTAACAAACTTGGTACGTTATCATGCATGTACAGGCATTCAAAACTTGCCATTGGGTATTTTTGACAAAATTTTCCCTAGATTTGGCAGTCAGTAGTCTGTTCGCAAGCGCCTTCTGACCAATCAGCATGGAGAACAGCGATCGTCAGACAGACATGGTGAAATGACTGACGAATAGGATTTTTCCTTCACGCTGATTGGCCATTCGGGTCAAAACAAGAATACTATATGGGTAGTCACACTGGATTCTCGGTTTCCTCGTTTGCACGTTTGCTTTCTGCCTCCTGTACCCTCCACCATGCCGGCTATTGGAATCGATTTGGGCACGACCTATTCCTGCGTCGGAGTGTTCCAGCATGGAAAGGTGGAGATCATTGCCAACGATCAAGGAAACCGGACAACTCCGAGTTATGTGGCGTTTACCGACACCGAACGCCTCATCGGTGATGCAGCTAAGAACCAGGTTGCAATGAATCCAACCAATACCGTTTTCGATGCCAAGCGATTGATCGGTCGCCGATTCGATGATGCTTCGGTTCAATCCGACATGAAACACTGGCCATTCAATGTTGTTGATGACAAGGGCAAGCCGAAGATTCAAGTGGAATACAGAGGCGAGACAAAGACATTCTCGCCCGAAGAGATATCGGCCATGGTTTTGGGGAAAATGAAGGAGATCGCCGAAGCCTACTTGGGCACCACTGTGAAGGATGCAGTCGTCACTGTGCCTGCCTACTTCAATGACAGTCAACGTCAAGCTACGAAGGATGCGGGTCGTATCGCCAACTTAAACGTTCAGAGAATCATCAACGAGCCCACAGCTGCTGCGATCGCTTATGGTTTGGACAAAAAGGTTGGTGCCGAGAGGCATGTTCTGATTTTCGATCTTGGTGGTGGTACTTTCGATGTGTCGATCCTCACCATCGAGGAGGGCATCTTCGAGGTGAAGTCCACCTCAGGTGACACTCACTTGGGCGGTGAGGATTTCGATATCCGTATGGTGAATCACTTCATTCAAGAGTTCAAGCGGAAACACAAGAAAGACATCAGTGAAAACAAACGCGCTGTTCGTCGTCTTCGCACTGCTTGTGAGCGCGCAAAACGCACACTGAGTTCGAGTGCGCAAGCCAACATCGAGATCGATTCTCTATTCGAAGGCATCGACTTCTACACGTCCATTACCCGTGCACGTTTTGAGGAACTGAATGCCGACCTGTTTCGTAGTACAATGGACCCAGTGGAGAAGGCTTTGCGTGATGCAAAGATGGACAAGCAGGATATCCATGAAATTGTCCTTGTCGGTGGTTCAACTCGTATTCCAAAGGTGCAGAAGCTGCTTCAGGATTTCTTCAATGGTAAGGAGTTGAACAAGTCGATCAATCCGGATGAGGCCGTCGCTTATGGTGCTGCTGTGCAGGCTGCTATTCTAAGTGGCGATAAATCCGAGCAGGTGCAGGATCTGCTTCTGCTGGACGTAGCTCCGTTGTCCTTGGGTTTAGAAACCGCCGGTGGTGTTATGACCGCTCTGATTAAGCGGAACACCACAATTCCCACGAAGCAGACGCAGACGTTTACAACCTATTCGGACAATCAGCCTGGAGTATTGATTCAGGTGTATGAAGGCGAGCGTGCGATGACTCGTGACAATAATCTGTTGGGGAAGTTCGAGCTGTCGGGGATTCCTCCGGCCCCACGTGGAGTGCCACAAATCGAAGTGACTTTCGACATAGATGCGAACGGTATTCTGAATGTGTCGGCGGTGGACAAGAGTACGGGTAAGCAGAACAAGATAACGATAACGAATGATAAGGGACGTTTGTCGAAGGATGAGATTGACCGGATGGTGGCTGACGCAGAGAAATACAAGGCTGATGATGAAAACCAGCGTGATCGTGTGGCAGCGAAGAACTCACTGGAGAGTTACGCCTATTCGATGAAGCAGACGGTAGAAGAGGAGAAGGTGATGGACAAGATTCCGGAAGCTGATCGCAAACTGATTTCTGAAAAGTGCTCGGAAACAATCAGCTGGCTCGAGACCAATCAGACGGCTGAGAAGGAGGAGTTTGAACATAAACAGAAGGAACTCGAGAAGGTGTGCACTCCGATCATCACCAAAATGTATCAGGCTGCTGGTGGCGGTGAAGGAATGCCGGGCGGTATGCCTGCAGGATTCCCTGGTGGAATGCCCGGTGGAGGGGCGGCTGGCGCAGCTTCAGGTGGCAAGGGACCCACTATTGAGGAAGTTGACTAGATCCCTATGTACTCTGAATGTGCTCTGAGTAAACGATGCCTGGTTTGTGCTGGTCTTTGTTCTGATTTTTTGCGATGTATGCTTAGTTGGGCCGGAGCTTAAGACATATGGTCATCTACCTACGTGTTTTCTCGTGGTGGGCTCTGTTGTTCTTAAATTTATTTAGGACCCGTGAGGTCTCAAGAAGTAATCTTTTGGATGGCTAATGGTAGCGCGTTTCGTTCACCGCATTCCGTTTGTGTTGGTGGGTATTCGATGCACGTAAGACGTCAATGCCAAGATCGCGTACACGGATAGCCAAGGGAAACGACTGACTGACATTTCGCGGTAGTTGATTATTTTGAAGGGAACAGTGATCGAGGAAATCTGTTTAGGTGAGACACTGTAGGACGCACAGTTGCGTGTTGACGCCAGGATTGCATGGGCAATAGGATGTAAAAGCAGCCTAGAGAGTCGCGATGGGCTAAGTAGCTGTAGAGTTGGTTTAAGCAGTGGTTTCATACTGCCGTCATCAGGACAAGAACCTGCGTAAGCCCTGACTTGGGGATGTGTATCGGGCAGTTAGATCGGTTCGGGATTCCGAGTGGATGGATAGGGTTGGGTCTCAAAACTGACGGAAGTCTCCCCTCGGACCTATCCGGATCTTTCATTTATGATGTTTTTAAGCAGATGAATGTGCTACACCAGACCGCTTCGTGTTTCAGTTTGTACGATATTCGAGATATCGCTACTCATAAAGCTGTTGAAAGCTCTCCGATGCCCCACGACCGATTTCGCCCTTCTTGGGCTTATCAGGTGTGCGCAGTTCCCAACTAAAACATAAGGCAGCGCATTGTGTTGCTTAAAAACGTCACATCTAGGTGAGTCTTTCTTCAAAACTAAAATGGTATCCATGAGTGTATTTCGCCTATTTTGTGCAGTTTGGATTCATGCAGAACATAAGGTTGACGGAAATTCGGGGGCTGCACCTACCTGATGAACCACAGGAAAGGCGACCCCACTATGAGTAGTGTATTACGTCTGGACAGTGATCTGTATTCTCTTGGCGTTCACATCACTTGTTTGAACAGGCCTCCGTCTGTCCTGGAACAGTCATTATAGTGGGGAAGAACTTGAATCGACTTTCGTTAGAGCTCACCAACAGTGCCGAGGTCTGAACTCCGGATATCTGACATGTGAAGCGAACGTGTTACCGCTACTCCACCAGTACACGCATTAGCGACGCGATTCGTGTGCTCAAACGACGAACCGGAGGCTGTCATGGTTGCATCGATCGATTGGCTTGAACACTAGAATCGTCCAGTCAGGTAGTGCCAGGGACGCTCACAACGCTCGTTTGGACAATTCTCCTCTCGTTCTGATGCAATGGTTTATTAATTACCTCTCACTGCGAATGGTCACGTGACACCAATGTGAGCGCTCGTCTGGAGACTGTCACGTGCTCTGAATTGTATTCGGGGTTGTTTTCAGCCACGATCTTGGGAATGCGATGAAAAATTTCCACTTCGATTTATGCTGGTGCACCATGGTAAACCTGAATACCACTCACTCGTTCTCCATCTGGGCCCTTGAAAACCCGCTAAAGTTGAGTATGAGTCACTAAATGGGATTAATTACCTTGAGGCATATTCTCATATGACAAAAATTTTGTGCTTTTTGAGAAATACATAGCTTCATCCTAGCCTTGAGTATTTCAACCAATGAACCGTGCCGTGA
Source organism: Opisthorchis viverrini (assembly GCF_000715545.1). Lineage (NCBI taxonomy): Eukaryota > Metazoa > Platyhelminthes > Trematoda > Opisthorchiida > Opisthorchiidae > Opisthorchis > Opisthorchis viverrini. The sequence continues at coordinate 1,344,690 of NW_008751777.1, forward strand.
GCTTATCGAAATCTAAATTTTCCGCTAATTCCTGTCTTGCACAGTTGGAAAGGTTCGTGAACATTTGGACTGCTCCTGTCTAGACTTGGGCAACCTGGCAGTATCTCAGCCCTCGTGCTTCCTTCGGGTGCCCTGGCAGCTAGGCGTACCACACCATCTTGTGAGAAGGTTCACTGATGTGTATCACTCATTAGTGCCATGTGACACTTCCAGTGGGGTCTAAGTCAGGCAATTTCGGTACCGTAACATGCCTCCACTTCAGTCATGGATGAGTTGCTTCCTCCAGAGTGGAGTTGACAACTGAAACAACAACGAATGAACCCCTAACGCTTACTTCTCAATAATAAAAGTATCTTTTTATTCCGAGATTTCTGAATATGAAATAACGAAAATCGTTCAGCTGTAGCACCCTTTCGGCGCCATACCGCTGAACTACTGCCAAAATGCCCAAGCCTAGACAGGAGTACATTAGATTCCAGGATTGGATTCGAATCCATTGACCTTCCGGTCAGCAGGTTCGCAGTTTAACCGCTGGTCTGTCTGGGGTTCAATGACGGTGGCCAACAGGGAGTTGCGATTGGAAAAGAACTCATATAATCGACTGATTAACCGGTTTTGTCCTATTCGTATTGAACTTCGACACACTCCCGTGCCCATGGATTTCCGGGAAAGATTTGCGCATTAGCTGCCAACCTCTCAAAACGTTCCAGGAATCACCTATGATCGCCAGATAAGTACTGGAATCTAACCTATGCTCGAGAGTAATTTCATAGCAGTGCTAGTGTTTGGCTATAATTCCTGTGTTCGACTTGAATTCCTCCACTGTTCACTGTGGGAGAAAGGGGGCAAACTGTGTTGCAATCGACGGTACACGCTAGCTCCATCATGATTACAACTGAAGTCCCATGCCTCATTTTTTCGTTTGCATTATAGCAGCATGAGGGCTGTCCCGATGATGGTCCATCCGACCTGAAGGAATTCTGAAGTGTAACCTCAAAAACCTCTTGCACTAGACAGACCCTGTCTAGGCTTGGGCGACCTGGCAGTATCCCAGCCCTCGTGCCTCCTTCGTGTGGCATGGCAGCTAGACCCTGAAAGGGTGCTACAGCTGGACGATTTTTTTTAGACAGACAAAGGCTGCAAAGGTTCAGCAGGTGTCATACCTCGAGAACAGGTTGAAAGTCTATCGTACTAACTGTCATTACTTACGGAGTTTGTCAAAGTTCGCATGTCAAATGAGCACTGGAAATGATAGGCGGTGTATAAATCGACGGTATATTAATAACACTTGTGGATCAGAGTTGGGCGCTGTCCTCAACTCATTCATGTGATCGGAAAATTAATGACAGGAGCTTTTTCGTTGTTGAAATCTTCTATGCTTTCATGTGAGTGATTCGGATGTTTGCTTCCGCTCACATCAGACTACCAGCTCCAAACGAGTCCCGTATGAGGAGGCACGTGGTGAAGCGAGAGGGTTTTGAGGATTTTTCCAACTGGGGTTTCGTGCTCCCAGTAAAGCCAATCCATGTTGAATAGTTGTTTTATCCTTATTCAGAATCATCAGCAGTGCGTCTCTCACGAAACTCCAGGGAGTTTGGAACCCCCGACTTCCAAGATAGTAGTCTGAACACTGTTCGGCCACGATTGGCTGATCAGCAGTGTGATTAGCTCTCACGGGATCCACATCATGTGGTCACGTGAGATGCGTGAGTTAATCACAATACTGTACAACCGGTTGTGACCGAACGGCTAAGTGCATCAACCACTAGCCAGGAGGTTATCGGTTCGAAACTCCCCAGTGGAGTATTTTGAGATTCGCAGTGCACATGCTTCCCAAGAAAGATGAAATAGCTGTACAGTGCTTCTCGACTTTTCACCACGGACGGGCTTCACCTACGGGATGGAGTCTTCATTAAATTCGACCTGTCATCGTGCGCTATTTGAGACGGTGCAAAAATAGTCGGGAGAAATTTGTCTGTAACTGGAAAGCCAGAGGCAATCTCCTGTCCCAGTGACTAGAGTCAATGCACAGGTGGTGAGACACATTCAACGCTTTAAAAGTAGAGCCGTATGCAATTGATCGTGAGCCCCGTGATGCTACAGTTAAAGAACAGGTATCAAGCAGTGAGTGGTCTGTTCTGTGAGGTATATTTCAGTTTCTTGATGTAATCACTTCACTCTCTTTTACCCCCACTTTGTTGGTGAATTTAAAAGTACAGAATTTAATAGGGCTCGTCGCCAGTGCCAAGAGTAGTATTTCACACGTCAGATGTCCAGGAATGGAAGTTCCGCACAGCCGATGAGGTTCAATGAGAGGGAAATTCGACTCCAGTGCTTCCTTGCCGTAACCAGAATGATCATGTTGAAACAGGACTGCACAAATGCTGTGGCTACACAAAGTTACTAGCCCAATCTACTCATTACCTCGGCAACAATCTTTCACACGTGGTGAAGAGAAAATCATCCATGGTATTCTTTCTCTCTCTCTCTGTCTACGTGTCTCTTGTTCTCCATTCTATGCTGGACCGTTTCAACACTTGGTATAAGTACACCAGGATGAGATTTTTACAATAAATTCAGGGAAAAACCGGTTCATCACACAAATCACATCCGTTATACTGAAGTAGTTTAGCGTAGAGTGAAAGTACCTAACTTAGGGATGTAGAGGGCCCAGGAGCCACCCAGTAACAACAGTAAGAATGGAGATCAAGCTACCTGCAATAAGCGGGAGATGAATGATGAAGCGGCATACCCAGTGACCTGTGCCTGGTTTTAGAGAGGCAACTTTACCTTTACTTTACTTTACTTTCTTTTTTGAAGTGATACTTTCGTTAGCCCCAAGTTACTAATTAGGATAAGATAACTCCTGTTCACCTGGTAGCCGTCATCAGAACACATTCAGTCATGCGATATAAGTTGGATGAACCCTTCTAGACAGCTCACTACCTATGTCGGCTCACATGGGTTTTGTTTCCTACTTGAACACCAAAATGGGTGCACCTGCAGATCAGTAGTCAATTACCAAGGAAGGTTCATCTCAACACGTTCGATCTTGAGTAGTTGGCTGCACACAGCGCTGCATAGTTGTTCCCTAACTGACCTAGTGGAGCGACACAACAACAACAGCCAGGACAGTTCAGCTTCTGAATTCTGTCCGTGATCTTGAAATTTTCACTGACTGTCTACCAAAACAACCCAGTGTATTGATCAGTCAAGTATGCATTTCATTCCGTTGGTCGTTTTGCGCTTCTCGTTGTGATGCGTAAACACGTGCGGACGAATCTGCGGAACGCTTGCATCTGAGTAGACAACAACAGGCTAAAAGTACGTTTTCTGTGTCAGTGCATGCTATTGATTGGTGGCCTATCTGACGCCTGCATTAGTTACAAATATGAACTTTCCTGGTCAGTTGTGGTGGGCTACACCACAAGGTCTGAAATTCACGATGTGGGTCATAGATGAATCTAAGACCAAGGTTTAGATTCTGCTTGACACCCACACTTTCTTGTGCATAGCCACCCGGAAATTGACGGTATCTACGCCCACAAAACTAATCCTGTTTCTACTCACTTGGAGATAGCTATCATAGTGTTCGTTCATATTGTTGAAATTAGCGTTGGGTTATTAGAAAAGAGGACACATTTCACCCGTAGCTACACTGTTTTACAGCAAATCGAGCCTGTTCTTTCCAGTTTTGAGTATTCCTAGTATTGATAGGAGTACCAAGGCTGAATGTGATCGATCCTGAAGCTCAGCTTGCCGCGTGTTTCATAGTGACCATAGGCCTCGAACCACTAAATCAATTCAGCCCACATTTGCCAAGTATACGTCCATGAAACTAGGTACGTTATGCGAACAAAAGTATTCCGTCTGGAAGTAACACATTACTCATAATGTTGTTGAACACTCATCGAACATTGAGTGTTCCCATCCGTTTCGCTTCCGAATTTGAAGAAAGGTCGCCTCAGAAACAATACATCGTACATGGATGTTTGACAGAATGCCATTGAAAAGCGTTGGTTGTTTGCTACCTCGGTCCTAATCTCAACCGTACTTATCGATCTCGTATTGCTTGTCCAAAATTGGCGACAACGGAGCATGGGGCTGCCGGTAAACAACAATTCAGCGACTTCGCGGAGCGTGGATCGATCAGAAATCTGACGACTAACACAATTGGGAAAAGAAAGTATGCTGTAGGGCTGGGGCAACGGTCAATACGAGTTGTGAATCATGCAGGGAACATGCATGTCCTTGCTCTGTTACTTCGTCGTAATTGTGTTCATTATCAAGCAACAGTAAAACCAAGAACGACACCATCATTGCATTTGTCGCACGCTGAAGTGTAACTTTTCTGGAGAAATTTGACCGGAAACAGTCAGCGGAGGAGAAAATGAGCTTTTCTTTCTTTTGTGCTAAACGCAGAGTTCACTGAGATGTTAGTAGTATGATGGTTCAGCGGTAGTAGTATCTATCGCACCTAGAAGTTCAAACCACCAGTTAAATGAATAGGTTCCTTGTGTAAGGTAATGTATAAATACAGACAAACGAATAAGCCTCTGTATTTTGGCACTCGACAAAAGGATTCACCGATGAACCACAGGATCTCGAAGACAAAAGGCGTGAGGTAAGAAGAAAACGCAGTCGCGGTTTCCGAATGTTGCGAACCAAGACCTTGTTTGTGCAAACGGGTTTTCTGTGAGCTGATATCGCTTCATCGATTACGCGCTTAACCGACAGAACTACGGTGTCTTTTCGTTAAATCTCACCACTGGCAACAGATTTGTAACGAGGCGTCGAACATTTGTTCGTAATATCAAGTGACAGCTCTATTTATTGAACATGGCTTGTGCACATGTACGAAGGATGCGACACTACTCACTGGGATCAGACTGGAGTAGCCGGAGAAGGTTGTGGGCGAACTGCTGTGTATCACTTGATCCGCGTACCCGCCTCTCTACGCGATATTCTCTAGAGATTTTTGTCTCAACGCTTCACAAATATGTATAGCGAAAGTGGATAAAATATCTTCAAGATTCAACTACATTCTCAGTAGAGATAGGAATACATACGTCCGCGTACCGATACAATAGGTTAATCCTCATGAACTGTGTCCCAAGCACGCGCATTAATTTTATTGACTAATTGATAACCAGCTAATCTTCGACCTCGGCAGATTTTTCATGCACAAAAGTACAAACAATACAAACACTGCGTGTCACCAGTCTCCATGAGCTGACCTGACAGCCTCACTGAATTCAGTCCGTTCCGTGTTGCTTGCTTGTTCTAACTTCATTCTAGGTCATTGGAACTGTGTCACGTGATCTAATCCAACGTTAGTCCGACAATGTAGCGCATCACACACGGTGTCCTGTTTAGTTCTCATGATAGCCAGTCAGTACTGGAGAAAAAATCGATGTGCTCTGCAAGCGGAAAACATGTTGGCAATACACACACACGTTCAGGTAGCACAATGTATCTTGCCGACTGGAAGGTTTTTGCAGCAGAGGAATAAAGCCCCTCCACAATGTTCACTTCACTTGGCCTATATTACTTTAATCGTCGAGGTATTTGCTATAACAAGCTGACGAAACCCACTTGGTTTGATGGTACTAGACACTCAATGTCTCGTTCGGCGATTAGCGATGAACGCAAAACATCTGCAGTAACACCATAC
>NW_008751777.1:1351293-1355421 GCF_000715545.1 Opisthorchis viverrini
GGGAACATGCATGTCCTTGCTCTGTTACTTCGTCGTAATTGTGTTCATTATCAAGCAACAGTAAAACCAAGAACGACACCATCATTGCAATGGTCGAACGCTGAAGTGTAACTTTTCTGGAGAAATTTGACCGGAAACAGTCAGCGGAGGAGAAAATGAGCTTTTCTTTCTTTTGTGCTAAACGCAGAGTTCACTGAGATGTTAGTAGTATGATGGTTCAGCGGTAGTAGTATCTATCGCACCTAGAAGTTCAAACCACCAGTTAAATGAATAGGTTCCTTGTGTAAGGTAATGTATAAATACAGACAAACGAATAAGCCTCTGTATTTTGGCACTCGACAAAAGGATTCACCGATGAACCACAGGATCTCGAAGACAAAATGCGTGAGGTAAGAAGAAAACGCAGTCGCGGTTTCCAAATGTTGCGAACCAAGACCTTGTTTGTGCAAACGGGTTTTCTGTGAGCTGATATCGCTTCATCGATTACGCGCTCAACCGATAGAACTACGGTGTCTTTTCGTTAAATCTCACCACTGGCAACAGATTTGTAACGAGGCGTCGAACATTTGTTCGTAATATCAAGTGACAGCTCTATTTATTGAACATGGCTTGTGCACATGTACGAAGGATGCGACACTACTCACTGGGATCAGACTGGAGTAGCCGGAGAAGGTTGTGGGCGAACTGCTGTGTATCACTTGATCCGCGTGCCGGCCTCTCTACGCGATATTCTCTAGAGATTTTTGTCTCAACGCTTCACAAATATGTATAGCGAAAGTGGATAAAATATCAAGATTCAACTACATTCTCAGTAGAGATAGGAATACATACGTCCGCGTACCGATACAATAGGTTAATCCTCATGAACTGTGTCCCAAGCACGCGCATTAATTTTATTGACTAATTGATAACCAGCTAATCTTCGACCTCGGCAGATTTTTCATGCACAAAAGTACAAACAATACAAACACTGCGTGTCACCAGTCTCCATGAGCTGACCTGACACCCTCACTGACTTCAGTCCGTTCCGTGTTGCTTGTCCTAACTTCATTCTAGGTCACTGGAACTGTGTCACGTGATCTAATCCACGTTAGTCCCTTGCTTGTCCTAACTTCATTCTAGGTCATTGGAACTGTGTCACGTGATCTAATCCAACGTTAGTCCGACAATGTAGCGCATCACACACGGTGTCCTGTTTAGTTCTCATGATAGCCAGTCAGTCAGTACCGGAGAAAAAATCGATGTGCTCTGCAAGCGGAAAACATGTTGGCAATACACACACACGTTCAGGTAGCACAATGTATCTTGCCGACTGGAAGGTTTTTGCAGCAGAGGAATAAAGCCCCTCCACAATGTTCACTTCACTTGGCCTATATTACTTTAATCGTCGAGGTATTTGCTATAACAAGCTGACGAAACCCACTTGGTTTGATGGTACTAGACACTCAATGTCTCGTTCGGCGATTAGCGATGAACGCAAAACATCTGCAGTAACACCATACTTTCTTCATTTGTCCGCTTCATTGAAAAATTTCCAGCACACTGTTTTTCGTTGCTATACTGTTGTTTCTATGTTAACTGGGTGCTGTACATTATATCGGTGTCAAAAACTTATCCTTTGGATGAGCGAAGCATTCCTCTAGTTGACTCTCGATGAGAAGCGCTGTCTTGTCATCCTACTAACTCATATATGGCTCCAGAAGTCGATGTTCTTGTCAATGGTCTCATCAACCAAGTGTCGGCGATATCATCATCATCATCGACAGAATAACATCAGTGTTCGGCACTGATTCTTAGCCTGCCGTACAATGATGATCTATCTGAAACTAATATTGTGAAGGAAAGAGTAAAAACTGAAGAGGAAGGATTTAGTGCTAGCTAACTTCAATCATTTCGAGGTGCCCACACCTCCAGGCACTCGTTCGGGCAATATGGGTACAAACTGACAACGCCATTTGCATCGACTAACAGCCATATCATGCAACGTCTCCAACCGGATGCAGTGGAGATCACCCATTTCCCACTATGGTAGGCGACTCGCCTAAACTTCTCAACATCCCTTTTATTGTCCTTTATCACGTCAGAGTTTGGTCACCTCTCTTCTTCCATCACGGAAAACAGAACTGTTTTCGACAATCGATCGTTCAGCATGCGAAATACACGGCCCACCCAAGGCAGTTTCTGATGGTGGATGCAGTCCTCGATGGAAGTTGCACAACCGAAAACTTGCTGTCTAATTGCCTCGTTGCGGAACCTCCGACACCAACTCAGACGACCTATGGTTCTAAGATGACGATTGTCGAACACCCGAAGATATCTTAGTTCCGCTGCTCGAATAGGCCAACTCTCACAGTCATAAAACACAACATCCTGTACTGCAGCCTGATACATACACCCCTTGTGATTCAGGCACATACTGCTTTGCCGCCGTAGGTGTCTCAAATTAGCAAACGCGACCCGAGCCTTGCAGATTTGTGCATTAACCTCATCTGTCACACTACAATCGGAACTAAAACAGCTTCCAACAGACGTAAAGCACTCCACAAGTTCGAGTGTCTCCTCCTGGATCGCAAGTGGCGCGTTCAGTGACTGCATGTCCACGAGCATAACCTTAGACTTTGTGGGTACAAAGTACATATCAAAGTACGCGATAACTTTGGTCAGTTCATCCCTTCTCCTCTTCGAAAACGAGAGCGATATCGTCTGCATATTCTCGATCGACAGCGGCTATTTGAATACTAGGATTTTGAGGACCGTCTACCTCATTATCTCCGTCTAATTATCTCGTGGATGACGAGATATCTGAGTACTATCAAACACGGTCAGAAATCCGAGAATACAAGGACTCATTATGTTCACAAAATTTCAGGACATTCCTCACTTGACAAGTATGTTACGGAGAGCAGAGCAATCGGAAATGCGCCTCGGAAGGCCTGAAATACTAAAAATTTGGGTCGTTTACATTTGTGTGGTTGTTCTAGAACTTGACGGAGTGTGTGATCGCAACGGCTATCATGCCGAAATCCCGCTTGATTATCTCGAGTCAGTGTTTCACGGGCCACCATAAGCTGTGAAAATCACAATACTGAGCGAATTCTGCCTGGCACAGTAGGGTAAAGAAGCCGAGACAAACAGAAAACACTGTACAAATGGTGACCAACAATGTCTATAGACTTTATTCGAAATTTTCCACACCCGAAACCCAGGCTGATTTCAAAAATCTGGTTCTATCTACCCACTAATGAGATTATCTTGTCATTCACTCTGGAATATATCACAACTATCAATGTTTCCTTTGAGCAACCAGTAGTAACACACAAGTCCACTGAGCTCCCCAAAAACGGCAACTAATAACTAATAATAATCACTCGATCAACTTGAAACCCAATGGCACAAAAACAAGCCGCAGCCGGCCCGAGGAATCATTGACTGCCTTCTGCTTGTATACAAGTGATGGAACTCACTACTTACAAGTTTACTTAAAATCCTACGAAAGCCCAAAAGCGGTTTTTTTCCTTCTTGGAGCATCTTCCGGTTTTTCATCAACCTAACGTTTAACTTGAAAACAAATTGTACGAATTTAGTGAAATACACTCACATTTGCATGGGAGAATCAAAAGAATCCTGAATGAATCTCTCGTTTACGATATCCTTTAAATGGACGTGTTGTACGAAGACCACCCCATGTGTGAGTTGCTACAATATTCGAAAAGTCGCGTTGTTTAGTCTTGAAGGAATACTACTCATAAGTTTGCTAATCACTCTCCGACCGTCATTGACCGGTCTCTGGACCATGTTGGGTTCGAATCCCTAGCTTCCATCTTACGAGCGGGAAACAAAATAAGATTTTACATTCTGAGCGTCATTTTGAACAATTATCCAAAAGACTAATTTTGGATTCGATCAATTATCAACTGAATTCGTGTTCTCATTGATATCAGTAACTGTCAAGACGCAAGTTGATGAGCAATTGAAAGATCCCCTGCCGGCTGAAAGGACTAGGGACTGTATGTATAAAATTAACTGCAACGATTGCGCTAAGGTTTACATAGGACAAACTTCCAGGGAATTGCACACCAGAATTGGTGAGCATAAAAAAAGGATTAACAAACCACCAAGGAATGCAGA
>NW_008751777.1:1355456-1357517 GCF_000715545.1 Opisthorchis viverrini
TTTGTTGGCAGAGTTTATCATCCAAACATACTACTGGCTCAGCAGCATAGTTTTTCATTAGAAACTGGCGAATGAACGGGTTCCATACACCAAAGTGAACTGGGTGCGTCTGATGTTCAATCCAACACGGCTTGTAAACGTGTCACGTATATTTTGTGACAGAATCGCCTGCTTTGAAATCAAATCAATCATTCTGGTCAGCACCCACACATTCAACTGGCTTCGCTCACTTGGTCATTTGTTTGCCGGCGAGCTGTGTCCAAACACGCCTTGACCCAATGCTTTGTTCAACGTAAACACTTCTGTACTTTTAGTTTTCTCCTGACCATGTTACTGCGGTCAAGGTCAGCGACAGTGACGCGTTTGTGCCTAAATGCGCCATGAAGGCAAGCAACCGGACTAGGTGCTATTGTCAGTCACCAGCTAGTCCATCGATGGAGTAGGACAAACGTGTCGGTTGAACACACAAGGGCTACGAAGAGAGAAGCGACTTGCTCGACAGCGCAAAAACAACGAAGCCATGATGATTTTAATCAGCGTCATGAGAGGAACAGACGTGATAGGATCGACCTGTCTACACCAGCAGATACTGAGATGAAAGAATGAGTAACAGCGCAAAATCCAACCTTGACCGTTCGGACACCGACAAGGGATGCTTACATTGAGTAGAAACATGAATTTCTGTTTCACGTATCATCTTGGACCTCTTCTATTAATAATCTTCCAGAGCAAGCAAAGGATATTCTGGGTAACTGCCGTTTAAACTTAGGCCAAATTTCGAACATTCTACGAAACACGAGTGGTGGCTTGTAACTCACGTCCTACCAAATTGTTACATGATATCTGAAACGTGCGGATTTTTGCATCTTTTGGATAGGCGGACAGATTTGTGTCCTCTTTGGGAGGCGTAGTTACAGACTTTGTAAGGCTTCGGAGGTCGGGAAAAGATTAAGAAAAATCCGGTCAGGCTATGGTAGAGGCTGTCTGATATGATCCCTCTCTATTTAGAGGTTCTTTTCTAGGGAAGGGGTTCTGTTGTTGTAGGCAAAATTCGTGGTTAGCATGCGCAATTTTTTGTGAAAAACGTAGCAGACAAAGTTTAGTACTTTTGGGGATGTTGTCTATGGCGCGGAATCGATTATTCGAAAAAAATTAGAACATGACAATCCCCTTACCAGCTTGCATTCTGATAAAAAACGGTGCACACTATCCAATGCAACCCATCCGTACGTTTCTGCTATCATCTCCTCTCTCATGAAACACTTGTTTTACCAACGAGGACTTCTTTCCGTAAGTGAAGCCAGTCTACGCTGAGAAGCCCAGAAGCATTGTAGAGTTGTTACATTCTTATCGGTAATCAGCTGCAGCGTGCGTCTCTTGAATTCTCGAGCTCCCATTTAGTAGTCCGAACGCAAAGGGTGCGAAATGCCGATCAGCATTGTGGTTAATTGATAGAATCTTTTCCAGATAGGCGCCGCCCCTAATACAAAGAGTGCATGTGCGAAAAGTTAAGCCCCGCCACTTTCACCAGCTCCAATTTAATGTACGCACACAACCTTGACTTCGTTTCGATGAAAACGATTCCTTATCCGCATCTAGGCTCATTTTATGCGAAAAAACTCTGACAGGTGGTGAAATGCCCGACAGTGTCGGCAAAACATCGCTCTTCGAATGGGAACTTAGCTGGAGCAGTCTAGGATGGAGTTTAGGACAGTTATTCTATTCATTTAATGTCGGTCCAAAAATTTGTCAAAAATCGAATTCTGCTCAGAGGAATTATCTATTAGCCACACGACCGCTGTTGATTGGAAGAACTCTCTTCGCGAAGTTTGCGCCTGGCGGCTTTTGCAGGCTCCAACAGTTATCAGCGACCCAGGTTTACACAACAAGATCGGTGAAACACTAATACCTCGCCGTAAAAACCACGCAGGGCCGGTCTTTCCCCAGCAGTGGCACGCCTAAAAGATGCAGAATAAACGCCAATGCGGCCCACACTGATCTTTAGTGGATAGCTATTTGTGTGAGTTCGTTTGAAGGCAAAGATCCCGAAAAACGGACCTT
>NW_008751777.1:1358169-1366772 GCF_000715545.1 Opisthorchis viverrini
CACACAAACCATCGATTCTCTTTGGCACGTCTACAAGGTGCAGAATAAACGCCAATGCGGCACACACCGATCTTTAGTAGACAGCTACTTGTGTGAGTTGGTTTGGAGGCAAAGTTACCGGAAAACGGACCTTTTCATGCAAATCATTAATAAAAACTAAAAGTACAAGTTTCATTTCCTCTCTTTTCTAATCTTTTTTTGGTGGCGAGGTTTAACTTATTGGTGGGGCTTATCTGAAAAAAATCCAACTAACATTTGGAGAGAATTTAGTGTGACTCATTATTCAATAACGGAAGTCTTGTCACGTAGTCCCACGTGTTGACTGACTTTTCAACTGTCACCATCGATTTTATAAGAACGGCTACCACCATATTAAAATGAGATTTCAGAGTAACGCCTCATGGTTGTTCTTTTTCCCCATCACTATTAATGTTATTCTTCTTTCTACTATTAATACTGTTCAAGCGAAACGGTCCTTCCGAGTGCATATGGAGGGGAGCTTCAACTAGTTCAGGTGTAGCGCCCTTTCGCCGTCTAACTGCCATGCTACCCGGAGAAGGATCGAGGTCTGGGATACTTCCAGGTTGCTCAAGGCTAGACAGGGGAAGTTGAGAAGCAGATGTTTCCAACCTTCCGGTCAGTAAATTCGCGCTCCAACTACTGAACAGCCTCGCCAAATAGAATTCAAATTGAAGTCAAATGAACAAGTTTCGCTACGGTCCGATACTGAATGACGTAACTGGTCTTCGGTGTGACGGAAGAAATGCAACGACGGATGATGTACCTCGTGGAAGTGACGAAGTCTTGAAGTCCCAAATCGGCTGACCAGGGTAGCCTGGAACTGGTAATTAGGACATAGGCGAGTCCAGCAATCCATAGAATGGATCCTTGGGTTCCCCAGAATGTTTGATTCACTGTCTATTTCATGCAGACCTATACGGGGTCTTACAATTGTTCGCCAAAGAATTAACCACTGTGTGGTATTTTCAGCGAAAAGTTCTAAAATACTCCAAAATTTCGCCTTGTAATTTTACAGAGTATCTGTTCGAGACATTACTGAATGATGAAACCGTATGCCGGTGCAAAGGGAAGACAACATACGGGGTCTCTGGTGTGTTCACACGTGAGCGTGGGACAGCTGTCATCGTGGTCTCGGGCGTACCACACCGAAATCCATAGAAACTCATTGTGGTTGGCTACCTCTGGTTTGGATTGTTTACTTATCCTTTCACTCTTTATCCGTACTTTAACTGTGTGAGTTGTAATACATATTGTCTGTATTATACCGTGTAGTACCATAATATGTTCTTCGTTATATTGTATAGATAGCATGAAGCAGACCCTAATGGATTAACCAGACGGCGTGTGATTGCCAATCGATCCCGGCTGTCGCGGCCCATATTTGCCTCATTTATTGGTCACACTCGGATGAGAAAGGGCGACAAATCCTGCAATCACGTGTCAGATCTGCACCTCCAAGTCACTCGCTCTTCCTGCTGGGTGATCTCAGTGCCTCGGCTGGGAAGCTCCGAAAAATCTGGAAGAAGACACAGGGTCTAACTGGAATAGGACCAATGGACGACATCAGTGGAAGCGCCTGGACCAAGCTTCTGAAGCACCTGCGAAACAAGAAAATTAAATGGTGGGATAGACAAATGTCTCACCTGGATCGCCGCTGAAACAATGAATTCTTTACCATACTGAAAGAAATGTATGCAGCCAAAAGTTCAACACCCACAAGATCCCACCATCATGCCCAATTTCCCTTTAACATAGTCTAAGTCAGCGTCTTTGTTCACAATAATCTGACACCCGAAAATCCGAAAGGAGTGCTCCCTGATTGTGGACTAGAAACGATTATTTCAGCTTCGTCTAATCACGTGATATTTATTTGTCACAGAATCTCACACTAAAGCAGACCTTCCACTGTGATCTTGGTTGCACTGAATTCTCTCTTCTTTTCTGATTCCAAACCATCTAAACTACACCTTTTTTCATTATAAAATGTCGATTCCTGCAATTATTGGTACCGTACATTTGGCTCTGAAGCGAATCTGAACTGAAATTATTCAGAGGGGCCTCTGCAATTCGGAGGAACTCGAACTAACTAGCTGATGGAAACACCCAGATGTCAAGTACTTGCTGAGTATATATTCACTGTCTCCAACAGCTCCTGTGTGGCCTTGGCGTACACAGCTCACGATAGTGTCCTGGATTTCTTAGTTTCTAGCCAGATATATTGATCAGCGTATTGTTCACTGAAGCTTTTGTTCCTTTCGTGGTATCCATTGCGACGTCACTGTAGATAGACACGATGGTAACCGGGATTCTCGTCCAACCTTCGAGGGATTGGAATGAACTGTTGTGTTGCTAATGTTACGAGTAAATCTCGCTAATGCGTGTTAATCGTAGTGGAGAGCAACTGGGTTGTATAAATTCGACCGATCCAGTTATGTCCCTCAAGTTGAGTGCTGTTCAGGGCACCGTTCTGACGTTCAATAGCCCCTTTTAAAAACAGTAACGAATCATAAATTCAATGAAAATCTACCTTTATGGACTGGACGACTGAATGTCCCAAGTTCAGAGGGGTTGAAGACAGGAAAAATAACTTGATATATGGAAAAGTTGGATACTGTACCGTAATGAAGGCTGTCACAAAGCTCTTAACATGAGCGCCAATCAGAATGCAATTTTTCATGTTACGGAACTCTTCACCCAAGAGGACTTCTTCATACAGTCTCGATAACCCTCACTGTTGAATCCCCTTTTGCAAGGACACACCAGGTGCGAGAGAACGTTTGAACGACCAAAGGTCACAGCATCCCTTTTACACAACTTTCTTTGCACTAGCTCACCCACACAGACTGACAGAAGGTTCAAATGAAGTTCAAGGGGAACCATCAAATGAACCGAACCAGAATAACTAGGACATAGACTAGGACCTAGACTAGGACCCAAACACATGTGGGTTTCCTCACCGACCCAACACTTGTTCAACCACTCTAACACACTAAAATCCCTCGGCCGACACCCTACAGAGATTTAGCTTGACTTAGCTGATTGGTTCTCCTTCCGCCTTAAATCTCGACCAACCTCGGAACCTAGTCACTTGGCCTGACGAAGCTTTTGTGTCAAAAGCGAAACGTTGCACAGGAAAAAATCTACCGATTGTCACCAAACTTTTTCGAAAAAATCAACTTTCATAAAAATTATTATCACAGGTCGTTTTGATTAGACAGACCTTTTGAACATGGAAAAGTATCATCTAGGCACACCAAACTACCTTGTCCAAACGATCACGAAAATTACGATGACCATTTCAGGGATATTTTGATTTTTACCTCGGTAATGAACACTAAGGATACCGGTTTCTGAACAGTCTGGTCCCACTCGAGAATGGGTGCGATCTGCGGCGGGGATGTTTGCGAATACTCCGGTAGAATCTGAACCGATATCGATTTTGTGTCATTCCAAAGTCAGTTCCAAGTGAACAACTGGGGCTAGGAAGCTGTTCTATTCTAGTGAGATCTGTTCCCACACACAAGTTGTGTTGGCCGATTAATTGACAGAATCTTGTAATGTGACGACAACGTTGACAGCAACGGGGGGAATCTGGACTTTCCCGAGCTGTGTTTTCATTCAAACATCTAGTTTGGGTTCCACAGGACCGCCATTGTGTCGAAAACTCATTGGTTAGGACCAGGTGGATCGATCTGACCGGAAATTAGGTTGAGATATTAGTCAATATCACTCTGCCTACGAAACTGTTCGAACCCAGTTAAATATGATAAGTTTGGTAACAACGGAATATTGAATCAAACCACTCAAGATAAGTTAATGAGGGTTTTAGAATTACTCGTGGGCTAGAAGATCAAATTGGTCTGGCGAACCCTCCTACAGAGGACCATTTTTGCTGGTCCCGGGGATGTTCTTTCGGAGAGAAGATCTTCTTAGTTTATAGGTAGTCATTTTGGGTGCAAAAACAGCGGCCTAAGCATCAACTCTCACTAATTTATGTGTGTGGTGCTTGTCCAACCTCCGGATAGGGAAACAGTAATCAATCCACTCATCGCATTGTCTCTGCCCTTCGAGCTCAAACAGCTTTGCCGCCATTTGCCGTGTGAAGATCTCATAGTGTTTCGCACGACAGGCAAAGTTACTCAACTCAGACTTGTCCACATAGAAAGTCAATGTCCTTTGGCCAATCGGTTTCTGAGGTCTCTGGGCCGTCCTAGGCCCATGAGAGAGCTAGATTTCGCATCCCAATTCACTTTCGGTGCTCTTTGTGACTTGATTCCAGTTGTGCAGTTCACTGCATGCGCGCGCGCATACACACAACATGTGGAGCGATGCTTGTTAACTTAGAAGTCACTCGAACGACGCGATCTAACACCGGTCACTGCAGTGACAAGAGTACTAAAAGATTCTGTCAAGTTTCACCGCGTTACGATAGCCGATTTGGATGACATTGCCAGAAAGACCACACCATAGGTTGACTACAACCGCCTCACAGCTGCAATAGTTGAGTAGAACACATTTTAATGAACAAAATGTTCACACCAGACAAGCAACTTACCTTGGGTGCAATGCTGTGAGGCTTGTTCACACAGGTGTGGCGTTTGGATATTCGCATTTGGAAATGCATACTGTCGATAATACAGGTGGGAGTTATAAGTATGTGGCTGCAAAGTATGCTGCTGTTTATCGAGAAAGTACATAGAGTGATCAAGGAAAAGATGTAGTCGGACACGAGTTGAGTCTAATCCGGAGTTGCCAACGATAAGTCATGGGGAGCCCTTTTCGTTGCAGCTGCTTGCTTGCGTTGGTGCCACAGTGGTTGGGTCGCAACCCTTCTCCGGAGTCAAGTAGTCAATAAATATGAATTAACCTTTACAGGAATCCCTAAAAGACAGTATTTTGCCCTATTCCATGGCCCTGTTGTGCAAGACGACTCTTAATAGCTTTCTGGAATGAATTTTTGGAATGAGGTACACATAAAAGATAACAGCTTGACCCTCCTTAGCAGACGGATTGTTCCTCAGGTGAAAACACACGTGGTACAGACTCAGCCATTTTAAGAGACATACAAAGTTCCTTCAGATGTCTTGTACACTCCATGAGCAGTAGAGCACTTCACACAGATCTTCACGTCCAAGCTGGCAAAGTACGCAATTTACCTTCCTGAATGCTATTTGACGCCAAGTAAAGGTCATAAAGTCAGGTATGGCTTAAATCCCCAGGCCCATGACATGGGATGCTATCGGAACAGGTAGGAGTTTATCAACCTCACCGGTGGGCTTGAAAAAACCGTTTAAACAGAGTACTGGCAGTTTCCGGCACTCATCTAGAAAACAGCGGTCCAGGTAATAAGCTTATGAAGGTCGTCCTGGGTCAGGGTTACCAGGTTAGTTAAGTAGACCGAAACATTGAAAAACCCAGTACAGAGCAATGTGATAATTCGCAATCAGTTACCTTCAGAGTGGATCTGAAATCTTCCACTATAATGAAGTGTCGCTTCTAAATGGGATACGGGAACTTAAAGGATTACACTCCGCAGCCACAAAAAGTCTGTGCTTGACTAGATTAGACATTTCCCAGTAATCTAGGTTGCCTGTCCTCTGCAATCGCAGTTTTTTTGCCAAACACGTAGGGGAGATCAGAAAAATATATACTTTAGAAACCATAATCAATTGATGAACCACCAAATTGTTGGTGGTCTTTCTTAAGAGTATCCTTAAGGTGGCCCGTTCTAAAGTGCTGAACCATAATTTGAAGTTTTCCAGTACACATTTTTGTGTATCGGCATCAAGACTGTCTGATAATTTCCCCTCTTTGAGGGATATTCATTGACCCCAATCACTTATTGCTCCAATCTAAACAAATGTCACAGAGCAACTCCACAAATTACGCAACAGACCTCCCCTTTTCAGGAGATGCAAGGCAAAATTCCAAGAACAATGCATACTACTCGTATGTCCCCCCATCAGTAGTATCACCGTTACACAGGTATTCAGTAGCAGTAAAAAGCTGCGGGCAGCGGAGCATGAACATTAAAAGAGCAAATAGACAGACTGTCTGTTTTTTGGAAAAGCATTTGTTAAAACGAAAAACTGAATCACGTGATAATTCTTTGAAAAAGCTCACCTCTTGATTAACTCCTTTTTTCTTGGTGTTTGAAGACATCCGAGATTGACGGTCTCTCTGGATAAATGCCGTAGCCAACAAGAGTAAGTCTTGCTCCAGCTTGCTAGAAGTGTAAAATTGAAACACTGCTTGAAATTAGATGAAGATTCTCACCTGTATGCTTGTCCAATGAAAAAGATGCCATTCCATTCCTAGAGCTTTTCTGTATGCTCCAATGTGATCCAATGTGGCTGGTCAGCATGATCTCATCTGTCCTCTGATTGGTGTGAAAATCATGAGCCCCTTTGAGACCGTGTCACGCGTTATACACATGAATTTGGGATACAAACACAACGCATCAGAAGTGACACGGTAATTTAGGCAAGTTCAGGCAT
Source organism: Opisthorchis viverrini (assembly GCF_000715545.1). Taxonomy (NCBI): domain Eukaryota; kingdom Metazoa; phylum Platyhelminthes; class Trematoda; order Opisthorchiida; family Opisthorchiidae; genus Opisthorchis; species Opisthorchis viverrini. Next base: position 1,364,688 of record NW_008751777.1, read on the forward strand.
CACATCTGCACATAGTGTAACAGACACACACGCAAGCCATAGGGCATGTATGACTCTCACACCAACAACATAATTCATGACTGTGTTGTGCCAGTAGTTTCGATGTGTCAGTCACCCGTTCCTTGATAAAGGCCACCTCGGCAATCGTCGTGTGTGGTCACCATAGTTTTCACAATAAAACAACGGGTTACAGCTCCTGAACTCGTTCATTTCCTCCGAAATCACTTCGGCGATTACGTATCAATGGGACCGGTCTCCTAAAGACTATTTTCATATCTGTGAAGTGCTCACTGAGTTTAGTTACCAAGCCCATCGAACAAATCAACTTCAGGACCCGAGGTACTGCCGTTCTGGTCCAGACTGCGGCAAGGCAACGAAGGTTGGAGATGACTTAGCTATGTAGTCGTCATGGTAGCGTCGGTAGTCGAAGGTCAGCGCTGAGTCACTTCGTAAGCACACTGAGAGAGAGCTCTCCGCCTCTGCATTATCGATACTGCCTTACATGACATTGACAAAAGACGGCAAATGCAAACATGGTAGAAATTCAAGAAAAAAACGAAAGATATTGTGGCTAAAACGGTGAACGACATTAACAGGTGTCGTAATGAGACGCGGACCCAGTGGTTAAAATGCCATGCAGTTAAGACTATACAATCGGAATCAGCTTTCTTGGTCCAATGGAACATAGTCGATGTGGAGGAGGTTATCAAATCTCACTTGAAGTCTTCCAAAGCAGCGTCGTAGACTATCCAAAACCCGACTTGATCTCGAACGTGAATACGGCCTTCTTCATGGAAGTAAAAGTCATCGTGATTATCCACTTCTGCGAACTGCATAAATTCGGTCTCTTTGATTCTGATGGGATGGAGGAAAGTGTACAGTGAGGGATACGCAGAGGTTATACAACATGACTAGCAAGGTCGACGGTATATTTTGTCAAGCATTGCCTCCATACATTGGGCGAAAAAATGTAATCCCTTGGGCAGAGTGACATTTAATTTTGTGATCCAAAGAATGATTTCGAATAAGCAACTAGGAAAACTGAGTTCAATGTGACTGTGAATTTATTGAGATTCATCACCTAAAATTCAGTTGGTTGTGTCCATCAACAAATTGTCTCACAACGGCAACACACAGACCAGCTTATCATTCGATCGAACGGTTCCCAATTGTGCATGCAGTTAATGAGTTTGCCAAGATAAAAAACAGAGCGTACATACCTAATGAACTACTAGTTAGGTGAAACGTTTTGTCCGAGGTGTGTACGATGATAAACCGGGCAGTAATGTTAAACGCCAGGGGAAGATGTTGGACAAAAAACTAGAATAAGGATGTCATATTAGCGAAATCCACCCATTTGCACACCAACTTGATTTCGACGTGAGACTCACCTGGAACCCAGCGATAGATTGCATAGACGTAATACACTGCTGACAAAGTTTCTGAAAACTATTCGACATGATTTCACATCACAGTTTGCATGACCGAGCTAACCAAAAAGTAGACACTGTTAAAGTGCGACTCATATTCTGAATCATATCCTCTTTGTTCTCAAAACAAATCAAGTTTAACCTTATTTTCAGGTACACGAAAGCGCTGAATTTCAGTAGGACAAGTTGGTAGAAGGTTAGGAATTTCAATGTCTCCCAACCTGGGAGGTCCTCCAAGACAGAGGAGGCAACATGTGGATCACGATAAAGCCTGAGTATTAGCATTATTCTGTGAGTATCCGAATCACCACGCCTTTGTCTGCACTAACTTAGTATGTTCTTCCTTGGTCACTTCGTCAATGATGGTAAACGTGTGACCATGACACCTGTGTGCTGTGAATTTGATTTCGGTCTTGTCTGTGGAATTCTACGTAAGTGAAAGCACAGCAAACTGCAGAAACTGTTTTCACAAGGGAAACTACTCACAAGGTTACTGAAAACTCTTCGACAGTCCACGACCGGTTTCACCCTTCCAGAAACTGTTGTTTACGTCTAGTGAGCCTCATCCACTAATGTTTTATGTGATCCTGCTACACTTGTTTGAGGGCTGTTCATATGACAGATATGAGACTCAAAAACGGACTGAAGAGGGGTC
>NW_008751777.1:1367627-1376599 GCF_000715545.1 Opisthorchis viverrini
TCGCATTGTCTCAAACAGCGTTGCCGCCATTTGCTGTGTGAGGATCTCATAGTGTTTTGCACGACAAGCAAAGTTACTCAATTCAGACTTGTCCACATAGAAAGTCAATGTCCTTTGGCCAATCGGTTTCTGAGGTCTCTGGGCCGTCCTAGGCCCATGAGAGAGCTAGATTTCGCATCCCAATTCACTTTCGGTGCTCTTTGTGACTTGATTCCAGTTGTGCAGTTCACTGCATGCGCGCGCGCATACACACAACATGTGGAGCGATGCTTGTTAACTTAGAAGTCACTCGAACGACGCGATCTAACACCGGTCACTGCAGTGACAAGAGTACTAAAAGATTCTGTCAAGTTTCACCGCGTTACGATAGCCGATTTGGATGACATTGCCAGAATGACCACACCATAGGTTGACTATAACCGCCTCACAGCTGCAATGGTTGAGTAGAACACATTTTAATGAACAAAATGTTCACACCAGACAAGCAACTTACCTTGGGTGCAATGCTGTGAGGCTTGTTCACACAGGTGTGGTGTTTGGGTATTCGCATTTGGAAATGCATATTGTCGATAGTACAGGTGGGAGTTATAAGTGTGTGGCTGCAAAGTATGTTGCTGCTGATCGAGAAAGTACATAGAGTGATCAGAGAAAAGATGTAGTCGGACACGAGTTGAGTCTAATCTGGAGTTGCTAACGATAAGTCATGGGGAACCCTTTTCGTTGCAGCTGCTTGCTTGCGTTGGTGCCACAGTGGTTGGGTCGCAACCCTTCTCCGGAGTCAAGTAGTCAATAAATATGAATTAACCTTTACAGGAATCCCTAAAAGACAGCATTTTGCCCTATTTCATGGCCCTGTTGTGCAAGACGACTCTTAATAGCTTTCTGGAATGAATTTTTGGAATGAGGTACACATAAAAGATAACAGCTTGACCCTCCTTAGCAGACGGATTGTTCCTCAGGTGAAAACACACGTGGTACAGACTCAGCCATTTTAAGAGACATACAAAGTTCCTGCAGATGTCTTGTAAACTCCATGAGCAGTAGAGCACTTCACACAGATCTTCATGTCCAAGCTGGCAAAGTACGCAATTTACCTTCCTGAATGCTATTTGACGCCAAGTAAAGGTCATAAAGTCAGGTATGGCTTAAATCCCCAGGCCCATGACATGGGATGCTATCGAAACAGGTAGGAGTTTATCAACCTCACCGGTGGGCTTGAAAAAACCGTTTAAACAGAGTACTGGCAGTTTCCGGCACTCATCTAGAAAACAGCGGTCCAGGTAATAAGCTTATGAAGGTCGTCCTGGGTCAGGGTTACCAGGTTAGTTAAGTAGACCGAAACATTGAAAAACCCAGTACAGAGCAATGTGATAATTCGCAATCAGTTACCTTCAGAGTGGATCTGAAATCTTCCACTATAATGAAGTGTCGCTTCTAAATGGGATACGAGAACTTAAAGGATTACACTCCGCAGCCACAAAAAGTCTGTGCTTGACTAGATTAGACATTTCCCAGTAATCTAGGTTGCCTGTCCTCTGCAATCGCAATTTTTTTGCCAAACACGTAGGGGAGATCAGAAAAATATAGACTTTAGAAACCATAATCAATTGATGAACCACCAAATTGTTGGTGGTCTTTCTTAAGAGTATCCTTAAGGTGGCCCGTTCTAAAGTGCTGAACCATAATTTGAAGTTTTCCAGTACACATTTTTGTGTATCGGCATCAAGACTGTCTGATAATTTCCCCTCTTTGAGGGATATTCATTGACCCCAATCACTTATTGCTCCAATCTAAACAAATGTCACAGAGCAACTCCACAAATTACGCAACAGACCTCCCCTTTTCAGGAGATGCAAGGCAAAATTCCAAGAACAATGCATACTACTCGTATGTCCCCCCATCAGTAGTATCACCGTTACACCGGTAAGCAGAGGTTTAACGGATAAACTCACTCGAGTTGACTACAACAGGTTGGTGAAGCTGCATTCGAACCTTATCGGGCGTACTGATGACGCGACTCATGACCTTCACATGCTCTCTATACTGTTTGAATGGCTTATTCGTTCTTTGGTTTACTTTACATGCCGTTTCGAAGTCTCTAGCCTTCTCTAAACTTTTGGTCGTTGGACCTCTCAGAGAAGTCTCCCCTTGTACCACCGACCGTCCTTGCCACTGCTTCATCCGACTGCACATGGCTCCTGTACTCCTTGAGAAGTTGGGATCTGACCAGTATTTCGGCATTGCATTTCAACAGTCAGATATATCCATAGTTTTGCTAAGTCACACCTGGGTTTGCCGTTCTTTGCGGTAAGCTTCCCGAGGACAATTATTCGGTGGAAGATGGAAGGTTCCTTCGATAAACTCTTTCCAGCAGCACAGTGTCATGTTAAGTGGATACATTCATCTATACTCTGCCATGGTTTCTCCGGAGTTCCAGCAGAGAGTTTTCGACTGCATTTCAGTATCAGAGTCATTTTGTCTAGACCTAGTGGTCTGTAGGTTCAGTTGGAGCTCTGCAAGGTCCCGTTTAGTCCTTGCATCTGTGTGTGGATGATGCTAACCGTACTGAGGAACTTCACAACAAGGACGCAGCACCTCTCCTTATCCCTCCATGCTGTTTTCCTAGGAGCAATGAATAAGCCTCATCATGGAAGAGCTTAATTAGACGTGTTCATGATAGGTCGCTATGAGTAAATTCTTTGAAACTATTGATATCTGGCTATCAGCAAGTAACGGGCGTAACCGAAGATCTAGGCTTTATACATTCAAGGAGGTCTGTGTCTTCTAAGACGTTTGGAATGAACGGCACATATCCTTTGAGCACTGACTGGATCCAACGTGGTAATTCAGTTCTACAATACATGGTTAGACACGACCTCCGATTCTGTCGCCCGACCTATTTGCCTTGTAGCGTAAGCAGTGATGCAGCCAAATTTCGATGACCGCAGACATCACTGAACTAAGGGTGTGTGCTCTTGCTGTTTGGAGCATTTGTCAGCTACACTCCAAGTGTTTGTGTGCATAGCAAATGGTCCTTCCGTTATTTGCTCAACCGCTACTTCAGGGGGATCAATAGTTTCCAGTTCTCTGGCTTCGGTGGTCGTCCACCACCTCGATGCTTCATCGTCGTTTTGGCGATCTCAAACCCAGAGTATCGCTGGTGTGCATCATCATCATCATCATCATCATCATCATCATCATCATCATCATCATCATCATCATCATCATCATCATCATCATCATCATCATCGTCGGCGTCGTCGTCATCATCATCATCATCATCATCATCATCATCATCATGAACAACAACAACATCATCAGAGACAACGACGCCAGTGTTGACACTGATGCTTCACTGGCGTTCAGTCACCAAGTTTATCTAATTATATTGAAAGCCTTGGATTGAAAAGAAAAGAGTGGATGAAGGAGGGCACCCGGTGCTGGCCTGCTCCAAACATTTTGAGATGCCTACACATCCACGCGCCCCATCAAAGTATCTGGAAAGGAACTGACAGCACGAAATCCACTGACATCGATCAGCCGTCATTTCTTATACTGCCTCTAGCCAAGCACAGGCGAGGGCACAGGGAATTCATTCTGGAAGGCAGAAAGCACCAACAATGCCTAAACTCTTGGTGATCTCTCTCACACGCTTTTACTCGCTGGTTTCACACATTCCAAGAGCACTGGCCCTATTGCTGTCTATGACGCATGCAGCTTTTAAGTCCCTCGAGTCTCATTTGATTTCTTCCCAGATTATTCTAAGTGGTCAGTATTGGATCCTGGGAACCGGGGTGTTATCTATCTAATGTTCAGGAGTACAAAATAATAATATTAATAATAATTGTTCAGCTGTAACACCCTTCCGGTGCCTAGCTGCCATGCCACCCGAAGGAAGCACGAGGGCTGGGATACTGCCAGGTTACCCAAGCCTAGGCAGGGGAAGTCGAGAGGCAGAGGTCGGGTTCAAACCACGGACCTTCCGGTCAGTAAATTCGCGCTCTAACCACTTGGGCCATCTCGCCCAAAAAATGACTGTACGCAAATGCCAGACAATTTGATGTCCTAGTGAAATGTGGAACTCTTCAGTATACCGTTCAAGAAGGCACGGTTATTGAGGCGGAAGATGACCGTATCCTTTGATGAATAATTCATTCAAATTCAAATTCATTAATATCTTGCACACAATTCACACAATTCACCTGATATGATTCACATCCAGGATAGGTAGACTGGATGGTCGAAAACACGATGGATTTTCCATTGTCTATCGATGACTAGCAATCATTCGTCTCTTCGCTTTATCTACGTTTTGATTCCAGCCGTCTAGACACACGTGTGTTTTCTTCGCTCGTCCGTATTCAGAGTTTCCAGACAGAGTGCAGCAAACTACGACCTTCGTTGGCTATTTTGACCGGACCACATAATGGGTCGGTCTGCCACAGTCACTCGGTCCAAGCAGACTTTGGTTCGCATGTGTTGGTGAGCGACCAGAGACCGTTGGCTGTTTGTTGTCCTTTCTGGTATAGGAAGATGAACGGCGCGAGAGGACACACAAACAGCGAAACAGGCGTGACGAAATGTGCGTTCTGATTGAACGCTGAGAACGGAGAAGGTTGGAGAGCTGTCTCTGTCGGCATGGTCAACAATAGCGCGTTGTTAAGACCTCTGGACCATTGTTACATGATCCTCTGATTCAAGGTAGGGGACTTGATCACGTACGGGCTGGCGGAAATCCGGGGGTTATTATGATCCAGTGTGGCAATAAACCAAGTATTCTGGGTGCGGTCAAGTCCCCAAAAAGCATGCTTTTGTTACATTTTCAGTCAATTCATAGTCGAATGGAGTCTGAGGTCTAACCAATGGACATCAAGAAACGTTGCGCTACATGGTCAATACACATGGATGTCAGTACTAGCTGACGGCTACTTTCACCTGGGAGTTTAGGGCCACTGGACACCTCTTGCCGGAATTCATCAACGGCACATGTGCTTGGTTGTATCGGACCTCTGGTATACGAGGTGGGTTTGCTGCAGCCAATGCGCCCGCACTTGCTGTTCTTGGACTGGAATACAGGAATTGTACGAGGAGAGCGCCTTAACGACCAGTGTACAACGGGCACTTACAAAACAAGAAGGTCGAACACAGCGACTAGCCTAGCATGTTCATAGTCACCTGGAAGAGCTTCTTAGATATGCTTCCGAGTTTTTGTTTTAGAAAAAATGTATCGATTTCAACTATTTTGTACTCATCTGGTAGTATGGAAAAAGAAGCCGAGCATTCGGATGAGTGATTGGTTTGGTTTTCAATCCAAATCGCTCGTGATTGGACGGTCCATCTTCTGTCCTGGTGGGCTTATTTTCAATCGGTAACTTTTCTTACCATTGAGGAAAGGGGATACAGTCATAGGCTGCTAATGTTCGCTTTTTCTCCTTCAACCTATCCAAATCCAAGAATGACGTACACCGGATCCCATTGGGACACCTATAACAAAAAGTAAAATGCAGCACTCCTTTTTTGGACGTGGGGTAGATGATTGGTTCAGGGAGGATTTGGCTCAACGACCAAAGTTTTCTAGTAGTCCCGGCTTTCGATGCCAGTGGTTTAGTGCCTAAGATTATGCGCCATAACTCCAAAAATCCTGGCTCCAGCCTCATATGAGCGCTTTCAAATTGACCGGTGGCTCCTCGTCCTAATATGTCAGCATGTTAGTTATGAAATAAGGAAGTAAAAAAAAGATATTTTAGGTGCTAATGGAGGTTTTAAAAAGAGAGTTCAACTGTGAAAGCCATTCACCTAATCCTTCCTTTATGCTTGGTGAGTCCCCACCCGGAGCCCGGTAATTCTGTTAATTGGACCCAGGGGATCCATAGCGATTTCGGGTTTTATTATTTGTCTCAAGTAGGTCTGCTATGTAACCGTCATCGTGACTGATTTTGGAGCGATCCAAACTACCGACCTCCTTTGAACGGACAAGACAGAATTTGGTGTTACACCCCAGAGCACAAGCTAAAACTAACAGACATTTGGTCCTGTCACCGTCGCCATGAAGTAGATCGTGCTTGTGGCGGTCATCAAGGCGATAGCTACACGAAAGGAACATAGTTTTCGTCAGGTAAACCGAAGTCCACTGGCAGTAGTCATCAACAACTGGTTCTTAGTAGGACCTTTAACTACCGCCGAGAACGACAGATTGGATGCATGGGAGATGGTGGAAGAGGAACGGCTCACGGACTGATACTTCTTATTAACAGGTGGTAACATTTCAAATAAGAACCAATTTTTTGATTGTGGCACCTAGTTTGCGCAAAAGAATGGCCCCTCTGAACAGTGGTCACTTCTATGGACAGTCCAAAACAGTACCATATATCAGCCACTTGCCAGTAGGCAATCTCTACGTGGAGGACCAAGGGAGTAGGCCCTACTGAGGAGTCACTTAGGGCTCACGAATAAGGAGGGCACGGGCATGCATAATCTTGCCGGCGGTTGCCATACCAACCCCAAATATACAAAGCATCAAAGGTTTGTTCTGTGGTATCTATCCCCGAATGGATACAGACTCCTATCCACGGTCTCAACTCGGGGGCATATGTGAGACAAAAATTTGGTGAAAGCATCGCGCAGGACAGAATCCTAAGAGGTTTCAGCCCTGAATTGGTTTTGGTACCGTTCACTCAGATAGAAGAATATGAAAATGAGTTTTTACTAGACTGCTGGAAGCTCTTTGACAACTCATGACCGGTTTTGTCCCTCTTGGAGGCTCATCAGCGGAACATCATGCAAGTTTTTCGAAGTTTGACACGGTTTTTGCTCAGTATTACTTGAAATTCGATGAGGCACTAACTTTGTCTGAGACAACTATACACCCCTCTTCATCGATTCCATTGAAATCATGGACTTTTCGCGACGCCCCATGTTCCAAACGGTGTACTTCAGACGAGGTCATTCATTGACTACATTGTTTTCCCGTAGTCCTGGTGACGGTCACCATACCCACCATTTTGTCAGCTATTACCTAATCTTAAACACTGCACCAATAGCCAACTTGTGTTAGATGCATTCACAATGATACCGATGTCTCCATCATCCTTGCGACGGTGTGCTGGCCCTCACTTTAGATACAATACGATTATTTCCTCTCTGGAACGTCATGGCCGCTCTACGACGGATGTTCCTCTCACTGCATTCTCTATTTACAGCCATGCATTCCCCTACAAATCAGTCTGAATCGGTCTGTAATATGTTGAACCACTTTCAGGTTTCATAGACCGACAACGATGTCGAGGCAGCAGAAATGGGCACGGTGGCATGGCATTGCATGCTTCTGTGGCTTGCCTGAACGCTCATTGGCTTTTTCCGAATTGATCGTGTGACTGACTGGATGCTTGCCGACTTCCATATTGAGATTTTGGTGGAATTTAAGGGTACCAATAGGCTCCGGGCTCTCTGGGGTTATTTTCAAGGTTCTGATCTTCCTGAGTGATCTTCTAGACCAGTCAGTCACTCAATCAATTCAGAAAAAAGACGCTGAGTGTTCAGGCAAGCCACAGAAGCACAACCAACTATGAAGAGTGTTCAGACATTTCATAGAAGCACGGTCGATGTTGATAGGTGTTCATCAACCACTTGGATCAATCTTAACAAATACCCTTTAAGTAGCGCGAGGCCATTGTAACTTATGCACTCGCACACACTCGCCTGTTGCAATAAAGCTGTTGCGTTCCTTGTCGGCGAGTCTTTTTCCGACTCTTGGCATTAGAACGAAGACAGCCGTCAGACATAACATTCATCGACCCGAAAAGTATGTGGAATTCATGTGAAATCACGGATTTTGTGATGACAGGTCTGATCGGGATGCCAGACATTTTTTATTTCTAACTGTCAAAAAAAGCAAACAACAGGTCGGTTTAAATATGGAGGTCAGCTTTGACCTGTTTGGTGGGCACAGTATTCCAAATATGTATTGTGTATGCTCCCTTGCTCACCAAAATATCGGATCGTGTTGTGTGTACCTACTTGTTAGACTGCTCCGGGCGCTTCTCATCCACTGAGCTGCAGTACGGGGGCCTGGCCAAGAACTCATGAACCAGTGGTTGTTTGATCCCTGCTAGTCCGTGTGTGTGAGTACCGTCGGTGGTGTCAGTCTCTTGGGGATAAGACGATTTGTCCAGTAGCTTTATATCAAAGAAAGCACTATGCTATCTTGACTGTCATTCGAACTGAAACAATAGGCGGCATTTGTGTAGTACATTTATTTAGAAACACCAAATAACGGCGAATATTAATGCTTATCCACCCACACAGGTAAGAGAAGGTGTTCGGTACTCCATTGTTTGTGCACTGTTCGCTTTTAAAAGTTCATAATCCCCTGGTTGGAATACCACAGGGACGCGAATCAACAAACACATCAAGCATACATTGAGATGAGACCGGTATTGTATGTAAGGGCATCGATTTGTTACTTCTCTTCCAGATGACTGAACGAAGGTGGCCAGTCATTTCCATCTGGAGACCATGTAACCATTGCTCTTTGTCTGAATCACAAAAAGGACCTTTTCCGGATAAGCCCCGCCCCTAATGCAAAAAGTGCATGTGCGAAAAGTTAAGCCCCACCACTTTCTGCCAGCTCCAATTTAACATACACGACAACATTGACCTAATATTGATGAAAACGATTCCTTACCCGGGTCTAGGCCCATTTTCTGACGCTTTCAACTCTCATTCATGAAAAGGAGACGGCAATACGTTCTTTGCAAAGCCATGGAGTGATCCATCATCAACGTTTATGCAACAATGTCCACCAAATGGCACTTTCAACTGATTCTGACAGGTGGAGGTGTAATACCCGACAGTGTCGGTGTGAAATCGGTCTTCGAATGGGAACTTGGCTGGAGCGCTCTAGGGTGAAGTTTAGGACAGTGATTCTATTCATTTAATTCGGTCCAAAAAATTTGGCAAAAATCGAATTCTGC
>NW_008751777.1:1376805-1380178 GCF_000715545.1 Opisthorchis viverrini
TCATCATCTCTGATATGTGGGCATCATACCAAGGAATTGAAACGATGATTGACATGAATTATAGTCATGTTCCAATTTCACCCTCTTCAATAAAAACTAAAAGTATGAATTTCATATCCTCTTTTTTCTAATCTTTTTTGGGTGGCGTGCGTTAATTTTTTGCTGGGCTTATCTGGAAAAGATCCCACAAAAGAACTGTTTCTAAGTGACTATGTATCCTCTCATAGACAGTCACCAGTTTCCATGAATGTAGCAGAGAAATAGTTCCTTCGGTCAGTTTCGATTTTTCGCAATAAAGCTCCTCTGTCCCTTTTTGGTGAGTCTTTTTCCGACACTAAGCCACTGGAGCGAGATCAGCAGTTAGCTACAACAATACTCGATGGTACTGTCACCTGTAACTTGAAAAGTCCGTTTTCGAATGCAACAGACAATTCATAAGCTGACGACTCCGCCCTAAAAGGACAAAGGGCTAATTCTTCCTCATACTTGTGCCCAAGTAACTTCCCAGTTCCTCACAGTCACCCTTATCACCGAGGCCCATCCACAAGCCATTGTTTTTACTTGGCTTTGTGCTTTTTATTCTGATTCTAGAACGTCAGCTGGTTTGCTTCTAACATACTACTCATCGGGTTGCTGAAATCTCTTGGATAGCCAATGAACGGTTTCGCCCTTCCTGGAGCTCATCAAGTACACGCACTCTCCTGAGTTTCCATCTGCTTGAACCGAACTTGCACGAATTTCGAATATCAGTTTGGGTTTCACGGAAGATTCACCCGAATCCCAACTGAATCTCCCGTTTAGGATGTTCTTCCTCAAATGAGTGTGTTGCGTCTATGCGATACTGATGTATCGTACAAACTAAAACATAAGGTGGCCTTTGTGCAGCATATTCAGCTGCAGAAGAACATCAACGGACAAGCCAACGACCACCATCTACGCTACCTGAGCTACCAACATTTTCCTTTATAGAACATCATAAGTAATTGCTTCCGTGGGGATTCCGTTGAGGCTCTAGTGGCATGCAGATGAGTGTATTTGTCGGACACACGTGGCTTGTCCACGACATTGGGCTGTACCATAGTTCGTCCGGGGTTAAGCCACACAGTTCAACAGGCATGATGGCATGTGTGACTAGACTCATCAGACTTACCAGTAAAATACAGCAGTCGGTAGGCCTCTTGACCTTAGTCGAAGGTGTACTAGTGTAACTGGTGAGAGGAGCGAGCAGCATCTGTTCACTTTTTAAGGCTCCCTTCGTGCATCTGATGGAAGGATGATATGGAAAGTATCGCACCGCTTTGCCATGCTTGCACACTCAAACAACGCGCCGAAAACTTCAAGAGGACTCTCGAGCATGTTGACATTTGAGAAACTCTGTATGGCTGTGAGACTTGGCCTATTCGAGCAGCGGACCTGAGACGTCTTCAGGTGTTCGACAATCGTTGTCTCAGAGCCATAGCTCGTGTGGGTTGGTGTCGGCGAATCCGTAACGAGGCAGTTAGAAAACGTGTTTTCGGTTGTGTAACGGGTACTTCCATTGGAGAATGTGTCCAGCACCAGAAGCTGCGTTGGTTGGGACATGTTTTACGCATGCCGAACCATCGTTTGCCGAAGAGAGTACTGTTTTCCATGCCCAATTCGGAGTGGCGTAAACAGAGAGGTGGCCAACCCTTGACTTGGCAGAGGAGTATGAAGGAGATCACGAAACGCTTGGGTGCTGTCGGTTCTACTCGCCTTCCAGGATGGGGACCGCGTGATCCTCACTGTGCCTGGTTGGAGACACTACAAGATATGGCTGCCAACTGATGTCAGTGGCGTTCTNGCTTTCAAATAAGTCATGTTTGTGCGGCAGTGAAGCATCGGTGTTGAACACTGATGTCATGCTGTCGATGTCTTGGGGCCTGACAGCTCATGACTGCGCAGCCCGCTGTTTCCTAGATAACAGGCACGCGCCTCAAGGCGCCGTTCTTTTCAGTAGCAGCCGGAGAGCACCCAATCGTGATCGAGCGCTGTTTCTTCGGCTTCGATCGTGCCCGGCGAAGGGGTAAATGCAATCTGCCTGACTAAAGCGTGACGAATGACGGCGCAAGCCTGAGTGACAAAGTGCGTGGGTGGTAGTGTGACAAATGTGTTCATGCAGAGGGTATGCTGCAGCGTTTCTCCTTGTGTCCCGATTGGACGATCAGTTAGGTCGGTTGAACATTACCGGCCACCGGACATCATTGTCCATCACACCCTTGCCATCGATCCATGGTAAGTCGGTGAGTGAATCACATGAATGCCAACGCCAACGGCGACAACAACAACAACAACGACAACATCGTGATTGAATGAAATAGGCTAGGGAACGACGTAAACAACCGGATCGATACACACTACGCTGCAGGCAAACACACGAAACACCGGTGAATTTGCTTATGCTGCAGTAAACGCGGTCAACGAGGGTAGAAAAAGGACAGATACTTATAGTCGTACAGCACTACATGTAAGTTTGCTGAAAATTCTTCGACAGCCCACGACCGGTTTGGCTTCTTTTTTTTGTGTGTGGAGCTCATCAGGTAGGCTCAGTCTCCAAGTTTCCGTCAACCTTGTGTTCTAGTCGAACCCGAAGTTAGCGAAATACACTTATTCGCGAACAAATTTGGCTTTTCGAGAGACTCACCTGGAACCCTGCTGAATCCCTCGTTTGTGATGTTTCCAGGCGACTCAATGTGGTGTACCGGGCCGCCTCATGTCCCACTTGCTATGATATCCGAGATATCGCCATACTGTATACACGTAATACACTACTTATTTAGCCGTAGGTAATTGTGCGATTGGGTGAATCAAACAAGACGTAATTATTTAATCACGTCCCCTTTGCGCTGGTAAAGTCACATGCCAGGGTTGCGAATTTCGACGTATCCGAGGGAATACACTGCTGATGAATGCCGGCAGGGACAAAACATGAATCCGACCACATGACTAGAATGTGTGTCAATCGCATTACTTTTAGCAAGGGGCTCAAATTAGTCACTTGTTTGTGACATGATTCAACTGGATGTGCTGCACAAAGACCAGCTCATGTCCCGGTCGGTAAGATATCCAAGGCATCGCGGTGTCTTCTTGAAAGAAGCTTTTTGTGGAGTTACTGAAAACACACCTAGGCAGTTCTCAACCGTTTCGCCCATCAGGTAGGCTCAACCTCCGAGTATCCGTCAAAGCAGAACTCCTATACCAATGATAATAAACAGTTAGTTGTAACACCCTTTCGGTGCCAATCTGCCATGCCACCCGAAGCAAGCACTTGGGTTGGGCTAATACAGGGTTACCCAAGCCTAGACAGGGAAAGTCGAGATGCAGAGGTCGGGTTCGAACCACGGACCTTCCGGTC
>NW_008751777.1:1380368-1419867 GCF_000715545.1 Opisthorchis viverrini
AGCCCCAAAAAGGGCGAAACCGGTCGTAGGTGGTCGATGGATTTTCAGCAGCCTTATGAGTAGTACATTACAAGTTGCACTCAGCTTGAAAAGTGCACTCACTTTCAGGTCTTTTCTCAAAAACATATACTTTGAGATCTCGGGTCAAATGACGTGAGAAGCGGCAGCACACTCAGTTGAAGAATGACATAATGAAGAGATCGGGTTTGCTCAACCTTATCCTTGGCTTATGATTTATAGCGTATCAGTTGATTTGAACTGTTGACGAGTGATGTATCCGTAAAATCTAGGTTGCGCGACTGTTAAGCCAAGGTGAAATGAGATAGTTAGGGGGAAATGAGTGTATTAATGGAAATTATGGATGAAAAATCACACACTGGAGATTTTCTAATGTCGTCATTTTGGAGGACAATGGGGGCCTTTTCTGTATGACCGCGAACTATTTGAACTACTTCAAAATGTTGAGTTCGTGTCAATGTGAATAGCTTCCTGTCCCTTCCTCGGACCCGTGGATCTTGAATTCCGGGATGGGTGTATATAGTATCTAGGAAAAATTCGCTCCCATGGATGGAATTCATGCTTAGTTTGACTTCTTATGTCTCTGTTTCCCGTTGCTCGGCATTCTTTTCGGCTTTATGCAGGCTCATCTTATGACATGGCTCGCCCTTAGGGTCTGCAGTTTAGCAGCATGAAACAGGATCTGTCCACTACATTTCTCTGCATTTTGTTTTCTCTGCATTTGGTTCTGACACCAGCTGGTCTCCTTCAACTGAATGTGCTTCACCAGGCCGCCTCATGTTTCAGTTTGTACGATATTAGAGTTATTGCAGTGCATTTTATAGACGCAATACACTACTCATATGGGTGGGCTATCGAAGAATGCTGAGAAACCTGATGAGTAGTGAAAGACGTCTATACAATGAAACTGGACTATTCAGTGAACGTGAGTCTGTCATGTGGTGGACACGTTGAACATTTGTTCGGTTCTATCACTGGCATCTATTGCATCGCATTGTGTCACGATCAAGAATGACAATTTTGTGAAGTCATGCAGACTTGGATCAACAGAAGCGGCCTTATCAGAAGCTTTACAAATCCAACACGTTCTCTCCAACCCTAACACCAGCGCTCTGTGTTCTTCAGCTTTTCTCGCTGTTGTGACTTGGTATTTCAAATGTCCACATTCCAGTAAACTGTCAAAATCAACCACTGGTGGTCGATCACAACACGATGCGACCCAATTGTTGGATAGAGAAGAACCTATCACCAGATGAACACGTGGCAGTATCTTAACTGGCCTCAATATATTTTCGAGTTTCAGTCCTCACTATAAGGTGAAGTAAATCCACGGGGGACGAGGTGGCTCAAGTGGCTAGAGCGCGTATTTACTGCGGTTCGAACCCGACCTCTGCCTCTCAATTTCCCCTGTCTAGGCTTGGGCAACCTGGCAGTATCCCAGCCCCCGTGCTTCCTTCGAGTGGCATGGCAGCTAGATGCCGAAAGGGTGCTACAGCTGATCGTTGTCAACTCCACGATGTGTTTTGTCGAGTAAAGAACGAACAGAAAAAATGTGTAGAACGCAAGCAACAGTCACGAAGCGAGATGAACAATGCATTCGGTTTGCTTCCTAAAGACGAGGAACAAATTCTGACCTTCGGCATACAAAGTCAGGTGTGTTCTACTGAGCACCACTCATAAAGTCTGATTATTGTCTTCTTGGTTTATTGAAATTCTAGCGGCTTTGATCAGCAGTTCTGTGAGTGGTATACTTTTGGATGAATTTGTTTGTACTTAGTTGACCAAGCATCATCCTGCACACATATGGTTATTATGAGTGGTTTCTGGAAGGGAGGATAAAACTGCCGAGCCGCTTTTTCTGTTCAGCGATTTAGAGTGCGTTATCGCAAATTTACTATCCTATCTTCGAAAAATCCATGACAGATAAGAAATTCAACAAACAAAATACGTGAAACTAACTCTGGCAGTGAACGAATGGTTCCTTTTTGGGTGGGTTGAGTCTTTTCTTGCAACACAGCTCCTGTTGGTTTTGGAATTGGATTGAAAAATTTACATGACCGGCCAAAAAACAGATGACGCCATACATATCGATCTGTTTTTTTCTAAACTGATTATCTCATTGGTGTTGGACAGAGCAGCAATGGTTCTTATAAAGGAAACTACTCACAAGGTTGCTGAAAACTCTTGGTTTTCCATCAAGAACTTCGCGGTCCCTGAGTCCCTCGATTCTAAGAGGCGCACAAATTTGTTAGAAACTGTCTTGAAAACTGCCAGACAGGCTTAAAATTACACACTACGTGTACGGTGTTGAGTGGCGATTTAATGTGAATGAAGGAAACGCCCATTTGGAAATTAACTTGGTGCTGCATCTCTCCATTGGGATTGTCCTCAGCCCAAAATTTCGCAAAAGATCTGAAGAAACCCTACAATTGGTGAGACCTGTTGGGAACTGTGTACTCTAGTATTGTGCCGACTGAAATTTTGGGGCGAACTTTATGCAGTATATACATTTGAAGAATATCACGAACAAGAGAGTTTTCCGTTAAGGCCAAAATCACTTTGCAAGTGAGTGTATTTCCTCGATTGCCCACAATTAGGTGTTCAAGTGGAACATAAGGTTGACGGTAGTAATGAAATTCACGTGATATGGCAAAACTACCGTGACAGTATGCAGGTTGATATGGCTGCTTGTTCGTCAATGGCTTACCCAGACAGCCACAAGCTAGTTCTCGGGGATGAATGGTCCAGACTGATACACTAATTTTCACAAACACGCACAGACCGACTGTCAGACTACTGGACTACACAATGTAGAATGACTGGAACATGGGGCGTCTAGATGAAAACCTGATTATCTGTTTATCAGATGTAGGTTGCAGAGAAGTTTCAGTAGCAGATTACTCACAAACCTTCTGAGTAGTAAGAAATTAGAATTTGCCAGTGAGGGGGAGACAAATTAATTTGCCTGGCTCTAGCCGAACGATCAGCCGAATCTCTCACTTGGTTTTCAAACGGATCGCTTAAACGAGCGCTGAAGTATTAAAACGACTGACAGGACGACTGGTGGATATCGACTGACAGAAACACAATCTCTAATGTACTTTGGTGTGATTCCTCGTCGTAAGATGCATCCACATTATACCTAAAATCCTGGGATATTTATTCTGCTGGTGGATATCGACTGACAGAAACACAATTTCTAATGTACTTTAGTGTGATTCCTCGTCGTAAGCTGCATCCACATAATACCTAAAATCCTGGAATATTTATTCTAGTGATTCCACACCAAACAGCGAAGCACTTTAGTCGGGTTATGCTCATGAAAGCGCTCATAAGTCGTACATATCCTTGGCCGCGTTGGGATCTGAACCTTGGACATCTAACATACGTGTGCCGCGAAAACCGCACTAGCGCAAGCTGGACTGACCGGACCAGGCGCGATCACCTACGTTTATTCAAATTTGGCTGATTAAGTCCAAGAACCCTTGAAGCTATCTCACTGGAAGGTCCTGACAGACGGGCCAATTGGCTGAACCAACCTGAACAGACAATGGGTGTTTGATTGAGACCTCGAGCAAACCATCCATGAGCACGTTCGCCTATTTAGCAGGCGAAAGTTAGACTCGTCCGGTGCGCGCTTGCAATGTAGCGGTAGCGCACTCGCCTCGCATGTCAAATGGTGTGTTCATCTCACCCCACGATCAAGGTTATGCATCGCTAATGACTTCTAATAAGAGCGAAATTCCAGTTCAATTGTTCGGTTCCTTGATGTGGACTGATCAGAGTAGTTGTACTTGGACAGGATGAGAACTATTCAACTAAGGGAGATGCGAATACGGATTCTGCCTATCCCGCAAATACGCATATTTTTACAGGCCAAATTCCTACCACACAGTGATACATATTGGCAAGCTCATTCGTGTGAGCGGGAGGCATCAATAGCTACGACGGCACTGTTCAGAACCAAACACTGAGATCATCCATCAGAACAGTGTGTGCTGTATTTGACATGTAAAGATGATTAAACATCAAGACTACTACGTTGACACTCTATCAAAGACTGGCCCGCATCATATTCATCAGCTTCTCGTGGTTCACAAGAACTAGCCAAGACGTTGAAGCCGGGTACCCTTTGGCTCCAGAGAAAGTGTCTGAAATTTTGAGACGGCGTGGCTTCTGTAGTGGTGTTCTGTCTGTTATGGAGCAGAAAAGTTACCCACAAAGCAAAATCACTCTGCATGGGGCTCAGACGACAATCTTCCAACCCGTACTGACTGGTATTAAACGAGTGTTTTGTTTTAATAAGCGCTTGGAAAATTGTTCAATAGAACAGTTTAAATCCACAAATCTCGTGACTTTTGGATCGTGAGATCCCTTTGTTGATAAAACTGCCCAAAGTCATTCTCGAGAGCTTCAAAGTGGGATACAAAAATTCTGTTCGAACCACCTCTCATAAATTTGAAACCATTATTTGATATAACATGGTTTTGTTTTCCGGGGCGCGGCATATATCAAATTCGACTCCATATTAAATATCGATTCTTGAGCTAAGGAACGAGTTCTCAAAGTGGCGTGGCCCCGGTCGATACTAAGGCTTGTTTGTTAAGAGAAAGTTGAAAAAAATCACTCAATCTATCTATCTATCTATCTATCTATCTATCTATCTATCTATCTATCTATCTATCTATCTATCTATCTATCTATCTATCTATCTATCTATCTATCTATCTATCTATCTATCTATCTATCTATCTATCTATCTATCTATCTATCTATCTATCTATCTATCTATCTATCTATCTATCTATCTATCTATCTATCTATCTATCTATCTATCTATCTATCTATCTATCTATCTATCTATCTATCTATCTATCTATCTATCTATCTATCTATCTATCTATCTATCTATCTATCTATCTATCTATCTATCTATCTATCTATCTATCTATCTATCTATCTATCTATCTATCTATCTATCTATCTATCTATCTATCTATCTATCTATCTATCTATCTATCTATCTATCTATCTATCTATCTATCTATCTATCTATCTATCTATCTATCTATCTATCTATCTATCTATCTATCTATCTATCTATCTATCTATCTATCTATCTATCTATCTATCTATCTATCTATCTATCTATCTATCTATCTATCTATCTATCTATCTATCTATCTATCTATCTATCTATCTATCTATCTATCTATCTATCTATCTATCTATCTATCTATCTATCTATCTATCTATCTATCTATCTATCTATCTATCTATCTATCTATCTATCTATCTATCTATCTATCTATCTATCTATCTATCTATCTATCTATCTATCTATCTATCTATCTATCTATCTATCTATCTATCTATCTATCTATCTATCTATCTATCTATCTATCTATCTATCTATCTATCTATCTATCTATCTATCTATCTATCTATCTATCTATCTATCTATCTATCTATCTATCTATCTATCTATCTATCTATCTATCTATCTATCTATCTATCTATCTATCTATCTATCTATCTATCTATCTATCTATCTATCTATCTATCTATCTATCTATCTATCTATCTATCTATCTATCTATCTATCTATCTATCTAATGTCTGTAGCTAAACACTTATCAAACAACTGAATTTATGGAATCTTATTGATGTTTCGGTGTTGTAACTCAGAAATCCTACTTCATTTCTGTTTCGACATGATTTTGAGAGGTAAATGTGGCTCGCTTGAGACTTTTTAATGAACACTTACTGTGCTCCCTTCTGTTATCTTGTTTCTGAAAGAGCATCTTTGTAGATGATCATCAAGGTTTGCAAATGGAAGTCTACCACGTTGTTGACTCGGATAGCTGGTCTGCGGTGGGGAACTGCACGGTGACCATCGTTGCATAAAGCACGACATCTCGATAACTTAGGATTTATCCCACTTCAACAAAGCGACATCATTCGTGGACGACGGTGGCTTACTCTCATTACACTGGTATTCGGTTAAAAAATGACCCGATGGATCGCCAGGTTACATACCCTCTGCGCTGAAGGGCTGCTCAAGTTTGTCTTCCAGATAGTTTGCGTTTTGGGCTTGTGTTCTTCTGGACACACTAAAGTTCATCATTCTTGAAGCTCGTGAATTTTACACACTTTCAATTGTCTGTGCTGCTCAACGTTTTAACTCTATTTTCCTACTCAAGATCAATGAACCCGAGATAGATCGATGGCTAAGGCGCCAGCTTACTGACCGGAAGGTCCGTAGCTCGAACCCGACCTGAGCACCTCGACTATGAACAAGAGTGATGTGAACGCGATCACCACAAATCCTGCGAGTACCCACAACAGCCCAATCGGTTTCAAGCCTCTGTGGTGCTACCAGACTGAGAAGTCCTGACAGCCGGGTCAATCGATCGTCACAGCCAGGACTGTTACTGGGTCGTCGTTCGAGTATTCGGGGGAAAACCAATCACATCGCTCAAAAAAACGTTCGCTTGTTCGGATCTGAAAACTCATGCGTCCAGCGTGCGATGGTGGAGTAGTCGTAACGTCCACCTAGTACGCCAATGGTGCGGAGTTCAAACGGCGGAACGGCCGAGGACATGCACTGCTGATAAGCCCTAATAAGAGAGAAACTCGAGTCCAGTGTCTTCTGGCTTTGGTGTCAACTCATCAGAATAATTACGCCAGGACAGGAGGACGATTCTTCCAACGAGAGTGATGTGAACGGGAACACGACTGGTCTCGGACTGGTAATGGGAATACATCCTAGAAGACGGATATCCATTGGAAATTCGATAATCTCGAAGACGGTAGATACCATTGGGATTGGGTTCGTTCGGTCAACTCATAAGGATTGTGCTACATTTCAACAACTGATTTTTCCAACACTAACTCTCAGCTGTAAGTTCATTGCGATCAGTTTCTGATAGGTAGCCCTACACATTGGCCGTGAGCACTAACCGCAGATACAATCCCTCCTTGTGAAAATTTGAAGACTTTTGTTTAATGCTTTCCTATATGAAGTACTATCCAACACTCCCTAAAGCTCATTCGTAAATTTGGCAGTACACTTAACTTAATGTTCTCCGGTTTTAGACCCCAGAACTTTTGCTCCATAGCCAGACATCGCAAGGTGACCAATCACTTTCTTAGTGTCCCATGTCTGCTACTTGTTTGTTTGCCAGGTAAAAGTGGACAAGGGAAAGAAAACAGGGTTTTTTGTGTGGAAATAAAACAAAAAAGAAATTGGACTACTGAAATAAAAACAAGTTGCCGAAAGGAAGTTCTGTGATGCATTTCAGTCCACTTCTTCAATCACTGGACCCCTTTGTGTTCCTGAATTATCCCTTCCCGTCCCGGTGGTTGTTGTTGTTGTTGTTGTTGTTGTATGACCATTTTGTTGATACAACCGGGTTATAACTGGCGTTGCAATCTTCTCCAAGTCCTTTCTCGCACGTTCGTACTCTTCTTTGGAGGCATTCGGATTGTGGTCAATCCACTGCAACAATTCTGTACACTTCTCACTGATCATGTTTCGATCAGAAGCGGGTATTCGGTCACGAACTGCACTGTCTTCCGTAGTTTGTTTCAGAGAATAGATGTAACTTTCCAAAGCGTTCTTTGCTGTTACCCGCTCACGCTGAGCTTCATCCTCGGCTTTGTAGCGCTCCGCATCAGAAACCATTCGGTCAATCTCTGTCTTTGACAAACGACCCTTATCGTTGGTAATCGTTATCTTGTTCTGTCTACCCGTACTCTTGTCCACTGCGGACACATTCAGAATCCCATTCGCGTCAATGTCAAAAGTGACCTCAATTTGGGGTATACCTCGAGGGGCAGGTGGAATCCCAGACAAATCAAATTTTCCCAAAAGGTTGTTATCCCTGGTCATGGCACGTTCGCCTTCGTAAACCTGTATCAGAACGCCAGGTTGATTGTCTGCGTATGTCGTAAACGTTTGTGTTTGTTTTGTTGGGATAGTCGTGTTTCGTTTGATCAGTGACGTCATCACACCTCCGGCAGTTTCCAAACCTAAGGACAAAGGTGTCACATCAAGTAACAGCAAGTCTTGAACGGTATCCGATTGGACTCCGGTAAGAATTGCGGCCTGAACGGCAGCTCCATAGGCTACTGCTTCATCAGGATTGATAGATTTGTTCAACTCTTTTCCGTTGAAAAACTCTTGGAGCAATTTCTGAATTTTCGGGATTCGGGTTGAACCACCCACGAGAACAATCTCGTGAATTTGCGACTTGTTCATTTTGGCGTCTCTTAGCGCTTTTTCGACTGGGTCCAAAGTACTTCGGAACAAATCAGCGTTGAGTTCCTCGAATCGGGCGCGAGTAATGGTGGTATAAAAGTCTAGTCCTTCAAAAAGCGAATCAATCTCGACATTGGCCTGTGCACTTGAACTCAAAGTTCGTTTGGCACGTTCACAGGCTGTTCGCAGTCGACGCAGAGCGCGTTTGTTTTCTGACAGGTCCTTCTTGTGTTTTCTCTTAAACTCTTGAATGAAATGGTTCACCAGTCGGGTGTCGAAGTCTTCCCCGCCTAAATGTGTATCGCCGGCAGTGGATTTTACTTCAAATATACCCTCTTCGATGGACAGCACCGAAACGTCAAAGGTTCCACCACCGAGATCGAAAATGAGAACGTTTCTTTCGTTACCGGCCTTCTTATCCAGGCCATAAGCAATGGCTGCTGCTGTTGGTTCTTGATAATCCACCGAAACGTCAAAGGTTCCACCACCGAGATCGAAAATGAGAACGTTTCTTTCGTTACCGGCCTTCTTATCCAGGCCATAAGCAATAGCTGCTGCTGTTGGTTCATTGATAATCCGTAGAACGTTTAGACCGGCAATCGTCCCTGCATCCTTCGTGGCCTGCCTTTGACTATCATTGAAGTAGGCCGGCACAGTGATGACTGCCTCACTGACCGTCTTCCCCAAATAGGCTTCCGCGACTTCCTTCATCTTTGTCAACACCATCGAGGATATCTCTTCAGCAAAGAACGTTTTCTTTTGACCTTTGTATTCGACCTGGATCTTCGGTTTGCCGTTTTCTTCAATCAATGTGAATGGCCACATTTTACGATCCTCTTGAACAGTAGGGTCATCGTACCTACGACCGATTAAGCGTTTGGCATCGAAGACCGTGTTAGCTGGATTCATAGCAACCTGGTTCTTGGCCGCATCACCAATCAAACGTTCGGTCTCAGTAAAGGCCACATAACTCGGAGTTGTGCGGTTCCCTTGGTCATTTGCAATGATTTCCACCTTGTTGTTTTGGAATACACCCACACATGAGAACGTGGTCCCCAGATCGATTCCAATCGCTGGTGCTTTTGCCATTTATGTCCTCGGTTTGTGTTTGGTCACTTCAATGTAATAGCCCTCTTATGCTCTGGGACACACGGATGGAGGCCTGATGACCTGTACTAAGGTCGCAACATTTGAACAGCTGTGGGCAATCGATCGTGAGTGTGCAAACAGCTGATCGTGTGGTTTGCCAATCACTTTTCTGTAGACATGTGTGACTGTATTGGCTGCTTCAAGAAGATTGAAATATAACTTGAAGAAAACGCCATTACGTTGTTTATAAATTGCTCGGTGGGTTCATCGACTTCACTGATTTTGGAGAGTGGGAACGCCGGTGGTATCTTTGTCACTTTTACATGTAACAAACAACTTGATATGTATAATAACTTTACCCAGAAATATTATCGTAGGGTCAACACACTATTTACCCAGCCTTACCTCAGGCCACATAGATATTTGGCGCGTGGTCTCATGGTCTCAGTGAGGATCACCACATATCGAATTTCTATGATTTCCCACTTGACTATCTTTTTGACCTCTGAATGGTTACGTGTGCTGCACTGTTATCAAACCTTATATTGTAAATTACTTCTTTGGGATAGCGTTTCTACTATTCTACTGCTTCTATGTTAACTTATGTCAACGTAAACATCATCATCACCATCATCATCATCATCATCGTCATCGTCATCATCATCTACAGCATAACATCAGTTTTCGACACTGAGTCTTCGCTACCGTACAGAAATCATTAAGTTGAACTAATAAAGGTGGACGGGGAAGGGAATTAATGCTAGCCTATCACAAATAATCCTTCCGAGGTGCCCCAACCTCCAGATACCCATTTAGAGCACCTGTCTGATTCCGCCACTCGAAACTGGACACGTAAAACTGCATCGTTCTCCTCGGCGAATGATGGTTCGGGGTAAGCATTCAATGGGCTAGCCAACGCGGCTTCGGGTACTGCAAGTATTCTTCGATAAAAGTTCCTGGATAACAGCCGGGGGCTCGCTTTCTGATTACCTCGCTACATGTTCCGATGCGCTAACTTACCCTCAGGGTTCACAAGCTAATTCCCGATTTGATTCGTATAAGGTGATTAGGAAACTTTTGTGTTCCTGTATCGCTAAGCTGCGAAGCCCTTTAGTTGCCTAAATGTCACGCGACCGAAAGCATTAGGGTCGAGCCGCTGCCAGATTGCCGAATCCTGGACAGAAGCAGTCGAGATGCCAAGATTGGGCCCACAATACAGACCTTTTGGTCAGTAAGCTCGCTTTTTAACGATGAAGCCCTCTCGAGGTCCGGTAGACAGCCTAAAGAGTGTTGAACTTCACCTTCAGTGGTCTATAGCCTCTCTGCTAGTAATCTCGCCCTCATTAACGTGCAACAATGACTACAAACAAGTACAAGATGTTCAGCCTACTTGGACCATTTGTGACCTGCAGACCGATCAAGCTGTAGGCTTATTGTTTTGATTGAGGATTGCTGACACAGGGGTTAATTACACAAGCAATTACTGCGAAATGCTTGCTTCTTGGCAGACTGAAGCCCATCCCCTGGGATGTTGGGGCTGATTATTTTATGAAAGCAGTCCAATAATGGCGCTGGTCCCAAACACTTATATTCTCAGTTAGTTTTTGAAAGGGTTTTGTATAGATTTAGAAACGTGTATGTTCTACCGAACAAACCTGTCGCTAATCTGCGCAGTCCACTAAACTTGTATCATTGCCGCTTGTAGAATGTCCATAAACCACGCTACCTGTAGCTTGACAAATCCAGCTTAACACTGTATGGTTTGGTTTTCCAATTCAGATTGAAAAAAGCTGGGGACAGATTGAAGCTACTTATCAGCGTGGAAATGGGCCAGGCCGAATTATTTCCAAAGTGCAAAAGTGAAGTAACTTCCAAACAAAGCCCACTTTGGAAAACGGAAACTCTCCGGATAGGATCAAACAGCAAACCCTGTCAGCCATGACTACAACTCAGCCCCTTTGAATAGAGTTTCCAGGAGGAACTGAAACACTCTTTTGTAATTGTGTTATTCTGTGGGGGTTTGAACATACACATAATAATGACGAGATAAGTAGGAATGAGACTCAAGTACATGGGCTTTCAGTTACATGGCGATCGCTCTCCCATCTAACCTACCACGGAAGCTGGCACACATAGTACACAAGAACTTGTACTTCCCGCTTACCCTCCAAACCTTAGGCGAGCTAATGATGTGTCGGATTCCTATTCTGTCTTGTATAATATCACTTCTAAAACAAATTTTGAGGATACTCTGGCCACAAGACAGGAAGAACAAAATTACCGATACGAGAAAGCTTGTGACAGTCAAACAGAGTTTTACAGAGCCCGGTAATCCGTCCGTTTATTAACCGATCAAGTAAAGAGGAGAGAAAAATGATATCTTGACGAATCCATCTCTTGCGTGAGGTTTGAAGCATATGGACATGGTCGAAGAATCATTTGCTGGTGTAAATAGTTTAGAGGGACTCTGCATGGTTTGGCATGAATTTCTGCCGAAATAAGAACCGACCAGAACGCTAAAAGAAACAGCATTCGGGAATCAAAGATATGTTCTTGTCGGTCAATTTTTATCTCCCGGGGTTTGTGCAATAGATCAAGGAACGTGGCTGTTACATTCGACAAGCTTGAGGACTGAATTATAGTTTGCACATTATTGGTTTGGCCTCTTGATACAGTGAGAAAAAGTGCAGTTAGACGGTATGTCTAAAAATCGCCGAGCTATGACCGGTCGATCGAATCTCCAAACCTGCCTTGATATACACTAAAGCCTGCAGTTCAAAAGAACACGGCAACCGGCCTTAGGGTTAATTACACAGCTAGATGGCTGCTTAGACCTCTGCATGAAAGTTTGATTCACTCCAATGTGCACATCAGTGATCGATGACGTGTGTGTGCATTTGTGGTAGCAGTTTTCTACAGCGATATCTGAACGGATCAGCCGCCAACTATAGTTCCACGGTGCCAGATATTGTAGGAGGCAGTTAACTTTGTCAAAAAGTTCAAATTTCTGAAGTAACGTCAGAATAGCCGGAACCTACTGAGACCCTAAAACTCCGCCCAAATTTCAATATGAAAACACACTCGTATTCGGGTCAGTCAGGCAATCATTCAATCGATTCGGTAAAAGCCGATGAGTATTCAGGCACGCAACGGAAGCACGACCGAATATGATCAGTGTTCAGGCATTTCATCGAAGCGCAATCGATGCTGATGGGTGTTCACTAAACGCCTATCAGAGAGCCTAGATCAATGTCAAAAAGTGTGCTTTAAATAGTTCGGGGCCGTTGTGACTTTTGCGCTCGCCTGCTCTCGTTTGTTCGCAATAGAGTCTTTCTCCGGCACCAGGCACAGGAGTGAGAACAGTAGTCATACTAGAGGGGTGGTCGCTGCAGAGCATCTGCGGTTTAACTTGCAATTCCGTCATCAGCTTGATTAGGCGGCTGTGCGGACTGCTTCGTGTAGTCTATGCCGATCAAGTACCTTCCCCATGAAAGGCAAAGAAATAAGAAAGTGCGCTTCTCACGAAACTCCGAAGAGTCTGGAACCCGCGACCTCCTGGCTAGTAGCTTGAACACTTGACCGTTCGGCCACGCGTGGCTGATCAGCAGTGTGATTAACTCGCACTTAGACAGGATATAGCGCCGCTCATCCTTGAATCACGGGATCCACATCACGCGGTCTCACTTGTTGACTGGCTCCTCGAGCAACGACTTCTCAGATAGAAGTTTCACTCATCGGGTGAAGTTTATTCTTCCACTGAGCTACTTATATATTGTGGGTAGTGTGAGGAGATTTGGGATATTTTGTGTGGGATTTCGTCCTGTAAGTGAAGCCAATATATGCTGTAAAGCCGAGAAGCACTGTACAGCTGTTTCATCCTTATTGGGAATCAGCAGCAGTGCGCATCTCACGAAACTCCGAAGAGTCTCGAACCCGCGACCTCCCGGCTAGTAGTTTGAACACCTAACCGTTCGGCCACGAGTGGCACTGTATCGTCTGAAGGAGGGTGTTGTATTAATCAGAGGCTGAGTTGAACCTCTCTATGGCAATATTCGTCAACTGAATATGTTCCGCCGGGACAGCTTCATGTTTCGGATGGAACGATATTCAGTGTGTTATGCGTTTGTTGACTACGTTTCGTTTCGTAGGCTGGGTGGCCAACAAGCTGCCCAAAAGCCGACAGTTTACTTGGCGACTCCATCCCGATGAGGCTGTGGCTAGTCTCCTCGCCTGCAATATGACCACTGCTCTGATGCGACCGGATTCGCTTGGCTTTCGCAAAGGAGTCTCGGATGGCTTCGAACAACTGGAAGCCTGTGTGATCGTGCGGTTTCTTCATTATTATTGAATATTGACAGCGACAACATACTGTTACTGATAACCAGAATGACACGGCCAATAATACTATTACAGCCGTGTGACCTGGGCAATTTGACCAAGAATAAACGCTGACTCTGTCTTACTCCATACGGGTTCTCACTGCCCACCAAACTTGTTGTGATTTGCCGTCTTGAGTACACCAAATATGAATGCCATAAACTTAACCACCAGCCAGGTGGTATTCCTTTCAGCTTTGTGATATTTATATCATTGGTTGACCTAACGACCATGTACTTTCTTGATCTGTTTTAACTAAACTAGAGAAAACTAGAGAAAATGATCCTAATTTATGACAGACTTGAGTTCTATTCAGCCACAGCGGTGAAATGCTTGTTGACCAGTGTGATGATGCGACCACATCTCCGGTTTTCGAATCTGTTGAGTTCCCAACTGTCATTTGGGTGTCGTGTCAGTTCCATACTGATAGAGACAACATGCATCTCACATTCATAGTCCGCTTCCATGATGAAGGAAACGCGGGGACTGAGGCTATCTGATGAGCCTCAAGAAAGGCGCAACCAGCTGCGAGCTTTCCAAGAGTTTTCAGCGACCTTATGAGTAGTCTGTTAGGCCTAATCTCGGGTTTTGTGTGAGTGAATCACTCATCATGTGTCGGTTAATTTGTTCTCATAATGATAATAAAATTAAGAGTGTTTGAGTGCTTTTTAATGAAAAATCCCAGAACACGAAATGTGCTCCGGTATCTGTGTTCAGTCTTCTCGAATTCGCCTTCACGTGTGCCAACAGAAAACGCTCCTCCAACTCGCCACCTAGGAGCAGGAACCCTTCTTCGGCAGAGCGTGTGCAAAACCATCGAGGAAATTACCAATAAATTTAAATTGCAAAAACTCTGCGAGCAAGAGATCGGCTATCCGTGGAACTTCACTGACAGATAACCATTTTCGCATCATTTTGTCGTTGACAGCGTGCTTGCTGTTCCCAGAATTTTCAATATATTAACAACCAGTCATGCCTCCGTTGCTTGCAGTGGTGGGCTGGTTTTGCTGGGGCAGATAGCTGAATTCTCTCCAAGAGCTGATTCATAGTCTAACACCTAGCTTTTGAAGTTGTGACTAGGTCTGTTTTAGGTGCTCAAAAACACTTCTAGAACCTTCTGCAGGTGGCCTTCAAAAACAGTAGACCCATATCCGATTTTCTCACTGTTTTGTTGTGTTGGGCCTTTTCAGTTCCTATTGTGTACCGTCGCGCCGGAGATGCCTTCGTTTCGGATACCTCTTCATGTTGAGAACCAAAGCACTAGTTTTGACAACACATATGGAGAACTTAGAGTGATCCCTAAAAACGCTACGGAGGTTTTCCACTCAGTGTGTCTCATCTTTGAGTACCTAAGTTCATGTCTGTTATATCTGACTGCTGTTCCCGCTCCAGTGTCTCGTGCCAGAACTCACCGACAAGGGTACACAACAGTTTTATTCCAACCAGGTGGTTGCGTGCGAGTGCAAAAGTTACAACGCCCCCGAGCTATATAAAACACACTCTTTGACATTGATCCAGGCTCTCTGATGGGCGTTTAGTGAAAACCCATCAGCATCGATGCGCTTCTATTGAAACGCCTGAACACCGATCATATTCGGTCGTGCTTCCGTTGCGTGCCTGAATACTCATCGGCTTTTACCGAGTCGATTGAATGATTGACTGACCCGAATACTTGTTGGCTTTCCTATTGAGATTTTGGCAGAGTTTTAGGGTCTCAGTAGGTTCCGGGTATTCTGACGTTACTTCAGGAATCTGGCCTCCCTGACAAAGTCCAAGTGTTATTCAGCACTTCGACGGTCTAATTTGTGTGAATTTGTCACACAAGTCAGCCTGATCAAATTTACATCTAGTGAGTACCACTCACCGTGCATCCAGTTCCACCGAAGCAGATCGATAAATGTCCCGTTTAGCAATGAAGGGTTTGAAAAAAACACGGTACAATATGGACTACTTAATAAGCGTCTCCGTTACTTGGATGAGTATCTATCAGAATGTTTGTTGTTCTATCTATTCTCGAAAGTATTGGCCATAAGAATCCATGTTTCACTGAAAAATTTACACAGCCTTTTGAGAAGAGAGAAAAAGAGAAAAATATGTCTAGGAAAGAAGACAACGCGCGCTAGAAATCCCTTGATTACCAAAAGCGTTTCCTTTCTCTACTCAAGTCCCACAGTGTCCAATTGTTCTCCTTTAATTCCAATGTTCACACCAAAGCGAGTTGCATATTTACGATAGAACTGAATCCGCGTGCTAACCAACCTTTCATGATTAGCTGTGCCTCCTTCCATGGCATGGCTTTCCACCCCGTCACTCACATCGATGATTGTGTGACCAAATCCCCAAGAGTGAATATGTTTCAGGTAGCGATACATGGCTCGGTGGCATGAAGGTCGTCCGTTTTTATCCGTTACCCAGAACCAAATTGCGGACAAAAATCCGAGTTCACCATCGTTGAGTAGGAGATCCGGATTCTGCAACAGTTTGTCCGGATTGCCGAAGACGAATTCACTAAACAGACCGTAGTAGTATGCACCACAGAGCATAATCGGTCCCCTTCCGTGATACGACTGCACGGGGAACTTTTTTTCTCCCGCAAGCCGACATCCTTCAGGATAGTAGCTCGGAGTGTTGCACAGAACAAAGTCCCGACGATCTCGAACATCGCGATACAAGCAGATGCTTCCATCTCTCTGGTGTCTTTCATGTTCCACACATTCCCTGTAGTAGAAAGCATCTGGTCCGTTGTTTGTCTGGGTCGAACAGATGGCTAAAAATGCTGCCAATTCGCGCATATTGTCCTCGTGTGAAGAACCAGGTTCTGTTAGGAAATTTCCCACACCTAGGCGTTTTGCTCTACCCATAGCGCTGATAAAGTTTCCATACGAATAATAGTCCACTTCCATTTTAGGATGAAAGAAATCTTTGTCCTCATATTCGGCTTTCCACTTCCGCCCAACTCCCCATCTTTCGGGAAACAGTTCTTGCCACTCTTCTTCCGAGATCATTGCCTTTTGTAAAGAGGGATCGCTGTGTGGGGAGAGGGAGCGAGAGACAAGGAAATGAGGAAGTGATGACCAGGACAGGTTAGTATAGGAGTAAACTTGTAGCATGACGTGATCTTGAACAGTGAGATATGAACGCATCATAAAATATTGAGATAAAGAGAATGGAATGTACTGAGGAAAAGGTTGGGACGGTTCAAATGGAACTAACGAATTTACTGGAAGACACGGAAGACAGTAAATCGATCACCTGGCAACATGAGTGATTAAATCCGTTGCGGAAGGGCACAATGCTAAGGTCTGTGGAAAAGTACGATGATCGTATGGATCTTGATTGGATACCTCGGTCTAGCTAGCTAACTAACTAACTAACCAACTAACTAGCTAACTGTGTCACTTTTGAAAGCTGTGCTTCAAGGGGTTTGGATGCGCTTCTACAGAAGTGCACCTAAGTGCTCTGGTGTCCCGAAAATAATTTATAGACTTTAGTCTAGTCGACCAGGTTATCCTTTGAGCGAATCACCCTGAGCCTGTCACCAAACCGTGTTTGACCGTGAGGCCTCCGCATGAAAGAAACAAAGAAATGAATGTTGATGTAGTGTACCGTACACCTCTAGCACCGCCAGTGATGAACAAATGAACCTAAAATAATTCCAGCCATTTTATTACAGATGGCTTCTCGGCATCAGACGGTAAGTTTAGGTTGGGTTGCTAACCAAACTGGAAAGAGCAGATGTCGAGCAGGTGGACTGAGAATGACAGAGATAAATACAACCGAAACACTAAAAACTACACTATCAAAAAGTGGACAAATTCCATTTTTGGACTGAAGAGAACTGTAAGTTTCAATCTGGGCCCCGATACAATTCGTTCAGGACAGGAAGAGTTCGGACGAAGGATCATCATCAACAGCATGACATCAGTGTTCAACACCGATGCTTCGCTGGCGTATTGTATGCGTGCAGTTCATGGTTGTACGTGGGCTGGGATACTGCCAGGGCGCCCACACCTAGACAGGAGGACGATTCGGGTCCTCAACCAAAGCCTTTGGCTCAGAAGCCTAACCGCAAGGCAGCGGTGTTTGGCGGGAAATGCAAATGCATTACCATTTCTACGGAATTAGTTGCCACATGTTCCAACTTCCAACCTGGAGGGCCAGGAGACTGTGTTCGTCAGACCTCTGGGCATTGACCAACCTGGTATGAGAGACTCTGTGAGTGTCGCAGGGACACCCCCCAGTAAAGCCCAATGAGTCGATGAGGTGCGCAAACCGTCACACCACGGTTAGGTTCAGTCTCTTCGTGACAGTGGACAAAGGATACTCCATTGCTGATGCTGCTGTTGAACTGAATCCAAATTCATATCAAAGTGAAATTCTAGTACAAGTAGGTGAAATCTCATCCAAGGCGAACCGAAGCTTTAGTTGTGAAGGACCTCAGAAGTCGATTCATCACCTTCGTTTCCCGACAGTTAGCCCATGGGATACTGGCTCCCCCCAAGCCTACCAGCGAACTTCACTTGTCATTGTATTTTAGGCTTACTCTACACAGTAGCCATATAATCGGAACTCACCAACATTCAGTATCGAACGGCAGCACAGTCTCCAGGTTGAGATAGATTCCACTCCGGTATTGCCGGAAGACCACTTTGAAAGTGTCGGTTTTCTAATCCAAGTAGCTCTAGGCTTTTTAGTCTACCTATAAACGAGTGAATCCTCTCTCATCATCTAGCTCCATTTAGCAGTCAATCCTCGCATTTTTTCAAAGATTGTGACATATTTTCTCAGGTAAGATGACTTAAGTAGTCCAGACGTGGTCTTTCGAAAGTACGGTACAGCAGCTCTTCTGGGCAAGAACAGCACTCATCCAGCATGATGAGATACAGCTGTGCGGTGTGCCAGTGTAGGGGACTCAACGTCTTGTCTATAATAACTCCCAGATCTCTTAATCCAGTAACTACCGGTAACACATGTTCACAAATGATGGTGGGTCCTGGTGGGACAGGACTAAAGACTTGAAGGACTAAATGAGAGTTTTCATGTCCTATAGCACTTCGGAAGCGTACGAATTAAGTTTCGGCAACGAGGTAAAACGCCTTGTGAAGGGATTCCGAGGAGTCAGATGTATACTGCAGACGGCAACGTTATGCTCCTGACTTTATCAAACGACAACATCTCGAAGCTCAAGATGCCACGAAAAAGAAAACAGTTCACACCTCCCCAGGTTGGAACATTTCGGGAATTCTCATCACGCGGGCTTTTCAAAAGCCTTGCATAGCATAATTACCAACGGGTTTTGGATTAATTTAAAGCATCAGAACGACGGTGAGACGGTGGAATACCGCGTGTGTACACGTCTTTGAAAGGAAAGAGCACTGAGACCCACTGTATTTGTCAAAACCGTCAGGTTACACAGCATACAAGGTCCCTTTCGCTTTGGATCACTTGCAAGGTTACTACCAGGTGATAAGAGTCACAGTTACGCACATTCATTCTGTGGATCCGGTTAAAGGTAACCTGGAATCCAGTCGCCGTCTTTTGGAGCAACAGAATTTGGAGGTCATCCACCTTTGGCTGTTAACTGGGACCTTTGAACCATCAGCATTAGTATTTTCTTCAGCCTATCCAAACGCAGATGTCACCCAGTTCAGAAAAATGCACTAGGGAGCGAAACACCAACTTTATCCGCTGGGTGGAATGGATAGGAATTTCCGTGTAGTCCCGATATGGCTTGGTTCAGATCAGATGTTTTAAACCCCCAAAGAAACACAATTGTAAGGAGTGATCACTTGATGAAATCGGGAGGATGAAGAATCGAAGGTCGGGTGAGTGAAGTTATCCAGACAATTGATAGCATCTTTGTTGAACGGTCATGTTTCGCATGACTGCAGAGCGACAGAGTTTTTTTACGAATTGAGCGCTTGCCCTGCCAACTCTTGCGTGTTCCTATGTTTCATCATGTTGAATAACGGAGTTAACACGTTATCACCTGTGTTCACCGGCCATTTGACCATACCTGTTCTTCACAGCGAGCTTATGAGCAATTACGGATACTTTGTTAAGAGTCTATGCGCTATAAACTATGCATCATTAGTACCTCCGCTTCTATCAGCGTTTACTTCACTAACAAGGGGAGCTGTTTTACACCCAACATTCTTGTCTTTCTTTGAGTGAATGTGCCACACAAAGTCCGCTTTGTGTCACAGTTGGTACGATGTTCGAGGTATCACAGCACGTTTTATGAGCGGAACATAATAAATACATCTTGGATGACTGAAAACGCTTCGACAGCCCACAACCCCCGTTGGTGCTCATCAGGTAGGCGCAACCAACAAGTTTCCTCAAAATTCAATTAGAGATTCAGCTGGGATGCCGTTAAAATAAACTCAGTTTGCAAATGAACATTTGTCACAGATTGCGTACAACTCAGTTTCAAGCTGAACGCAAGATTGGCGGGAACTCAGGGATCGGGCCTATCCAATGAGCTCGAAGTTTTTGGTGGAACCGAAGATCATCATTGCTATTCGCTGAGTTGGTCACAATTCTTGGCGGAAAACCGAGTACACTGATACCCAGGTTTGTCTTTCGTGCAAGCATGAGAGTTCCGGGCGTTCCCGTGGAACGTCGAAGCACTAACAACGTAGTAACTACAAGTCATTCATCCCCACGAACGAATTTTTCTCTCATATATAGGTCTTTAGAATAAGAATTGAAAATTCGATGAGGAAATGTTTCGGCCGTTTGCCACGTATCAGCCACACTGCCATATCATGTCGGAGTACTGTATTCGAAAGCCGGCTAATCTGCGCTTACCTGTGTCAACAGTAAGAATCGTTCAAGGCGTGAATGATGAAATAAATTCTTCAGCGTGTGCCAGTTTAGAAGGATGCACTCCTAGCCGTCCGAATGATGGCTTTGTCTGGCAGCATTCGGAGCTCAGCCGGCATTCCACAGAACACATAACTTCTGAGTTGTTCGATCAACCAACCAACCAACCAACCAACCAACCAACCAACCAACCAACCAACCAACCAACCAACCAACCAACCAACCAACCAACCAACCAACCAACCAACCAACCAACCAACCAACCAACCAACCAACCAACCAACCAACCAACCAACCAACCAACCAACCAACCAACCAACCAACCAACCAACCAACCAACCAACCAACCAACCAACCAACCAACCAACCAACCAACCAACCAACCAACCAACCAACCAACCAACCAACCAACCAACCAACCAACCAACCAACCAACCAACCAACCAACCAACCAACCAACCAACCAACCAACCAACCAACCAACCAACCAACCAACCAATCGATCAATCAATCAATCAATCAGTCAATCATCCAAGCAATCAGTCAGTCAATCAGTTAATCGACTAGGTGGGACGTAATTAGACAACAAAGCGAGAAGGAAACGGCTCAGTCGCAACAGAGGAATAGAACTGTCAAATCGAAGGTAGCCACTAAACCAATCAGATACAAGCAGATGAGAGCAGAACGCAACCCAGATTTCAAGCAGATCACTCAAATTACGCGAAAGTTATCTCGGAATTAGCCAGTTACTTTATATAGACCAGGGAGCGCTTAGAAACTATATAATAACAGGCAGAGAATGAACTTACTCAACCATGTACTGATGTCGCCTCGATTAGCTGTGAAACGTTTGCAATCTAACTGCCAAACTCGGCGAACAGACCAACGACCAATTAACGCAACCGAGCAACACCGCCAACATATGACTTCTGTGGCATTCGATGATCGTAGGCATTCAGTTAGGTTTACATTCATGAAGGTCGAGTACCTTGTGTTTTCGGCAGCATGGTTGATAACAATGGTCTGTGGAGCCTTAATTAAAGAGTTTCCAGTTTACATATTGAGTCCATAGCGATCCGTTGTGAACTTACCTACTCCTGATGATGCAACACGCGTACTTGTGCGTTGACCGTCCTGTGTCTTTTCAAAACCTTTGATCCAGGGTGTCTTTAGCAACAAAGCGAAAAGCATAACCTGGTCGTTGTACAGGTTCATATGCGTACGGATAAAATTTATACCATTTTTCTGCCCTTGTGAATGCGTTCCCAAAACCAGGATGTCATCCGTATTAGTACACTTGAACAGTCTTCAGACGAATAATCTTTGAGACGCTACAGATGGTGTCCACATCTGTGAAATGTAGTCCTTGCATTGCACTTGCGAGTTTTCACTCCAAAACCATAACTTTTTTAGAACGGTTGGAGGCCGCAACAATGCACAGGCCCACGTAGAAAAAGGGTTGATGGAAGGAAAAACTGAAACGCTTCAGAAAGTCAAAAAAAAGGAAACTTCAGCTGCACTCGCTGCAAGTGAAAGCAAGTGAATCGTCCGTAGGCCTCTGCCTCAGTCTGTCTGATGCTATTTGATGTTGTTTAAAACACTCTTGTGCAGAAAAAACTTGCACAATTCATCACTAATTGGTCGTTGGCTTGTTCGCCGAGCTGGGCAATTTGATTGCGAACGTTTCATCACCAATCGAGGTGACGTCATCAGTGCGTTATCGGGGAGCATAGTGGTGGGTTAGTGGTTGTGCTAACCACGCTACCTGAGCTACCAACATTTTCCTCATCACTAATTTTTTGACTGTTCAGGTCAGTTGGGTTTCTCCGTTCTTTCGAAGGGTATTGTCTCCTCAACTGGCAATGCATCTTTGTTAGTTCAGTTTCCGTGTTTTACTGCCCAGCTTGTGCACTATCTCGGTTGACCATAAAGTTTCCTTCGTACTGGGTAAACGTAACACGCTACTCATAAGCTGCGGGAGAAAATCTTGGATAGCAAACGACAAGTTTTGCCCTTTTTGAGGCTCATCAGCTAAGCACAGTCCCCGAGTTTCGCTGAACCATATGTTTACATGAATCCAGATCACACGAAGTTAGTGGACTACACTCATTAGCATTCCAGTTTGGTTTTCGTTGTAGATCACACTGAATCTCTCGTTTTTGATGTTCCCAAACCGAATGCGTGTATATTACATCTGTATAGTGTACTGTGATACTGGCGTGTTGTACTCAATGTAACATGAGGCGGCCTGGCACAACATATTCAGTTGAAGAGAAACATCGTACACAAGAGATTTAGTTGGGTCTCCCGTGAAAACCAGATGAGTGTATTTCGCTAATTTCCTTCTAACTGTTTAAGCGATTCCCTAAGCGTTACGAAAGGCCTCTCACTATTGTGAGCCGATCTACAGATTGAGGTCTAATTAGCCATTCCACGAGTGACGTTTGAAGTATAATTTCGGGTCATTTTGTTGAGCAGCGCCACGTAGCAAGCAGCATTGTGCGTTCCAGTGGTTTGCGTGTTCAAAACGCAAATAGATGTAGCAAAATTGAAATTACAGGCTTGAATTCAAACGTCCAATTCAAAAACCTATAATTTGGTGCAGTAAACAGTTTTTTTTTTCAAAAAATTAGCAGATATGTATTACTGATGGACTTACACAATGGGAAAAGTTCGACCATTAGCAAAATTTTCGATTTTTTTCCACTTGAAACGGTTCAGCATTTCAGTTGAATAGTACGGGAGAAACTAAAGTCGCAGAAGTTTGACAACTAGCGCAGTCGATAGCATTTGTGTTCAGTTTATTTTTTAGTATCCAGTGTGTGTCAGGGACTGAATCTAAAGATGAAGTTAAATGAAGTTTCCGTTGTTTAGTTGTGGGGGGGGGGGTGAGCAACTTTTAGGGTTAGATCCACGTCGCTGTCGTTTGTACGGTCCTGCGTGTGTCCAGGAGCAATTTCTGTGGTGGGTTCACATCAAAGGTCAAAGCATTGGACTCAAGTTTTGCCCTTAGTAGACCGGAACCAACAGTGCATATACTCGGCCCCGCCGAAACTCCGGACGTCTGGCATAGGAGGTGAGCGGGTGACCACTGATCCACCAGTGCACGTTGTAGACGTATGAACGGGCGAATGTGTTTGGTTTGCCCGACGCCTCAAACTACGATCCAGTAACTGTCCTGGTTGTATCGATCGATTAACCCCGCTTGTCAGGATTTCCCAGTTAGGTAGCGTCACGGACGTATTGAAACCTGTAAGACACTTTTGGATTACGTTGTAGGTGGTTGCGTTCCTTTTGAGATTCACGTTCACACCACTGTCGTTTGAACAGTCCTCCTCGTGTCCTGGTGTAACAATTCTGGTGAGTCCATACCGCCAGAGGAAGCACTAGACTCGAGTTTCAGTCTTATTCGACATATTTTTGGCCCTATCGGAGCGTGGGCTTATTGTTTCACGGGCACAACGTTGACAACAGGAATACACTTGCAGATCATGTTGCCTGTTTGATTACATCTCACCTGCTGCTGTTGAACTGCTGATTTAGTAAGTTTTTTTATAGAAATTTCTTGCTAATTGGATGAATCCGTCGAACAACCGCATTTGCAAGACACAGGACAACAGGGACTGGGATAGCACCTGCTAACTACGGTAGAGGAGTACATCAATCAGCCAGATAACTCACTGGTAGTTCGCAGCAGATTATTCGTCTGACGATCTGCAAAGAAATACATCTAGCGTCTGCGGTCAGTATTCACTCGGTTGACCTTTGTCCAGGGTCACTTCATATCAGTGGAGTGGACGTGTTTGATCCTTGGTCTCCAACATGCGGATCCTTTCGCCTTCAACATTTCGGCGCTGTCCCGCCAACCCTTGTGACGTCGTCGCCCCTGACATGATTTCATGATGGATGTTGAATAGTGGCACTGTTATGATCTGCGTCGATCCTCATTTTGACCCACGAAGGATGAGGACCAACAAAAACGGATGAGCTTTGTGTTACCAGCGATAATAAATATTCACATGGGATTATTTGGGGCGATGCTTGCTTCATCCCCCATAGTTCTGTTCGGTTTTATACACTTGGTTCGTCCACCATGTTATTGGACCGAATGCGTTCCAAGAACTTCCACTTTACACATGACGTTTCTTTTATTAGCTGATGCCATTATCTTGATCGCGTCTCGACCGGAATATCACTTACAGTAAGTAGCGGCCGCAGAAACCAAGGAGTACTTAGAGCGGATTATTGCAATCCAGAAACATCAAGACGTAATGAATAGAAATGATTTGATTTCGCAGTCGAGATTCCGCTTTGTCAAAGAAGCCAGTGAAAAACCGAGAAGCAGCGTACAATCGTTTCATCTTTATAGGGAGTCATGAGCTGTGCGCATCTAACGAAAGACAAGGGTGCTTCGAATTAGAGTTCAATGAAACAGTGGAATAGGATGATGATTTGCCAAAACCTTGACGAATAGCTTTCTCTCGAAGTACAAATTGACTGGTGCCCAGTTCCTTGAACGATCAACTTGTTGACCCGCTCTAATGCAACTACTAACCTAGAAACAATTGATACAAGACCCAGTTCCACAAGCAGGGAGTTGGGATGTAATTACTTTGAAGTTTCAACACATGCTTCATCAACTTTGGTCAGTCTGAGTACGGGTTGACAAACACTGGTCAGTCGCACGTGACTGCGTGACTGAAGGATGAGTGACGCTTTATCCAGTCTAAGTGCGAGCTAACCACGCTGCTGATCA
Organism: Opisthorchis viverrini; assembly: GCF_000715545.1. Lineage (NCBI taxonomy): Eukaryota > Metazoa > Platyhelminthes > Trematoda > Opisthorchiida > Opisthorchiidae > Opisthorchis > Opisthorchis viverrini. Next base: position 1,405,700 of record NW_008751777.1, read on the forward strand.
GCCGCTCGTGGCCGAACGGTAAATTCCTGCGGCTACAAGTCAGGAGGTAAGGATTTGAATCGTCCCAGAGATTCGTGAGTGACCTCTACAAACCTAAGTAGGACGAAATTCGTCAAACACCCTCCATTGCAAACGAATTTGGCGTTCACGGGACACTGGAGTGAATTACTGCTGAGCCTCTCGTTCAAGCTATTTTTACTTAACTGAATACGCTGCACAAGGCCATCTCATATCATGTTTCGGTTAGTACGACATTTGAGTTATCGGAGTACATTGTTCAGACGGAACAAACTGTATAAAAGGTTCCTGAACAGCCTTCGACGACTCACGACGGGTTTCGCTCTCTGTTCGGGACATTCTTTTGAAGAATACCATAAACAAGAGGTTCAGCTGGAATTCGACTGGGTCTTCTGTTAAAGCCCATGATTTAAAGCTGCCACACTGACATGTTGGTGGGGCTTGAGTGCTACAATGATCCCGCGGGCTACTTCGTTCCACAAGGTGCAACCATATCAAGAAGGCCAACGGGGAGCAGTAAGGCATCATACTATGAGTAATCGTGCTATGATGAGGTCTTAGGTAAAGTCATACTGTCCTTTGAAGACAGTAAGGCGTTTATTCCAGGCGAACAGCATGTACACATTCATGGAAGCAGCGATGCTGCCTTCCCCCGAGGATGGACGGGTTGGAAAACTTCGAACCCAAAAACCGCATACTCCGATCACCCAGCGGTTGACCGTGACCGCCGGCGCATTATTCGATACGGTCGAAATATTTTTAAAACCAAGCAGCACCGAATGGTGCTGCTTAAAAGCGCTTGCTGTGGGCAGTCGCATCAGGGATGAGATAGTAATGCCATAATCCCTGTGCCTTCAGGTTAGACCAAACTTTTCAGGCGAGTAGGTCAGCTTCGGGAAGGGTCCCAAAAGAAAACCCTTCTGTCCGTTGACTCTCGGGTCAGACTTTGGAGTCAAAGGGTTTCCGAACAAAACCTGACTGCTTCGTGGGTAAGATTTTTGAGTCAAGGGCTCAAGGCGTTGTACCTCAACCAATCCCCCTTTCTTAACCTGGGCAACCGGAAAGTGTCGCTCAGTTCAAACCTTCCTTCCATTTAAAGTTAAGGCAGCTTAAGTGTTAATTTTGATGGGATAGGTGGGGAACTAATAGACTACATGACTTTGTCAACATGCCAGGCGGTTCAGTTGGAAAACCTCATTTCATGTTTAGAAGACTTTGTTGGAGCGCTAGTTCTACCCACCAGATCTAAGAGCTTGCTCAAAAGTGTGCACACAAACTGTGGAAGCGTTTCACGTGGTTTCAGAAACAGTGTTCAATTGCTGCGCTCAGTCTGGTCAAATTGACTAGGTCAGAATAGCTGACGCGTCTTCTTCTCCGGCGGTTTTGTGCGAATTCGGTGTGACTTAACTGTATAATCCAAATTACTATCTCGTTTATGATAGTTGTGTTTATTTCAGCTGGTTCTGACACAAAACACAACCTTACTATATGGCTGGTAATAGAATGAATCAGCTGATGCCAAGCTCTACATAATAGAACAGCTGATGTCAAGCTCTAAATCGATATGGCTTAGCCAACGCCCATCGTAAAGCTCTGTTTCAGTAGGACGACGCATTTTGGTTTGCACTGAATCCAGAGTTCGGTTCAGCCGCTCACACCACCCCGAACCACAGCGGACCTGCAGCATTCCAGCACTCCTGTCTGTCATGCAGCGAACCAGACAGTCACGTGACTGGTACGACTGACTCCGGCATTCATGATTATCTATTGGCTGGGTTGGACCCTGTTCAAACAATTCAGAATGAACAGCATCTGACTAAATAAAAAGTCAATATTAGACAGATCACGTTGACTCCTCACTAATATTGAAGGTTTCATAGCAGCTATTATGAAGCTACATTTGAAGACAGCTAGTTTCTCATTCAATGACAGTCAAATAATTGTGACTCAAGGATGTTCAGAATACTGAATATCTGCCGCACACAATGTAGACAAAATCGAAAATATCTATGAAATTGTCCAGGAGGTTATTGAGAACTACTCTGATTTGAAAAGTTCCACCACCTCAGTGCACAAAGCACGGAAGGAAAGAACACCTTCGAGGAGAGATTTCTGTATCCTATTCCAGGGCGTAGAGTATTACGTTCGCCACTTTCCAGGTTCTGTGACGCCTTTTCACTAAGGTTTCTTTGAACGAGGTAATAATGAACCTCCCGGAGAGAGCACACAACTGAAGTAGCATGCAAACTGCTGAAATCCATTTTGTGTGAGAGAGAGGGAAGGGTTACTTTGATTTTTTTTTATTAAATAGAACCCACCCGTATAAGAAGAGTTGGCCGACAAACGATTATGGTAGTCAGTTCACTTTATAGGGGTCAATTCTCAGTTTATTTTTTGGAATCCTTTGAAGCAAGAAACTTTGCGCGTTCAGATATGTACCAAGTTCCTCGGAAATAAAATTACCGGCGGTGCTTTCTTGGGGGAAGTACTGACCATTCTCTACAAGGCGAATGAAAGTGTGGTGGATACCGAGAGGCTCTCTTGGAGTACACTACTCATAAGGTTGCTGAAAACTCCTCGACAGCCCAGCAACCTTATGAGGAGTGCATTACAAATATGTATATACGTATCGCGATATCTCGAATATCGTAGCGACTGAAACATGAGGTGGCCTGGTGCAACACATTCAGTTGCCTGGAAACAGCAAAACTGAGAGATTCAGCTGAGTCCCAGGTGAGTCTCTTGTAAAACCAAATTAGTTTACAAATGAGTGTATTTCGCTAATCTGTTGGAGTAATTTGCAGAGAAAAAGATAACCAAAGTAGTCTGTATCTCTCTTTCTCTCTATTAAGGGAGAGAGAGGTGAAGTGTTGGCATAGTCTGACATTTGTGCGTGTTGTGCACGGCCACACATAGTCGTTTCAGAGCGGGAACCTTTACACAGAGGGTGATGAAAATCTGCCATTAGATCGAATGTGCTTTTCGACTGTCAATCAAATTCAGCCTCACTGGTCTAAAGCACCGCTATCATCTTGGAATGCCGAGCTGTCATTCATGTCCATAATTTTGTCAACTCTCACCTATCTAAATCTCATCTATTTCACACACATCGGGCTATCCTTCCTTCTGAAACGTGACGTTTGGAACCAAAGTTGCTCGTCAATCAGCAACGTCCTGAGTAGTTTGTATCGATCCAACTATGGCTGTTTGCTGGGAAGGTGCGCCTAGGCTCTTACGAATTGGTGTGTGAGCATGGAATGACCTTGAATAACATTGTAGTACTTTTAACTAACTGTTATTGAAGCGTGTGAATTGTCTGGAGTTGTCGAGCGTTCGAACCCAGGTTATTGCGGAGCTTCTCGTTATGTCTCAGGCTGTATGCTCAGTTTCATTCTGTGGCTTTCCTAAACCTATATAAGGTACCACTTCAAGCGAACGGACCACGCTACCATAATGTTGGTGAAAACTCTTTGACGGTGCATCATCACCCGGCTTCGCCAATCCTAGAGCTTACCAGGTAGGTCCAGTCTTCCGTAAATTTTGTGTTCTACTTGAACCCAGATTGCACAACATGAGCGAAGTACCTTCGTTTGCACACCAGTTCGGTATCACTGGACTGAACCTCACATAAAATGTACTTTATAAACGCCGCTTTATATTTAGGTTGGAACGATATTCGAGATATCGCAGTACATCCTGCTAAATATGGTACCAACAGAACTACACACCACACAGCACATTCACTTGAGGACGAATACCATAAACAAGAGATTCAGCTGGAGTCAATCACTCTAAAACCAAAGTGGTCCGCATGTATTTCACTCAAACCCTCACCCATCTTGTGAACTGCTAATATGAGATTCACTGATTCTTCGGGCGAAAGAGTAGCTCAGATGATTGATTGCCTTATCTAACTTAACCGGTTAAATTAATCGATAACGCCTGAGTGTTCATCCATTCATTGCCTTTCCGAGGATTTATGCTTCCGGTTTTTGTCTTCGGAAGAGTTTGTTCTGCCTGATGCTTGACTCACTGTCGAGGAGAACGTACGACTTGTGAATCACACCACTACTTTATTTGCTTTTTTTTTACTCGCATCACGCCCGAAAACGTGTATTATTAGTCAAACGGACTTTAAAACATAACTAAGCAGGTCCCTCGATTGTTTCAGTCGACTGGTCCAACCTGGATTAGAGTTCAAGTGTAACGCTACTTTCGGTGCCTAGCTGACATGCCACCCGAAACGAGGACCGAAATACTGCCAGGTTGCCGAGGCCTAGACAAGAGCAGTCGAGGTGTAGAGGTCGTGTTCGAACCACGGACCTTCCGGTCAGTATATTCGCGCCTCAACCACTGAGCTTTGGAGCACAATGACAAACAGCTGATTTCAACAGAAAATCGGAAACTTACATGCGACATCGACTTTTGCGGCTTTCACGGTTGATACCAGAGATGGTCGCACTTTACTTTATATGCTATTGATTCAGTTTCTGCCGGTGTCTCGATCTAAAGTGGTAAGTAGAAGCTGAGTGGCATGACTAGAAGATGTGTGCTTAACTAGTTTGAAACGCTGAATGTGGTGGACATTCACTGGCACGCTTCAGAACCAATGGCTTCAAGGTAGAAAGTATTCTAAGGTAGTGGAATAGTTTCAACGACAAACAAAGGATCTGACCGGTGATGTGTTCAGTCCTTTTGGCGACTAATGCATTTCCAGAAATGACGACATAGTAAAAGTTGAGATAGCGCAATGAGAGTTTTACTCATCTGTAAAATCAGTGTTTTGGTGCGGTTTTGAAGTGGTTCGTTTTTGGCGACTAATGCATTTCCAGAAATGATGATGTAGTAAAAGTTGAGATAACGCAGTGAGAGTTTTACTCATCTGTAAAATCAATGTTCTGGTGCGGTTTTGAAGTGGTTCGGTTCAGCCGTGATTTAGATGCAGCGTTCGACTGTACTGCTTGTGTACGATCAGGTGTCCTTCGACCAGTGAGTGGTATGGATGACTTGAAAAACATGGTTTAGACAATTTTTACCTTGTCGGACCCATGAATATTACGAATCATCAGTGAATTACGACAATCCAAGCGAAAACGAAATCGAGTGCCTTCAGATTTTCATTAAAACCGAAAGATGGCTGCTCTCGAGTTCTGGCGTGTCAACCTTCAACTAACTACTGACGAGTAGTAAACATTTATCGCTGAAATTATTCGTATGTGATCAAGACCCGGCGCATGTGATGTGCGGTTTACAGCACAGAGGATCATCCAAAGTTCGACAAAAGCTTTCCATATCTGACTATTGTGGATNGCGTGTCCGTTCGTCGTTCCACCATCGATCTGACATGTGACTTGAGTGGCTGATTGGATGTGTGTCCGATTGGTTGGCTCGCGTGAGCGCTGTGGGTTGACTGGATATGTGACTCAGTTGTTTTGCTTGCCTGCCACGAAAGCGGACCAGTTTGGCCGCGTGTACCCAATACACCCGCGTTCTTCTGACTTACTGTGAACTACAATACTCGTCTTCAGAGGGATTACGTCCCACAACCCTAAATTCCAAGTTCTTTTTTCACTCTAAGAGTAGTTTTCTTCCAAAAAGACCGTGAACCTGACATTCAACCACCATATTGCGGGGAATCCGTTGCAGCTACGGCATAACTGTGGTACGGGTTACAAGTCAGTACATCGGCGATTTCTAGACTGTTTCGAACCGAACAAGGCTCCACATTTATTAGCCCCTAATTGCTTGGTAAGAGTTGAGTTAACCCACACAATGTTCGTGACGAAATATTGCTGAATCTCCACCGTGGTTTATTCTTCTGTACTTGTCATGTGATGGTTGCCCGTAGCAGAACAATGTATCAAACACTAGTAAATTGAAAAATCTCACAAGCGCAGGACGATTTTGTGAGTATAGATGCCTTCCATTATACAACTAAAATCCACTTAGGATGCTGCTCTTGGGGAGGTAAGTGAAGCATATACTGCAAAAATAGGAAAGAAATGAGCGTCGAAATGATCCACGGATGAGAGTGCAATGTTTTGTTGGTATAGTTTATAATAGTATCTGCCGAACTGAGATTCCAAGAACTGGGACTTCAGTTTGAGACCCTGGGAAAGCTGGTACATCATTCGTCTCACGGAGTACATCATGAAGTTCCTTCTGAGATAACAATCAATCAGTTCAATTTATCAGTTATAAACCGTGTGCCACGGCACGTTGCTTCCAGCTGGTACAGTTTTGATCACCGGAAAACTGGAAAATGGAGCATACATCCAAGCTATGAAGGTGAAGGCATGTTCGGTTTGTTCGGAAATTGGGTAGCTACGCGGTGAAGGAGATAGCTCTGATGCACGAGTGCCACTGACTGTTGGTCCAGTTCTGCTAAATTGATTAACCTCCGGTGATTGGAGTCCCGGGGTGCCCATCCAGAGAGGCGGCAGTTGCCAACCCGACCAAGTTTATTGCTAAGTGTTTTTGTACTTCGTTGCCAGGTCATACACTGTCCACCTCTCGGCCGCTTCCATTCAGCACAGAACTGGGCGAAAAGAGCTCTACGAGGCAGGCGGTCTTCTGGGATGCGGAGTACATGACCCAACTTATTAAGCGTGAGTAATTCATCTATCACAGGAGAGTTCCTTCTTCCTAAGACCATTGCTCAGGATCGGAGAAATTCAGGATGAACTTCACTGTACGTATCTTAAGAGGTTAACTCGGTTAAGGACTACGGAATGTTTGGTTCGGAAGTGAAGACATGAAAACAAAGCCTATTCGACCTAGTTCACTGCCATCACACTATGCGCACCAACCCTGAAGCGCACCCATCCACCAGAAGAGGCCAAAATAGTGTCGTTCACCCAGCCCGAGTAGATTGAGTCCACAACTCACCATAAAAAAGGGGTCCGAAAATGTCCCTAATCCCTAAAAGTCCTGTGATTCGAATCCTGACCCTGTCAATGTCAATTACACCAGCATGTTTTAGTCAAAAAGTAACCATAAACTCACCAGCATGCCAAGTCCACAATAGCACATCATTAACTTTTAGTCGGCTAGTTCACTATGCAGCAGTTACTTCACCAAAGGATACATCGGACATCACTGGACGCGGTGGCTCAGTCATGTACTTTGCTTAACGCGTTTTCTCCTACTGAGAAAATAAAATGCCACTTATGTGCCAGATTTAGAGCTGCATGAACCAGCTAGCGGGTAACACGCGACTCGTTTTGACAGGTCTAGGTGGGGCTTGAGAGCTAGGCCGATTTTTCAATGTGATACACATGTAATTCAGGGGGACCGAACTACACAACAAGGTATGAGAATGAGGCTTATCAGACATGGCCAGCCGTGCCCGAGGCTTATCAGACATGGCCCAGCCGTGCCCTCAATGGCTCTCATGCATCCAAGATATTGCCTTCAAGGCATAGCTCCCCTCCCAACCCCCCACCCACAGTGCTGCATTTATGCACTAATTTATCACCTCCCGCCCCCAGTACGCAGCTACCTATCTCACCTCCCCGAATCATCGGTAAATGAAACCGTGGCAGCTACAACCACTGTACGAAAAGTACGCGGTTATTACAGCTGACAATAATAGCGATGATGGAGCTCACAGGATCTGTCTTCCTCCGTTACTGAGACAGAGAGGGAGAGACTGAGAACGGAAGAGGGTGGCTTCTCTCTGGCGAGAAGTACTCTTTTTTCCCCCGGCCCTTCTTTGAAGTACCTCGCTTGGAGGGCAGCGCTTTCGTTAACGAAGGACAGATCAAACCAAGACTGGAATTGCCACGAAAATCCATAAGACCATTTTTGGTCTGTTAGAATTCAGTCCACTGCGAAAAGCACCAGTGAGAACACTCACAAACTACATTACAGTGCTCATGAAAAGCAAGTAAAAATCTATGGACTAAGCCCAAACAGGCGTTTACTTACTGGAACGGTGCAAGACGGGCTGCGATCGCAGGAGTACAACCACAAGTGTCAGAACTGAACTTAGACCACACATGCTCCCTAATCGCAATAAATAGGACCAGGTGCTGTCGCTACTACCACAGACGTCAATCCGAAATAGCGCCTTTGGATAGCTATTAAACCTGCGGAGCTGAGAGTCTTGTTGTGCATGCCTTTGTGTGTACGTTCACTGTCTAGTCTTACTCAGAAGATAGTGAGCTGAAGATGTGTACTTGTTAGCTTGTGTAACTTGGCAAGTGTGCTTTGCTCCAAAGGCGCTTCGAAGCTTGAATCTTTTCGACTGGATGGAGGGTAGACAAAACTTTGTGCGCGTGTTATAAACCATGGAATGCTATCAACGTGTGGAATGCACAGGTGACAGAGTACGTTCCAAATGACATTTCGGGCAGTTGAATCCCAGCAAGAGCCACAGCCAATTCTGAACAGTCTGGGCTGGATGCGGTGTTCTAAAAAAGCTTCGAAGAAAACACGAACTAATTTTTGTCATATGCACTCAGAGAAGGGGTTCATCTTTGAAATCAGTAAGTAATAAATGGCTGGTCAAACCGCTGTACGATCGGGACAGCTGAGCGGATCCGAAATAATCAATAACACGGCCAGATCCATCAACGAAATCACATGACTCCTAGCTGGCTCGAAGGTCCTGCATCCATCAATAGGTACCTGGAATAAGTCCGCAAAGCTAGAGTACTGCATGCGTCTCTCAGACACCTGGGTTATTCATCACTTGCCTCCTTATTGGCTAATTTGAATATTCCAATCATGTGCTCTCAATCGGCCGCACAAGTCCAATTTAGCGCCATTTGATCGCATGCAATGCTCAAGATAGTAAAGAAGCTATGCACTCATTTGCAAACAAATTTGGCTTTGCGAGAGGCTCATCTGGAACACAGCTGAATCTCTCTTATGCGATGTTTCCGGGCATTACGAATCTACATGTCTTGCTCTAGAGTTCGCACTAACCAGTTGTTTCTGACAAGTGAGTGAAAATCCACGAATGGCTTAACTCAATACGGTTAACTTTAAAATTGGACAGCTGAAGGAAGCCAAGAGAGGAAGTGGGATCGCATCCGACACGGTACTATCTGCAAGGCTCGTGGAAACTCCTCGACTGTCCACGACCAGTTTTTACCTTTTGAGAGTTTTTATCCCTAGTCACTTACACATCTGACTTACACTGGAATGAGCAAATCCGAGAATCACGTCGAACTCCATGCATGCATCCATCCAGAATTCCTGATAGACCTTCCATCTCTTTTTCGGCCAGGCCTGAGCGTTTTTTCACAAAAATTTTCATTGGTCAAACTAGGTGTGCGTCGTTTCTTTGGCTTACATCACCCGGCACCAATCCAAGTTAGTTGAAGGACTTTCATAGTTATGACAAAACCACGTAGTTTACGGTTTTTAGACTGAACGGTTGCGTACCATCTCCCTCAATGCATACTCATTCTTTCCCATGATCGAAGAACTACCATACCTTAAAAACACATCGCCTTGCAACTAACTTATTTTCAGCATAGGTTTTGTCCAATAAGTGAAGCCAATCTATACTGAAAGGCCGGCACTTGCTGTGCGGTTATTACGACTTTATTGGGAATCATCAGCAGTGCTCGTCCTATGAAACTCCAAGACGGAGTCTCGAAACCACGACTTCCGGTCGGTAGATTGAACACCACACCATTCGGCTGAGGGTCACTGATTAGCATCGTGATTAACCCGCACTCATCCTTCAAACACGAGGACCATATAATGTGGACATGTGTTGACCGGCTCACCGAGTGACTGACCGTCTGCTGTGTGCCTTTCTCGTGCCATACGCTAAGTGTGTCCACTACGGACGGAGTGCAATCCGATGGAAACACTATCTATACTATCTCCTATTCAACAGTCCATTATTTCCACATCGTCGTCCTCTTCAAAAGTCCCACCCACCCAACCCTCCAGAATCCCCTATGGTACTTCAGATCCACCAAAGACCGAGACAGATATTCGCAAACTAGAATAACCTCAAGACGTACCTCCCACCGTCCTTCAGGCTGTTCAGCAAAACGAGATACATCCTCGGGACTTGGTCAAGGGCACTGTTACTTTCACCTACAGAGTTGCTGGAAGTCTCCTATGCAGAACCGCTAGCCTTAGACTGTTCGAAAGGGGGGACAACCCTTACTCCGTCTTCTTGAAAAAGCAGCGTCTACTTGCGCTGACGTAGAAGCTGGGTAAAAATATTCTCATTATCTGAGGCTTGTCGTTGAGCTTAAAAGATCCCAAGCTGAGGTCCGTTTGCCTTTCCGACAGCCCCTGTAGACAACCAAGGGAACCAGGTGTTTTGGAAGTAATCACCAGTCACCCGCCAACCACTACTACTGGTCACCTTTACTTCAACTAGGAAAGAAGCATCGTTGTCCGGTCTGGCTACATCCTCAGAGCAGCTTCCAGTGGGATCGTCACTCTCGTATGCCATACAACGGGTGTGATTCATTGCTTACAGGAATAATCTTCTCCCTCTCACGTGGGCAATGGTGTTCGCTGCTGATCAAACATGCACGTAGTATCTGGCCGGATATCTTGCATCTGATGGAAGGGTGATGTGAAAATTATTGGATAACTTTGTAGTGTTTTTTTGCGCCATAGCATAACATTCAAATGAAGTCGAGGAAATCTCAGGAGGGAGCCCGAGGATATTCACTCTTTAAAAACTCTGTGCAAGTAAGGTTTTTCATCTTTGTATCTGATAGCTTGTAACGGCTTAGTTCGTGTTGGTCAATAGACAGTTCACCACTTGGTGGCCGTCTTCCCGTGCACATCAACCAAGACAACGCGCTCCCTTCCAGTCCTCTATCAGTCTTTCAGTCACTCACCTCTCCCTCATAATCAAATGTCCTCTGATAGGTTAAAGAAAGTGAGTTTAGTCAGGCCTCAAAGCTGCTCAGCCGCTCGTAGCCCAAAGGTTTCGTCTTCAGTTAACAGTAAGGAAATTGTGGGTTCGAACCTTTCTGAGGCCACGACAGGTGCCTACCACTGGAGGGTAGTAGGTAGAAGGTACATCTCGCTCTGAAAGTTTAAAGTTTAGTTTAGTTTAGTTCGGTTCAGATCAGAAACCGTGCACCGAGGTGCAGGGGTTCCGGCTAGTGCAGCTTCGGTCACCGAGGAGGAGAGTTAAAGGAATGAGGTTTACGCGTTGGATAAGACGGCCCGTTAAGTTTACTTACGTCGAATGACTCTGTTTGACGTGACAGACATTGAGAGCTATGCAGTGAAGTCACTAGGTTTGATGCAAAACCTCTATTGACTGCGTGATAACCATACTCGTCATGGTCACTGACCATTGGTTTATCTCCTCTCCCGGTCCCCATCCAGGAAGATGGCATTTACCAATGTGACTGAGTTGACTGGTGGGGGCTTTCATGGTCCGTTGCACGTCATGGAATGACCACTCCTAGGTCATCCCCTTGAGTTAGGTGGCAGGGGTCCCCTGGGACACAAAGTACATGGTTTAACCGGCGTTATTTATGATGAGTGATCAGCTGAGCTGTCAATCGAGAGTGAACTTTTTCTAAAATCATTCAACTTACCTCACCAGTACTCACCTCTTGTTTCCACCGGCATAATGCGCAATGCATCGGAGGCACTGGTGGCCAAATATAGAAACTCAGAGGGTCTACTGAACTCAGTGACCACGTCTCTGATCCATAAAGTAGGACAAACTGGACCGAGGCTTTATACAATCTTCCATTGAGATTGAAGCTACCATCATGTCGGCTTTTAAAGAAATCCCGCACTGTCCTTCTTGATTCGGCAAGTGATTCCTTCTTCCACCCCCGTCTGTCGGTACTTATGCAGCTACTCAGTTGAGCAAACCTCTCTGCTTCATCAATTGGCTTACCTGCCAGCATGAAATTCGGGTTTTTCGTCACACCCGGTCTTTCAGTAGCACTTTACACGTTGTACGTTCGAAGCGCATACCGAACTGTGCAGCTAAATTACTTCAATTACTTAAAATAGTGTGCAATTCCAAATGGTCTGATGCAAGAGGAGCAATATCGTCGGCATACTCAATGTTTCTAAGCCAACCTTATCAGGACGGCCCAGACAGAAAAAAACATGTGCAGAGAGTGACACATCCCCATGGTCACCATCGGTTCGACACGTCCGGAAAGTAGGTGTGTTGGCGGCTCTCCCGAAACACGGCTTAGCAACATACGACCAGCGTAGTGGGCCTGAAAGTGTTCACGACCGAAACACAAACATTGGCTGTACGGAACAAACAACCATATTTGGCCATTTAATCATCCTGTATCTACGCAGATGCTCCGTATGTTTTGTCCTGACAATACAGCCGTGTCCCGAGTTCGCTGTCTTCTCCCTATCGCGTTGTCTGGCAGGCTCAGTGCAGGCGTAACCAAATAGACGGCCACCCACGATACGACAAACCTCCTCCTGCAGAAGTTTGACCCGTGAGGTTATAAAGACAGGAAAAGAAGATTCAAACAGTATACAACCATTGCAGGTCGTTGGAAGGAGTGGCGGAATTCCAGAGAAGTTGTCGCAAGATGAAGATACGATTGATGCCACCTTGATCGGGGAGGAACCCAGTGTGATTTTCGCGAATATGACTCTGCCGATGAAGGATCCAGCTGCGCAGTATAATGTCAGAGAGAACCTCGGAAGCTATGAATACCAAGCTGATGCCTTGATAGTTTCACCACGACATCCTTGCACCAGTTTTGTATATGGAAATCACGGTCGAGGAGCTCCACTCTGTTGGAATTCTCTCCTTATTCCAGACATTGTGCAGGAGGCTAGTTAGGCTAGCCTCGCTACCTTCTTTGAAGAGTGTAGGGTGCCAACCGTCTGGCCCAAGTGCTTTGTCACACCAGAAACAATGGACGATGGCAGAGTGATGTCGAAATTGCACCCAGATTAGGTTATTCCGCCCACAGGGCGAGTTTCAAAAGCCTTATCCATTTCTCTGGCTTTTTCGATTCACCAACACTTTGTCGACCGTCACGCCCACCATTATTTGACATCTGAGGAACCTGCGCATTCCACCACAGTCATTTGACACCGTTATAGTTTTTCTGACTCAAACCAGAACTGCTGATTGTCATGTGCACGAGGGACCTCGAGCAGGCAGCACCATGGGCTGTAAGTACGATTTATTCCACCTTTCCCCAAACTTCACATAAATCACTACTATTGACGTCAAGTTCTTCAAGCTTCTCAGCTTGACATGACTGACCTACGAGGACGTTTTTTAGGCTAGTGAATGCTCTGAATCAACGGAGGACACGTACTAAAAGGAAAGCGAATCGATGAGCGCGCTCGCACAATGCTATGATCGAAGTCTCGTTGTGCATTCCAAAGTGGATGACAATCTCTTATCAAAGCTATCCACCGGATAGCTTGTCCCAAATGAGTTCACTGCTGGTGGCCTACAAATCATACGGCGCAGATGCTTGTTCTAGAAATTCCTGTTGGTTAGAAACAAATGCTGTTCACTTGAAGAACGCTTTCCCATTATCAGCAGCCTTGTGAGTGGTTTTATTCATGAAGCTGTACTGCGATATCTCGAATATTGTGTCAACTGAAACATGGGGCGGCCTGTGTGTAGCACGTTCAGTTATAGAATATCATAAACGAGAGATCAAGTTGAGTCTCTCGTGAAAACCAAATTGATTTGCAAATGAGTGTATTTCCCGAAAACAGTACAATTTGGGTTCAAGTAGAACATGAGGTTGATGGAGACTCGGGGACTGCGCCTATCTGATGAGCCTGAAGCCGAAGGGAGAAACCGGTCGTGGGCTGTCGAAGAGTTTGCAGCAACCTTGTGAGTAGTTCCCTTCATAGAATTATCTGTATTCCACAAGTAACCAGTTCATCCGAAACAAAAGACCACCTCTGTACTTGTAATAAGTTGGTATGTGGACACGTGGTGGAATGTTTATGCGCTGAGGGGTATCCAGTATCTATGACGTAAATCCTGTGGGGGCTTCGTCTCCTGCCTTAGTTGCGGTTTACTTGTAGCAGCCCATCTAGGCAACTAGCCCTTGCACCGCAAGACTCAAGAAGCAGGTTCGACATAGCATCAGGAAAATTTGCGAAGTTTCAGAGCATATTAAAGCATGATAGTGGCAAGTGTATCATATCAGAAGACGCACAAAGCACACATTTCAGCAGGCAAA
>NW_008751778.1:0-775 GCF_000715545.1 Opisthorchis viverrini
AAGTAAAGTAAGTAAGTAAGTAAGTTAAGTAAAGCTCAGTGTAAACTTACCAACTGTATGGTCTGTTTCTCGAACCCAACTTCGACCGTTTCTGCCTAGGCTTGGGTAACCTGGCAATCCTTCGGATGGAGCGGCAGCTAGGCACCGAAAAGGATTTACGGCTGAAATATTGTCATAGTATTATTATTATGAGTGGATATGAAGCTTGGGTCAGAAAACACTACGCTTCGACAAGACACTGGGTGGTCAACGCCGGTCAACAATAAAAAACTGCGGTTTTCAGTCTTGCCTGATTTTGGTCGCCAAAAAGGCACAAGTCAGCTTACTTGGTCTGCAACGTGCAGAGCATGTCGGTTTTTCACCACCACTAGTTTCTGCCTTCTTGAGGATCATCACCGGTTTAGTGCAGTCCCAAAGTTTCGGCCAACTTGAGCACAAATTTGGCGAAATCCACCCGTACTGAAAATTAGTTTGGTGTTCACGCGAGTCTCGGTTGGATTACAGACGTCTATCCCGTTTACCTCCGTGCCATAAAATGGGGTGATAGATGGTTGACGTACGTTGTGAAACAAATCTGGATATCACAAATGTTTTCCTAATTGTGTAATTGTGAACTCCCTACGAAAACTGGTGGTTGTCGCTGCTCTAGCAGTCGACCCAAAGTTAAAACTCTTGTTTTACTGAATGAAGATTTAGTAGACCAACGTCCTTTTTGCTGTCACTTTCGTGTGACAAACTCTACGGACTTGACTGCTGAGGAAATGATGGTCACTCT
>NW_008751778.1:9604-43232 GCF_000715545.1 Opisthorchis viverrini
ATTAGATCCTAGAAACCACATACGTCATGAGTTCCGTTTGCCCTTCACAGTTAGGAAGCAACTGCTGAAGGACACACCGCCGAGGTATATCCACAATTAGGTCGGGCTCCATGCGTGTTTCAAGGAATGTCAAATTTCTTTTTCTTTTCAAAACACTCGTTCTTTATTACTGGGACTTTTAATCAAACACGAGATTGCGTCATCTTTGGCAAACTTCCCCTGCACTTTCCAACTGAAGACCATATTTTTCCACCTGAGAATATTTAAAAAGTTTCTAAAATATAGGCGTAATTACGCAATTTGAAAATAAAATACTAATTATTATTCAAAATACCGAAACTGGGATCTCATTTATTTCCATTCAGTCAACAAACCATATCGATCGGTTGTAATTCACCTAATAGGATTCTACACGAACGTCAAATTTTGTGTCAATTTTCAGAGGTCAAAGACCTTTCAATCAAGATTTCGTTTTGTAGATGAAGCCGTACTGTGTCGGAATGCCATCAGGAAGCGTAAAGTTGCTTCATCATCACTGGGAATCAACAGCAATGCAGACTTTGCGAAACTCTAGAGAGTTTTCGGCTAGTGACCTTCAAGACCAGTAGTTTGAACACTTAATCGTTTGGCCGCGAGCGGCTGGTCAGTGGTGTGATTGACCTGCGTTCAGCTGTAACACCCTTTTGGTGCCTAGCTGCCATGTCACCCGAAGGAAGAATGAGGACTGGGATACTGCCAAGTTGCCCAAACCTAGACTGGGGAAATCGAGAGGCAGGGGTCGGGTTCAAACCACGGACCTTCCGGTCAGTAACTTCGCGCTCTAACCACTCGAGTCATCTCGTCACGATTAACCTGCGATTTGACATGATATAGCACCGCTCTTCTGCTTATCAAATAACCCACATCACGTGGTCACGTGTCGCTTGGCTGCTCGAGTGACGACTTCGTGACTGGAAAGTTTACACAATCCGCGGATTATTCCTCGTTCCGAGCACTCCTAGTTTTCGGACATCAATAAAATGCTTTTCACTGTTCAATGTCCTCCATTAGGTCTTTTCTTCCCTACTTTACTATAAAATCAGTTGGTGAGTGATGTATGTTTGACTGTTCTCACACGCTAACTCTTTTCCAGCCTCTCGCTCAGGTGGCATTTGTCACGAAAAACTGGCGAAATGTTGCGTATCATGGACCGTGGTACAAGCAGTGTGTCCAATATCTTGTCCTATTTGGCCTTCAACATCGTGCCGACCATCATCGATATTATCATTGGAGTGGTCTACTTCTTGAGTGCGTTCAATGTCTGGTACGGGCTGATCGTTATAGCCACCATGGGAGTTTATTTAGGTAGGTTTGTTCCAGTCAGTTTGTTTTTGTGAGAGTTTTCTGTGTGGCATCTTTAAATTCTTTCATCAGTAGTGGAGCACCGTTTGTACTTTTAGGAAGAGTGAGGGATGACGCACATCTAGGTATTTATATACTTAACAATATGCCTGTGTTTACATACCCTCTGCATTCACGTCTAAATGGCTCACTCAGCTGTGTGACAGAGGTGGTACGTGGAGGCACTTGCTTGCATGTAAAACGAGATTCGTTTGCCGAATGCATGTGAACATCCTTGAAACCATTCCCAGTTTACTGAGTTTCTTGCAAGTAGCAATTGGTCACTACCGGCATTGGTTTACAGCTTTTCAGTAGATTTTTACGCACCGCTCAACGATTCGGGTCACACGATGCGGCTGACGCGTATCTGTATGAAGAATAGCAATGGTGGTTACGTCAGGAGATTTGGTAATTTTTAATGGAGATTTCGTCCTGTCAGTAAAGTCAATCTGTACAGTTGTTTCATCCTTGTAAAGAATCCTCAGTAGTGCGCATCTCAGAGAGCTCCGAACGCGCGACGTTCAAAATGATTTTTGATTCGCCTGTATCATCGGTAGTCGAAGAGTTTTCACTCACCTTATGAGTAGTGTGTCACATCTACACAAGTTCTGTAGCGTTTGATCAAGCTCCAAAAGCAACGGGCGCCGACTTAACCGCTCAATGCCCACAGCTTGTGAATTTCGAAATGTCAGTATGTGCGCGTTTCAGACCCTTCTAATAGGTTTTTAGGGAACTCTCTGTACCACCCTGGTATAATTTTTCATGATTGATAGACTATATATCCCCCTTTACGCGACGAGTTCGCTTTTAAGAAAGGAAATAAGCCCTTTGTCTAACGACAATACAACAAATCGTTGACGTCGATTTAATTTTCCACTATATATACACTTTAAAAATGCTAATTTGAACATTTTTCGCTTGCTTGCGTTCCGGTCAGCGTCGACTATGGCTGTGACGGAATGGCGTGCCAAATATCGTCGGGATATGAACGAGAAGGATAATCACAAGAGCACAAAGGCTGTTGACGCACTACTGAACTTTGAAACTGTGAGATATTTTCCTGAATGAATGTTTTTCCCGTTCGAGCTACTGAATAGCGCCCATTTGTGTTGTGTTTATCGCGTCCCTTGGTTGAACGGATGGCTAGTCATGCTTCGTTAACTGTGTTTGCTGTATCAAGTGCAGCGCATGCCAGAGCGTCCACCAAGGACTTTGAACTAATGGAGGTAATCCAAAAGTAGTCAGACGATGATCTGGAAGGGTGGCACGTTGTCACTTTGGTACTTTTGATTGAGGACCACGGGACGGTACACGGTAAGGTCTAGAGTCCCTGACAAACTTGTCCCATCCCGTGCGGTATTCGCTTTCCCGCTGGTAGTTTTCTTCTCGTCCAACTGACTTTTACGACCAGCTAGCTGTTCTACACTCGATTTCTGCAAACCGTGCTTTGTAATTCACGGCTTTCCTCTCATCGATTCACACTTTCTACGAATGGATCCGTGCCAGCCGAAGCCGCTGCATTTTTGTACGCGCTTTTCAGCGGAAAGTGTGTCGGTATCCCACAGCCTTTGTTTTCTTGCTGTACTACTCAACGGATAAAAGGTATCCAGTGTTCTAAACTCCTAATGTGCTCGTCTATAGCGCCGTCTTTTGTCTGTCCTAACGATATTGTGCTTGCACGACAGTCTTGGCCATGGAGCTTTGCGTGTTGAAGAGTCAATCGTCTGCAATGTCCGGATTTGTATGCCGTCTTCGAAATTACGAAATGATTTTGCGTAGGTTGTAATCTGATACACAACTTTGCTTTACTCTGGCACCGATTCCGAACTCGACAGAGATGGTTTCATACATGCTTTTTCGGAACGGAGGGCTTTGAAAATGCCAGCAGACATGTCGCTCCTCAATAGTTTTCACGCCTGCGTAAATAGCCGTTCTCCAAGTCTGTTGTTCGAGCTCCACCGTCCTGCATGGCAACTATTTGGAACTATTTGAGATTTCCATAACCGAGATTGTGTCTTGTCGACAGACCATCATTTCCACTATGAACGGACAGCCTACAGCGCCCAGTCATCTGCTTCAGTTCTCTTGAAACCATTTTGGACATAACTCAGTTTGAGTTTACAGTGTTCCAAACTTGTCCGATAACGGAATATCCGGCGTCCTCGAATTCGCACTTCCCTCTTTATTGAGCAGCACATACGTTTCGGAATGCACGTTTTGGATGTTGGCCAAAGCGGAGAAGCTAGCCTTGCACCCGATCGCATTCAACTCTGGCAAGGTATGCGTTTTAAAAAAACGTCAGTGTCTCGGATTCGGTCCTTCTATTTAAAGTCAGAGTAGTTTGTGAAAGCATGAACTTGAAATCGACTGTGCAGCGTCTTGGTTTTCCCGCCGTACGGTGAAGAAAAACGGTGGTACACCGTACTGTCAGTATCTATGGGGGAAGCGGTGGTTGTGTGTGGCAGCTGCTTTGAGCTGAGTTCTCAATGGCACGACCCATCTACTGATTTGTTTGGCGAAAAAGATGAACTAGAAAAACGGTGGTACACCGTAATGTCAGTATCTATGGGGGAAGCGGTGGTTGTGTGTGGCAGCTGCTTTGAGCTGAGTTCGCAATGGCACGACCCATCTACTAATTTGTTTGGCAAAAAAGATGAACTGAGCTGGAAGAAGAACACATTCTTGCTTCAACCCAATATGGATTTCGAACTGACCTACCCCCGAGCCTTCATTCCAGCATGAAAGACTGGGTGAGGCCCATGAATCTGTCCCGGCGTAACGGTGGATACTACTGAAGGGGCATGCGAGTAGTATTTTTTCCCGTAAGTCCGCTTCGCGTGTATAGAAAAGTGAGATTTATTAAGGAATTTGTGGAGTCGCGTTTGCATGCGTTTGAGCAACAGTCAATGAATATCCAGGAAAGTTCAGGAAGAAGGAGAAGATGGATATCCAGTTTTTGTAAACAAAATGCATATGAGCATTTTGCCTCTCTGTCCAATAGTCTATAGCTGTTCGATTGGCGTTTCTAATAAATAACTCCGCAGCGAAGGCTTTCTTCCTTTCGCTGGTGGCCGAAATTTCACAGAATAAAGGACAATGCTTCCTTTCTGACTATGTCGATATCTTTGTTGGAATCCACAAGATGTTCACAGAGCAGTTAGTTCCGTTCTCACCGTTTCTCTTTTGTTTGGAGTCAACCTCAGGTTGGTGGCTTCGACGTCCACACTAACCTTCAAAAAAGTCTGTTCTTTTTGCAAAATTCCAGCGGGATACGAACCACGGTCTTGCTTGGTATGCACAGGATGCTAATTCCACGGTTTTTCTCTGTCTTCGATTTACTTTCTTTCCCTTCTTACATAACAGTGATCTTTGCAATCCCTCAATCCTTCCATCTGCTTGATTAGGAGTCAGAGAAGTGCGGTCCGCAAGCTGTCCAGTTTGTCTGCTGTTCACTTTTACAACCGTTGATGGCTATCTGTTTTTTTGCTACCTTATGGCAGCCAACCAAGCAGGTTCTCATTGCATGGTCTTGAAGATGAACTATGTGGCTGAAGTCCACATCTCTTCACCCGGGTCTTATCAAACTCATCAATTTTTGTCCCCTTTCTGAAAGAGGTATCGAATCTTTGGTTCTTAGATCCATCTCGGTAAAATTCCTCGTGACAACTGCGATCCATATACTTTTCAGGCACTTCAATTCCATCGTTCACTGATTGCTTTCAGTGGCTGTCTTGAAGGCTTCGTCCCAGTGCCTCCAAATCGCTCTGGGACTACTATGTCTGCAGGATCTTGTTTGGATTCAAGATGAACATTCTTAAATCATTTTCACCAAACAACCTCAGCAACGTTTTTGCTAGATTTCAGTTTTACCCACAACAGTCGCTTAGATGTGTGTTTCGATGCGGACCGATTGACCTTCGGGTATAGCTTCGCATTAAACACTGGCACGATTCCAATGCGGTTATCCGGTTCTCCTACGTCACAGTTAAACCAATTGACACCTAGTCAACGGCGGGACAGTTTTGCAGGTGCGACATGCACTTTGGCGCGTACTCGAAGGTGATCATCATCAGTGTAGCCATATTAACCGATCGAATGTCACTGCCATTTCTTGATAAGCAAGCCACAGTTCTTCGGGTTTGTATCATGCTGAAAAAATGATCGGAAAGCGGTCTATCGGCTACGAGAATTCGTACAGCGAAGTGGATTGGGTAAAGTATTTTCTGCTTCAATAGAAGTGTGGGGACAATATGGCGAACCCCCAGGCGACTAGCCTTCTCCTGTTTAAAAAATATTGGATTCTGTCCGAGGAGAAGTAGAAATGTTTGACTCCAAGAACTTTGCATCTTTAACGGCTGTAAAGGCATTAGCAAGCACGGTTGTAACACTTTCGAGAATCCGGAGTGCATTTCTGGTAAATTAAAGAAAAACAGTGTTATTGGAGGTTGGACGTCCATGTCTCTCCCTCCCTGCGCGCCGATCTTAATTTAGTTATACTAGCTTTTGGGTCAGGCCTCGTACTGAATACCCAGAATAGGCCTTTATTCCCGGATCAGCATTCAAATGGCATCACCTCACCAGTGCATGACGCGTCTCCTACATCTTAGAAGCCGGAACTTGAGGACCCATCTGAATTAGGATGTACGGAGAAGCTACGAGAAATTTTTTACGTCAGTGGAACAACACGGTGGCGTATCACGTGAATCAAGGAATAGTTGACGAGCCTGGCTAGAGTAATTCAAGGATGGTGGCCATCCGATTTGGGCTGTTGAATGCAAGGTTTGCCACATTTACCGACGCCTGTGCCTCAAAAATGCTACACACACAGGAAAGGAACCAATTCCATGGTTAACTGATCAGGTTTATGTCTTCAACAGACTTATCCCGTTTTTCGGTTGATTGCCCTCAATACTCGAGTTGGAAAGGACCCAAAAACCTGAGACCTTGAGGAATCGGATTAACGAGCGACCGCCGTGAAATATTATCGACAAGGTGTGCAGCAAAGGGGACTTAGTCGAACGTGGAACTGACACCGCTTGTCATATAGCCCGTGTCCAATGGCTCCGCACAAATCCTCGCTGGTTTGCCTACTGTGCACAGAAATCCGGTGGATTAATCGTCGATAGGTCTGTTTCGAATGCCAGCTGGCCCATAAACAAGTGTATTTTCTCCTGAAACGAGGACCTACACCGAAAGCCTTGATAAATGAATGCCTTTAGCTGCGTAATCATGTCTGTCCTGCATGGTCAACTCAAACAAGAAATAAACAAATAGAGGGGAACGCTGATATCTTCACAAGGGAAATTACTCACAAGGTTGCTGAAAACTCCTCGACAGCCCACGACCAGTTTTGCCCTTCTTGGGGCTCATCAGGTAGGCGCAGTCCCCGAGTTTTCGTCAACCTTATGTTTTACTCGAACATCGTGGCAACTGAATCATGAGGCCTATGTGCAACACATTTAGTTGTAGAATATCACAAACGAGAGATTCAGTTGAATCTCTCGTGAAAACCAAATTGATTTGCAAATGAGTGTAGTTCTCGAGAAAGTTGATATTTTTCAGTTACCACCCCCTCAAAATTAGTGGAAAAACGTATTTTCATCGACAAGGCCCTTTGTTTGGATGTTGTGAAGTGGAAAAGTAAGCTCTTTTCGGAGCCTGCTTTTGGCACCCACTTCAGTAGATTCATGTGATCAAGTTCGATATCCCATCCGAAAGTCACGGATAGAAACATTTGTTGCACTCTCTGGTCAGTCACGTGCTCCACTTCATGCCAAATGGATGTATTTTTGGAAAACAGTAAGGAATGCAGAACTGAAAGAGCGGAAGAGTAGTAAGCTAAAACCTATGAAAAAAAACGCAGTGGTTTTTAGTATGTTTCTTGGTCAGTGCGGTCTATCCAGTCCGGAACTGAGTATTGTTCATCCTTATTGATGAGGGAAATTTTTCCGTAGATTTTCTACCCTTTTTATGGAGTTTCCACTCACTGAAGCCTGTCCCACGCGGGCCATTGTTAATCGCCCATTTCCAGTAGTGATTGAAATGAATGACGCCACTGATCGGTCTATGAGAAGCCTCACTAATAACCGTTGCACCAAGCACTGGTTAGCATGGGAGGTAGTTGGTGTTAACAACGCAATTCATGCGACAGGAGCTCAGCTGTATCGTGTCACTGGTTTCGAATTTTGCGGAAACAACTGTGCAAGTCCATTCGTGATTGGTGCCTAGGCCTGACATCTCAGTGACCCCTGTCTAGGATTGAGTGGTTGAAAGGATAGCAGCCATCCGTTTCACCAATATTTCTCGCCAATTACTACTGGATGTTTCTTTTTCATTTGTTGGTCAGGACAGTCAGCCTGTTCATCTATGGTTTAATTTTCTTTCGCAGGTGAAATATTTCAATGCCGAAAACTCTGAGCTTTCCAGATTCCGAACTGCCTTCCTTGACTACCAGAAAGCCGAATGGTGGACAAATTTCTCGCTGAACGTGTTGAATACCGTTCAGAACGTCACGGTGACTATCGGACTGCTTGTTGGGACATTGCTTTGTGCACACGATGTGGTTTTGGGCACGCTGACCGTTGGAGACTTTGTGCTGTTCAACACCTATATGTTGCAGTTGTATTCACCATTGAGCATCTTCGGCATGTATTACAGGTTCGTTTTGATTTTGTGAGGAAACGCCATCTGTATTCACCCCTGTCGATACATTCAGTTTACAATGTTAGCATTTGACAGACCTATGCAGCACCTTTTTCTCACGAGGCTGCTTCCTTCATTCCACGCTTTTCATGAACACACGTCCTCCAGAATTATTCCCAAAGAACCTTCAGGTCTTCAAAAATATTCCAGGAGAGACTCTCATGAGGCCAATAACCTTTTCCATTGGTTAGCACACGACAACCAATAAGCCTAGACCACACGCACAGTGGCGGTTGTTGGAATATGCAATATAAGTTGGTTAACACAGCCAAAAAGTGAGAAGTAGCCACACATCGTAGCTAAACGTTTTCGAATTGTCTTTCAAGTTTTTTGATACAATTGTAGAATGCAGCTTCTTTTTACAGGTGCTAGGAGCTAAGCCCATTCTACAGGTTCTCAGTGCTCAGGTATCAGTAGGTGTCTCAGAAAGGTGTAAGCGCACCGGGCATTCAGCTTGGTAGGTGTGGAAAATTACATCATACTTCCTAAAAGCAATCGGAGACACTTCAAGAGACTGGATTTTCTTCCCGAATGTCCAGAGGGTGAAGTATACAGGCTAGAATGCACTTTTCGCGGTTTTTGTTAGTCGAACGCGACAATGGCGTCAGGATGATCTAAGTGAACGAGTAACTGTTTCTCAGAAGGGAAAAAACGGAATTCGTGAGAATCTTGACACCCGCGAATGCAATTTGGATATCCTTTGTGTACTTTTAAGGACAGTTGCCTTGATGTTTTCCTGCTCTGTGTTCTGAACAAGCTGTGTGCACCCCTCTAATATGAACTGGAAGGCGCGATTCTCTGTTTACTAAGTGCCCATTTGCTTCCCGACTGGTTTTGCCAGATTTCCTGGCTTCAATCAATGGACAGCCTAATGCCAGTCACGTGACGCCTGTCAACCGAATTCGGTTCTATCGCTGATTCTAAAAATAGATGGCTATCGGATATGGAAGTGTCTTTTTTACTCTTGTGGTTCGATTGCACCAATCGGACTCTAGGTGCAATGTTTATCAATGGCCAATCAGGTTATACCTCAGTGCTGCTCTTTGCAAACTATATAAGCGCAATCACGGAGACGGGAACTACCCACCCAACAGCCCCTAAAGACGCCCAAAGGTCTGCAATTCAGTTACCAAACTTGGAGAAAAGATTAAAAGCAGCCCCTAAAGACGCCCAAAGGTCTGCAATGCAGTTACCAAGCTTGGAGAAAAGATTAAAGGCCACCTTGTCATTTACCAATGAATGCACCCGAGATACCAATATTCCAACACACTAGCAATCTTGTAGTTGTATTGTCCTGTGGATAAATGACCGAAAACATTTGTTCGTCAACACACTCCCCTGGTAGTCTCTTTCTTAAGATTAGCGTAGTTTCCCTTTTCCTCAATCGATTCTCTTCTGACATCATACCTCTTCCTAAAAAACGTGACTTTTTGTTTCCCTGTCTATTCGGATATTCTATGGATGCTAGGGTACGTTGTTGATGAGACCTTCCTCAACTATCAAGTCTGAAAGAAATCCCATGACGTTGCAAGGTGAAGGTAGAAGCTCCAGTCAGTCCTTCGGGCGTACGAATAGGAGACGTGCGTCACAAACTTCGTCACATGAGATTTCTTCCCCCAATGCTCCATCACCCAAAGCCACAATCGACCTACAACGCACAATGCTTGTGTCCATCTACTAAGTTCATCCCACTAGGGAATACGGACGTCTTCCCGGCATATATAACAGCCTTTACCATTTAAGTCAAGTAGCTTTATACTCGCAGCGTCATGATTCAGTTCAAGGTCTTGTTTTCTGGCGGAACTTCTCACCGTTTTTTGACCCAATGTTCACAAGTTTTTCAGGGATTGAAACCTGCGAACTTAGATGCGCATTAGAAACGCCTGTGGTCAAAATACATCTGCGAGTGAAAAACTTTTATTTAGAGGAAATCCAACAACTGGCGGTTGATAAAACGGTCAAACTGGTGCGGATTTTCCAGGAAAAAGGTTCAAATGATGCGAATGAGTCCACGAGGTCCATTGTCGCTCAGACGGGGAGCATTTGAATCAAGTTTTATTCTCATCTTAGCTCTTCGGTAGTGCATATTCTCGGATGTGCCAGGGTTCGAACCCCGGAAATCCGATGTGTGGGGTCAGTGTGCCACCACCACTCAACTAGCTAACTCTAAACGCTGCTGAACTGTCATCAGCGAACAGACAAATCTCTTCATGCTCGAGGGTGTTCATTAGCCTACCCAATGCGCCGAAATTCAACCCAGTAACACTCTTGGTTGTTTCGACTGTTCGATCCGCCTGCTACGACTTCCCAATCAGCTGTGACATACACATTGGATTACAGCGAGCTCCTACAGCTGATGAAGAATTTTTCGGCAGCGTTCACGATGCTTTTGCGGTGTCCTGGCAAGCTGGTTTATCGTTTAACTCAAGCGGGTGCGTTATTGGATCGCGGTTCGAAGTTCAGTGTAGACCAATAAACACGGTCAAGCGTGAGCATGTTCATCCGTGTCAGTGTGGGATAACAGGACGACTACAGCTGATGAAGAATTTTTCAGCAGCACTCACGATACTTTGGCGACGTCATGATTTCGGTTTATCGGTTAACTCAAGCGGGTGCGTTATCGAAGTTCACTGCGTTCAAAGTTCACTGTAGACCAATAAACATGGTCAAACGTGAACACGTTCATCCGTTTCGGTGTGGGATAACAGGACGCGCGCACTCGTTAAGGTATCTTGTTGTTTACATCGGCGACGGACTTCTAAGAGGAACATTGATTTCCTGGAGATCTTTCACTCTCTGGAAACGGCTCGTAGTAGGCGATCGATTGGGCCTTTATACCACTATTCCTTTGATTTTTGTAAATTTCACATTGTTGCTTCTTGTACATCTTCCAGTTGAACAGGTAAGTTTTCCTGTATGACAATTTGGACAGAACCGAAATCCAGCGCACTCGTTAAGGTATCTTGTTGTTTACATCGGCGACGGACTTCTAAGAGAAACGTTGATTTCCTGGAAATCTTTCAGCCTCTGAAAACAGCTCATAGTACCCAACCGATCGTGCCTTTATACCACTATTCCCTTGATTTTTTAGTTTCACAACGTTGCATCCTGTACATCTTGCAGTTGAACAGGTGAGGTTTCCTGTATGATAATTGGGCCAGAACCGGGCAGACACCTCGAAATCCCGGGAGACCACGAGCGGCATTTGTGCACCTCTGAAGCCATCCACGTGTGCGTCGTTAGCCGCGTCGATGTTTGAAGCACGGACATCTGGCACACGACAAAAAACGTGAGACCCCTAACCCACTAACGTTCACTGGACGCACCTGAGTTATCTGAACAGCCAAGCGGATTCACTCCTGATTGAGGAAAACGACATACAGGAACAAGGATGGGAAATATTCTGCTCAGTAGATAATATGAATTCGCTTTTGGATGATCCAGATTCGACTCCGAATGAAATCGTCCGTTGTTTCGTGGTTTTCTACGCTACCTCAACTCCTGTTGCCGAGGCACTGAGACACAGGTGCCATTTCGTTATCGGTATCCGTTAGACAGACATGTAAGGAAGAATTCTTAGAGGTTGGGTAGCATATGGTTCTGGCTGATTTAGTACTGACACGAGATTTTCTGTTTTGTTACCTAGCAAATGGATGTCACTGGCATACTCGTGGTCGGATGTGTGAGTATCACTCGTGATTTACACACTACTGCGGTCCCTTACAGCATCATTCGACGTCGTAGTTGTATAAGATTTGGACTAAGGGTCGTCTGTCTTTCATGGACTTCTCGTCTTTTGCTAGGACTCTAGGCTTGGTGTCCAACCTACGGGGCTACTTTGTCCCTTTCTCAGTTTATTCAGAGTTCCCATTACCAGCGTTTATTATAGTTTAGCACTATCCTCGAAGATCTCCTTTTTGGCCAAGCAGAATGGTTCGCATTCTTTGGTAATTGATCAGGCTACTAGTGATCTGTTCCGAGAGCTTGGCGATTGACTTTCGAGGAAGCATCAGCAATGCATTTTTGGTTGGTGGGCATCCTCTTGTCTGTTTTATCTGATCACCTACGGATCTGATCCAATGTGAGTTGGTTTAATAGCAGAAAAAGGGTACTTTATCGGACAGTTTACCACACAAACTCTCCGGTTCGTTTTCACCGGTGACTGGAACAACTTAACTGACCGTCGGATTTACGCTCGTGTTTACGTCTCATCGTTGTTTACCACTATTTAAACGAATCCTGTGTTTACACCTGTTGGCCGTGCGTTTGACAGTCACCTTCGTAAACCACCGGAGATGTGCGTGTTTGCGTCTGTCTTCAACAAGCCTGAAATTAATGACCAAACATAACGTGGCGAGTGACGTTCGTGTTCCCCAGTTTCCGAAAGGCAGCCGCCTCTGCTGGGAAGCAGCAAAAGATCCTGGTTCTTATAGAAGAGGGAGTTGATTTTTGTCTGTCAGATGTACGCCATTTCTTGAGACAGGATGTGAGGTCAGACCATGGAGGTTGTCTTTTTTCCGATGGGTAATTTTTGATGCAGCTGCATTCGTCCTGAAATTTGGGCTCTTTTCTTGATTCCGGGTATTCGGACACGCAAATTGTAAGGACTGAATTACTCTTCGATCCTTCCGTTGCACTTCGTTTATCGTCATCTGTCCGACTGTGCAACCTCTGCTTTTCTCTGTTTTCAATATGATTTCCAAACACATTTCCGTGAACCCTACTCTATTTGGACTTTGCTATACGTGATCGATTGATACTCACGTCATACTTTTTCCCACACTCATTGATCAAACCAGATCTGGGTTCTTCTTTGTACCACTTTTCTCCTGATACTTTTTAACCGCGGGAGTCAAATCCCAACCGTCGACCAACCTTCTCACCAGCACCCGCATTCATGTATTGCCTTGATCTATGCACCAGACGACATACTTTTGTCATGTTTTTTCCTCCCCCTCATTCAAATCCACTAGATGCTCATTTTTTCCCGGAATCCCGATTTATTCCTCTGTCTTTGTTGCTAAACTGGGGAGTCTTTACAACACAAACAAGTATCAAATAATCTCCGCGGGACCCATGTTATTAAGATTTCTGGATTGGATTCAACATTTTTCTCTGGGGGGAGGATTGGTGTGGGGTTTTCTGTCCATCGCGCTTTAGTGGTAAGAAAACAGAGTGCTTGCGTTTGCTTTTCGGTTATGAATTCGCCATAGAGACGAAGAAGATGAGCGTATGCTACTAATGTCACCGGAGGTTTTGCTGGGTTGCATTTTCTTTGATCGTGCGCATTTTATCTCATGTTCTGTTCTTTACTTTGTACCCTACCTGGTTTCCAGTGTTTCTACATCATCCCGACTATAGCATTTACAATACACTCACTGTTTTCCTTTTGGTAGGATGCTACAAACCAGTCTTATCGATATGGAGAACATGTTCGATCTGCTGGACGAGCAACCCGAAGTTTTGGACACACCGAATGCCAAGGATCTTTGCGTTATGGGAGGCGAAGTGGAATTCAGAAATGTTTGTTTCCATTATACGGTGGAGTAAGTGCTCCAGGTGTTGGTTACTAGGTGTGGTTTTTTTCATAGTATTGTAGATCAGGGGCCTTCTTCAGTCAGTTACTGTTTGGTTACAACTTGGGTCCATACAATAAACCTATCAATGTGTTATGCTTTTGATGGATGTGAGCAACATTTCGTGACTACGTCATACAGATCAAGCTGTGTAATTATTGTCTCCGGTAGTGTTGTAGATGTGTGGCTCATGAGTGGTGCGGGCCACCATGTACACATATTCTGCGACTCAGCTGCACGTCATGCAAATCAAGCTGTGTAATTATTATCTCCGGTAATGTTGTAGACGTGTGGCTCATGAGTAGTGCGGGCCACTATGTACACATATTCTGCGACTCGGCTGGTCTGGTTAGTCCGCCTGATTTGACGGTCATGGGTAATCGGTGAAGCTCGAGGTAGCTCGGCGGTTAAGACGCGAACGTATCGACCGGAACCATGAAGGTCTTGACTCACAAGGTTACTGAAAGCTCTTCGACAACCCAAGATCGGTTTTGTCCTTCTTGGTTCTAATCAGGTGGGCGCAGTCCCCGATTTTCCCCAAACCTTATGTTCCGTTCGAACTGCCATAAACGAGAGACTCAGCTGAGTTCCAGGCGAGTCTCCAGTCAAAACCGAATTACCAAACTATGTGTAGAAATGTCGTTAGCAAATCATGGATGATTCATAGGCCGATCAAGTGGACCCTACCTCTAAATTCTTTATGAACTCAGCAGTGCTGGTTGGTTTTATATTTTGTGCTTTTTTGTGTCTCACACAAAATGCGAGTAATGCGGGGTTTTTATAAGCTAGCTACCTCCGACTAGCATCAATCTGGACATTTTAAGCTACTCAACGGAACCCTGGATGGCCACGGCAGCGACGGCGTCATTGACGAATCACTGGTGTGACGTTTCTAGTATTTAACTGCTTCACAACCATGTCGATTTAGTTAGGATGTGTTTGTTCATTGAAGGGGATAACAGAGACGGAGCGTGAGAGGAATGGGAACTGAGAGCCATTGACGTCGAATCGAGCCTCCACTTGTTGCAATCACTCCAGTTCAGCACCCGGAGGAACACCGACGTTTGTAGCAACCGCTCTGCGTTACGTGCTCGATCATTCCATCAGGTCTGCCATTCGCCTTTCCGATACGACAATAAGACCACACATGAACGGATGACAAACCATTTTGCATGTCTGACTGTCCGGTATCACTTGTGTTAACATTAGCGAAGCAATCAAGTTCAAGCGTCAAATCAAATGATTGTTTGTTGGCGTTCACAGGTCACAAACTGATTACATTACCACAACTTCAACACTTACATGCACTTCGAATTCCGCGTGATGTCCAAGTTACCAAGTGGGGGAGTCGTTCGACAACTGTACGCAACAAAAAACCGTCCTTTTTGAAGTCGCCTACCCGTAGCTTTGTTGTTCTGCTTCAATTAAATGGCAATTAGTACAGGTCCAATGGGGAAATCTACAAGCCTTTGGGCATTGCTGGTATTCCAATTTCTACCAAACTGTCGAGGATACGGAGACTGGATGACAGTCAGCTTTGAAAACTTTGTTTTTCTCTTTGAAGCACCACGTTTTAGTCATTCTGGGTTAGATTACAAACAAGGTGAGGGTGGAGAGAGTTATCATTCAGACGAAGATAGGATACAGACAACGAATACTGTTGGCATTTTTGCCTAGGTGCAACTGAAGTGATGAATGTGCCTTCTTAAACTGAAGCATGACTTCAGTTGTGGAACAAAAGTGTACCAGTTGAATCAATTCGATGTGGTTTGAACTGTCGCCTAATTCTCATTTTAGATTAGGACTGAGGCAGTGGACCAAACCGGTGTTCTGATTGGACCAGATAGCGAAGGTACTCATTTAAACATCCCGACCGGACAAAACTACTAACAAATTAAATGAGGCGTATTAGTTAAACGTCGTCACGTTTGGTGGTCTGCAATGCATTCATAGTCCGTTAGCAATACAAAGTGTGACATGGTATTTTTACTAATTAATTATTTTCTAAGACTCGATATTCTCCGATGCTGCCAACGCACGTCTAAGTTGATATTATTTCGACCACAAGAAGTTTCCGGTTCAGTAGTAGCGCTCATCTGTCGCATGGGCTAGTATCTCTCGTTTTTGTTAACTCCATTCCATAGGTAAAGACTTATTTATTACGTGGAATGCATTCGTTCCTCCGTCGTCCATTGATGTACAGGACTTACTTGTGGTCCGCTGTTGACTGGAGCGCGGACCAGTCACAAAGTGGTAGGTAAGAAGTTCTCCGGAATGAGCAGCTGCGACATTCAACGTGTTTACCGCTTGACTCAGCTCGTGTACAGACGGCATTATTCGAGGATGTTGTTGGCATTGGACTGGCAGGGTTGGAAGGGGTCTGCGGTCCAAAGCCAACTCAACTGGCTTTTTTATTGCGTCTGATAGCATCTGAGCCGTTGCGCCACTATCAAGTTACAAACTGAATGGATGTGACAGCCGGGCGACTAGTATTCATTATTATACACATTTAGTAACAGGCACCGGTCCAGAGCAGTGAAGCAGGAAGAGCGGTGGACTTCGTCGGGTGGGTCACTGGTGCAGCAAGGAAAATGTGTGTTTTGGTGGAGTAATGGTCCGCAAACAAAATTCCCACACCACAAAGATCTGTTCGAAGGCAAGATCTATCAATGTCACAAGGGTCTATAAGTGACAGTACAGTATCTCCATTTTGGTAGTTCTGCAATAAGCAACAGCCAGCGACTTTCTTGTTGCTCATCAGATAGACAAAATCCCAGAGTTTTAATCAATCTTTTGTTCTACTAGAACCGTGCCGTTGTACGCGAGAGATTTTGACTAGATCCAGTTGAGTATCCCATCAAAGCCAAATTTGTGTGAACGTGACAGTGTGTCAGAATGATGAAGCTGTTTAGAAGGAGGTCCATAAGATCAACTTCCACACGTCCATCGCCTTTGGGAATGAGAAATTCTTTTAGCGTTAGGGATCAAGTCCAGACTATTGCTCAGTTGCAAGGAGGTCATCTCGAACGGATACATATTCAGTGGGGGGATAACTACTATTGAAGTGACGCGTTCCAAATGTGGTGTCGATGAAGCGGCGGTTGCGAGTAATATACGTAGTGCTGCTGTGGAACGCTAGGTTTGGAGGAGCTGGAAAACAAAGCTCAACCAAGTCTCGCTTAGCGTGACCAGAACGGACTAAGGTTGCATGTATTACACCGTAATTGGTAGAAAAGGAGGTACGTCGTTCCATTCCGAAGTCCCTCTGCGATCACATTCACACATCGCGCGTAGATAACAGGGTGTGGTCGTCGGTAACTTTTTACGGCTAATTTAGACGTAACAGGGACGGACGAGAACACGAGCCTGGTTAACATGGCAAAATACTATTTTCGCGGACGTTGCGGGTGACATTGTGAAACCCAAGTTACAGGCATCGCTTACCGTTAGAACCGGGGTGTCATTTGCTCTGAGGGACTGATAGTTCAACGGGATGGGATGCGATAACTTTTATTACTAAGAAAGCTAATGGATCGATCATCTGCGAATATTCTGGGGCCAGTTCTACTCATTTCTTTTTCTGGGGAAATTCACAAACAATTTTTTGACTGAACATACTACTTATACGTTTGCTAAATAGTTTCCGACAGTTGATACCCGTATTCGCCGTTTTTGGAGCTTGCCATCAAGCAGACAAAATTCCTGAGTTTCTGTTGGCCTCATGTTCTACCGGAACTGGACCATCGTAAACGAGAGATCCAGCTGAGTTCGGTTGAGTGTCCCATCAAAACTAAATGTATGTTTGCAAATGCGAGCATTTGTTGCCTCACGGTCGAGAGATTCGATCAGGTCGAGGGACCAAGTCCAGTTCGACGGGCCTACTCCGTTGAGTGACATGTTTACTCTGGGATAGATAGAATTTGTGGTAGATGGGTAAAGTTGGGTTTATCAGGAGCGACAGTGTGTGGGTTAGCCAAGTGGGAATGGAATGCCTAACGAATTTCATCAGACACCGAAATGGAAAGCATCTGAGAGTGGTGCTAGCTTTGTGAGGTTAAGCGTACCATGGTGTTTGGGTTTCGAGCTTGGCCAAACATCTGCGGAGTAGTGGTATCTTTTCCATGATTTGGGAACAGAGCCGACTACTACATACCAGGTAGTAGTAAATGTGGAACAGTTTGACTACGCTAGGTTTGGTTACGAAGGAGGGTTTGGTCACGTGAAGGTGGTAGCCGAATAGAGTGAAGGGTTAGTTGGCGTTTGGGTGGCATGAATTTGCAGGTGAGAAAGCATCTTTCTCCGGTCACATCCAGAGAGATGATCCATATTTGCAGTTAGGACAGTCGGATATATCCAGGAATGTGAAGTTGGATGTCAGAGGTACTTCACGATTCGGTTGTAGTGAGGGCAGGGTGTTATCCCGAGTGACATCACGCCGCGGATGAATCATACTCGCAATCCATAACGCATCCATCGATGAAGTATGGGGAGGGGGAGTTGGATCAGGTGATCAAGGGGGAACAAGACAGAAGCAATATAAAGACTAGACGTAACAGGGACGGACGAGAACACGAGCCTGGTTAACATGGCAAAATACTATTTTCGCGGACGTTGCGGGTGACAGTGTGAAACCCAAGTTACAGGTATCGCTTACCGTTAGAATCAGGGTGTCATTTGCTCTGAGGGACTGATAGTTCAACGGGATGGGATGCGATAACTTTTATTACTAAGAAAGCTAATGGATCGATCATCTGCGAATATTCTGGGGCCAGTTCTACTCATTTCTTTTTCTGGGGAAATTCACAAACAATTTTTTGACTGAACATACTACTTATACGTTTGCTAAATAGTTTCCGACAGTTGATACCCGTATTCGCCGTTTTTGGAGCTTGCCATCAAGCAGACAAAATTCCTGAGTTTCTGTTGGCCTCATGTTCTACCGGAACTGGACCATCGTAAACGAGAGATCCAGCTGAGTTCGGTTGAGTGTCCCATCAAAACTAAATGTATGTTTGCAAATGCGAGCATTTGTTGCCTCACGGTCGAGAGATTCGATCAGGTCGAGGGACCAAGTCCAGTTCGACGGGCCTACTCCGTTGAGTGACATGTTTACTCTGGGATAGATAGAATTTGTGGTAGATGGGTAAAGTTGGGTTTATCAGGAGCGACAGTGTGTGGGTTAGCCAAGTGGGAATGGAATGCCTAACGAATTTCATCAGACACCGAAATGGAAAGCATCTGAGAGTGGTGCTAGCTTTGTGAGGTTAAGCGTACCACGGTGTTTGGGTTTCGAGCTTGGCCAAACATCTGCGGAGTAGTGGTATCTTTTCCATGATTTGGGAACAGAGCCGACTACTACATACCAGGTAGTAGTAAATGTGGAACAGTTTGACTACGCTAGGTTTGGTTACGAAGGAGGGTTTGGTCACGTGAAGGTGGTAGCCGAATAGAGTGAAGGGTTAGTTGGCGTTTGGGTGGCATGAATTTGCAGGTGAGAAAGCATCTTTCTCCGGTCACATCCAGAGAGATGATCCATATTTGCAGTTAGGACAGTCGGATATATCCAGGAATGTGAAGTTGGATGTCAGAGGTACTTCACGATTCGGTTGTAGTGAGGGCAGGGTGTTATCCCGAGTGACATCACGCCGCGGATGAATCATACTCGCAATCCATAACGCAACCATCGATGAAGTATGGGGAGGGGGAGTTGGATCGGGTGATTAAGGGGGAACAAGACAGAAGCAAGCATAAAGACTGGAGTAGTGATTGGGAGTGAATGAATTCTTAAACACTGAAAAGAACTTAGTGCTTGCTTTCCGATCGTTCTTAATTCTGAGAATTCGCGACCTTCACATAGAAAATCTTGTGAGTTCGGATCTAAGGTCAAACTGATTTGTAATTTTGGGGCAGAGATAATTTTTGTACATTTGTTTACTTGCCAGGTTTTATGGCTCCATGAGTATGCCTTCACAAGTCACACTTGAAGAACAGGATGACACCTAATTAGGCCGCAGGATGCACACATTTTCCTCAGGTGTTTAACACTGCTCTTTGACACCCTCTGATCCATCCAGATAAAACACTTAAATGTGCTTCGTTTACCCATGAATTTCGGTCATACCGCCGGTTTTCATTCGTAGTTTCCGAACCGTTCAAGGGTCCGATACTGACGTACATTCGATCGAATCAACAACACTGTCAACTGAAAAGCCCCTCTTCACGAGCTACATTCGTTTGCACACCAATTTACTTTTACCAGAAGTCACAGTTAGATATCTCGTTTATGGCATTCTCCAACTGAATGTGTTTCATTTGCTAAGATGTTTGAGTATAATTTCTTGTTTGAGAACAGCACCCATAATGTTTCGGGAAACTGTTCGACAGCCTACGACCAACTTTGTTCTTCTTGGGACTCACGCAGTCCCCAGGTTTCTAGTTGAACACAAATTGTACGAAATTCGTGAACTATGCTCATTTGTACACCAAGTTGGTCTTAATCGAAGACTCAACTGAATCTCTTGTTTGCGCTGGTCTTCAACTGAACGTGTTGAACAAAGACCACCTCGTGTTTCAACTGGTACGATCTCCGAGATACTGCAATACAGTTTCATGAAGGGAACTGCTCATAAGGTTGGTGTTCTGGAGCCATTTTGAAACGACTGGCGGGAAATAGGCCCCATAGAATCACGTTTTGCTCTCATCATACCTTGTCAGCAGTAATTGCGTGGTACTACAGCCGGGCTTGATCTCTGGTCGTCTGACTAGCGAAACGAACATTCGGTCTCCGCTATATCAGTGTACGCTGAAGTAGTGTAAATGATCTCGTCTGATCAATGGCCCTCAACTTCGACACAGTGTTATCTATGTTCAGATAACTGGTGAACTGATGTCGATTGCTGAAACCGTAGACCTTATAGTGTATTATGATCTGTGCCGTGTGAGTGTTCGCATACCACTTGTTTGCCATTCATTACCCATTTTATTTTATTTTCAACTGTTCGAGATCTACGGAACTCGATCTGGCTCAGTGGTTAGGATGCTTACTTACTGACCGGAAGGTTCGGGTTCTCACCCAACTTCCAACATCTCGACTGTTCCCTTCTTGGCTTGAGCGACTTGGTAGTATTTCAGCCCTCATGTTTCACTCGGGTGGCACGATAGCCAGGCACCGAAAAGTTGTTACAGCCGAATAATTCCAGAGATCGGTCACTGTTGCGCAGGTTTTGTCATATGATTGGTTAACATCGAAGTTTAAACGAAAGGCTATTTGATAGGCCATGATATTAGGATGCGGCGTTTTTGGCTAACTATGGCGAACCCAACATAAGGCTGACATCCGATTATCGTCGGGTGGAGCTTTCTGTCTAGACGTTATCTGCCGCTTCAACTGTTTCGGCACAGATCCCATTTAGGATTGGATGTAGATTGATCGTGAGCAATGCTGATTTCCAATAAGTCTGGTGACCTCGATTTCTGAAGGACTAACATGAAGAGATAGACTTTAGAAATAGTCTCTAGGGTGCAAACTTGTTTAAGGGACTCAGAAACACTTCTCATGAGGATGTTTTGTCATACAGCAAGTAAATCATACAAGCTACTCCCAATTTTTCTGATTTTTTCGTTATGATGGCGTCAATGATTCACAACTTTGGTCGTTTTTTCATCTGATATGTGCGCAGTAACTGATTGTTTCAGGTTAAAATCTGGTACCCTTCTTGTTTCATCGTATACGTCCTTTCCCTTAGCGGTTGAAAGACCTTTTTATATGTTGGCTGCTTTCGGAATTCCTTTGTGTCGATCGAACTAAACTTTTCTAAGGCGTACAAAACATGAAAGGTCACTTTCTCCTTTGCATTTGCCAGTTACTAAGCTCCTAGCCTACAACCGGCCAACGAGGCAAAGTACTTTCAACCGTACCTGACCAAGATGTAATTCCCTGACACATCTCCACCTCTTTCCTTCTCCTTCCCGCCCTTTCCGGACAGACGTCCCATCTTGAAGAATATATCTTTTAAAGTTCCAGCTGGACACACAGTTGCTTTGGTGAGTTAGCAATCATTGAGTGAATTGGTCCGTTGCGTGGTGTATAGCATTTCGGTATTCGATCGCTTGTGAAGGGACTGCACGAGTATGGCGGTTACCTTTGTTAGTAGGTGTTTTCCATCTGAATGCTGAGGTGCCTTTGAAAACGAAAAAATCCAGTTTCATCTGAACATCTGTTGCTCTACGTGAGGCGGAAAGAACAACTGAGCTTCGGTCGGACTTTGACTTAACCTGTCAGCACTAAGCCTAGGTTTCTTGTGATTTATTGAGCTTCTTTGTCCACAACCAAGCACCAGTAGTGTGCCTGCATAAACGTACCGAAATGAAACATGAACAATCTTCAGGTAGCCAGGGTTTGATCTACCTTTGGGGCACAGTCCACCCCAAATTTTCCTAGTTGGAATACGCTGTGTTGTTCCTTCCTTGCGCTGAGCATACTGCAATCAGTAGAACGTAAGGTTGACGGAAACTCGGGGACTGCGCCTACCTGATGAGCCCAAAGCAGAAGGGCGAAACCGGTCGTGGGCTGTCGACGGATTTTCAGCAACCTTGTGAGTATTTTCTTTTATAAAAATATACTGCAATCAGGTTTTCAACCAAGTACACACGAAGCCCTAGGCTTGGACTGGCGCGTGAACCGGTAGCTTTCTATGTGATGCTCGTTTGTCATTGTTCCAATAACCGTAGTTGTGTTCAGTGTCCTGACAGTCATATTCCAGGACCAAGTTTCACAGATGAAACATCGAATACCTAAAACCATAATCGTCCAACAGTAATGTGGTGGTGGTGCAGCGAAACCTTTTCTACAGCGACCGCATCGGTCAAAGGTTCTTGTCCCAGCTGCAGATTCTCTCCTAATGCAGCGCTTTCTCCACAGTGAAATGTATTTACACGTGTTACTTTCGTTTTTGCCAACTTATGAAGCAGAACCTAATTTGTCCGCGGCGACCGTTGAGTTGGTCAATGATTCAGTACATAACACATTCTTATTCTGACGGAAAGCGGTTCCTACAGAGAGGCTGAACCAGTAGAGGGGTGCGCTGCTCGTGGGCTACACTGAGGAACCCATAGTAGCCAGTAGTAGAACATAGCCTTACGGAATTTTTATGCCGTGCTGATTCTTCACATGTAATCTGCTAAGAAAGGGAGACGTTCCACAGATCGTATTGGCCTCATCAGTCTCGATGAACCGGTCAACACCGAATTGTGTGGTGGGACTGGTGTGACTGAAGGACAATAAAGTCATATCTCATCGAAGCGCGAGTGAGTCACACTCATAATAGGTAAATCGTGGCCTAATGATAAAGCAATCAACTACCAACCGGAAAGCTGGCGGTTCGCATCACTTCAGGAACTTGTTAAATGCTCAGCGCGGTATTACCGCAGTGGTAGCTGTGCTGAACAGCTGTCCGTGACTTGGAGTACTGTTAAGAAAATAAATTTCAAAAATCAAGATGGGTTGATTTTTGTTACACCGTCTTTCGCGTGCTCAAGTAGTTGTGCCTCGAAACTCGAGGTGAATCTGGGATGTCACCCTCACTATCATTATCATCTGTACTTGTCGTACAGCCCACCGATGATTTGGAGAGCTGGGGTAAGTAGTTGCGCATTGGACGCGGGATGTGTGTGCAAAACGATCTGTCAGAAAACTTTTCTGTTCACCTGCCGGTTAATCTGCGTCTAAAGTAACTGAATCAGGAACAAATTAAGCTTTCTTCTCGCTCGCGGTTGACGGGGCCTTCATCTATCCAGGATGTTTGGTCTTCGGATACACCTGTGAAATTTTATGTAAACTGAACCAGGAATGACCCTTTTTGACTACTACTTTTTTGCCAGTAGTATTCACTACTTTGCATGTCACATCCTGTCCTGTTAGAAAATTGTCCTAGATTTTGGAAGAAAATTTCCCCTTTCAAGGAAATGATCAAAAGGTGTTTCATTCCAAGGGTCACTTAGCATCCGTAAATTTTGTCTTGGATGTCGTTAAGGGGATAGTCTCGTGTGAGGAATTGCCAGTTCGAGCCGTGAATTCTTTTCGAATTAAGTTAGCGTGATGGCTGACATTAAGGATGGTAGAGATTTCATTAACCTGGATCACAAAAGCGATTCACGCCGATATCTTGTAGTATTTTTCAACGCTTATCTTATCCGGAGCGTTTTTACCGCACTGGTAGCTTTGTTCACTATTGCCCAATGCAGAATAAAACTAGGCTAGGGCCTAACACTGTAGACATGTAGCGCTTCTTTTAGAAGGTCTGCCAACTTTTCAGGCTTTATGGATTATGAGTGGCGACATTTGTCCAAAGTTCAAGAAAAAACAGATGAGCTATTTGGAAGAAATATTTTTGTATTATCTTAGATGTGAGTGTGGAATGTACTGTTTTTTGCGTGGGGTGCAGACAAAGAACGGGTTCGAGGACCACCGTTCCGTTTGTATCCAGGGGGACCTAATGCGTCTCTATCCATTGAGACCGATGAAACGATCAATCATACTGCTATCTAATGCCAAACTTAGAAAAAACAGTACAAAGCAGCGTGACCATGTTCGTGTAAATCCGCTAGTCGGTTTCGACGAAATTTCTACGCACTTGTTCCTTGAGTAACTTTGCTCTTATCTCACACTAATGGATATTCTCACCACGTTTCAGGTNCTAATGTGTCTCTATCCATTGAGACTGATGAAATGATCAATCATACTGCTATCTACTGCCAAACTTAGATAAAACAGTACAAAGCAGCGTGACCATCTTCGTGTAAATCCGTTGGTTTCGACAAGATTTCTACGCACTTGTTCCTTGAGTAACTTTGCTCTTATCTCACACTAATGGATATTCTCACTACGTTTCAGGTTGGCCAGTCGGGGGCAGGAAAATCTACCATAGTTCGCCTACTTTTCCGACTGTACGACGTTGTCCAAGGTGAGATCCTCATTGACGGGCAAAATGTCGCGGACCTAACACAGGCGTCGGTTCGGCGCGCCATCGGTGTTGTGCCTCAGGTTGGTGCAAAATTTACCTGGGAACTGTGGTTAGGTATTCTTTCGGTCATCGTCCTGTGCTGTGTGTTGGAAGACACACATTCTCACACGACCTTGGCGAGATGTACTAACCGGGACCCTAATAAAGTCACTCCATTTTTTGCAGCATCTCAGTTGCATCTTAACTTTTAGCTATCGAGTATAGAAATTGGACTTCTCAGCCAATGAAATACCGGATTTTATTCGGGGCTTTCTAGGTGAAGGCAGTTGAAGAGTACTCTGAAGGTGCAAATTGCTAGTGGGACCATTTCAACGATTTTATTACTTAACAACAAGTTACACTACTTGGATGTGCTTTTCGTATGATGAGTTCCAGTCTCTCACATATATACCACACAATTGCCAAGAGTTGATCAACACAATGAAGTCACCAGTCTTCTTTGAAACCTCTGGCTTTTCAGTACCGTGTTAAGTGTTACTCGGAGGATTGGGATGTAATCAGAGTGTAGACCCATTGGAAAACTCGTGTAGTTCGGAATAGAAGTCACGGATTTGTCCAGTAGGCCATAGTATCAAAGCGTTATCGCGCTGCAGAATTATGTGCGGTTTGTCTGTTGATCTGAACCGTTGTTTGTTGATTTGCTTGCAATTAGAGTGCACTCAAGGTGACATCGTCAGCGTCCATTTGGGTTCATCAGTGGTTGGTTCGTCTGCTATCCTGTGTTTTGATTGGTCGGTGACCATGTGACCTTTGAGTTTGGCACCCACTGATCTCACCCACCGGTCACCATCGGACTTGCTCCACCGTAAAAGTTCACTGCTCAATCTCGACAGTCCAGAATAAATGTCTTCTTTGCGCTGAATATCACAAGTCACTGGTGGCCTAAGTTATCGGCTCTTTGACCCATCAACTTGTATCGTGAACGTGACTAGGTCCTTGCAGTGACGGCTTGTTCGCTTTCCTTTATCCCACCTGAATAGATGACAGCGGTGTATGTTCTAAGACCCTCATGCAGACCCCTTTACTCAGCGCCTATTTTTACTTGGATTCACGTACCACCCACTTGTGTCTTTAGGACATCCTATTCTCGCTCTCACGCTTTGTCACTGAAGTGTGCGCAGAGGAATTAGTTGGATATTCAAAGACGAGGGTGTGTGGTCGTTTCAGTCTCTTGAAGTTCTCTGCTCACCCTCAATGGGAACGGGATGGCGTAAGTGGTTATAGCGTAAATTTACTGACCGGAAGGTCCATGGTTCGAACCCGACCTCTGCCGCTCTACTCCCCATGTCGAGGCTTGGGCAACTTGGCAGTATCGCAGCCCTCGCGCTTACTTCGATTGGCATGACAGCTAGGCACCGGAAGGCTGCTACAGCTGAACTTCTCACCCTTAACTTCACTTCCAGTGTGCACTACTGAATTGCGCATTTGCATGCCTCGTTCACCAGGTTACTCTGTAGATTCGCTGTGGCCTGAAGTTTGGCAGAAAATCTTGGAAACGAAAAATATCTAGGGCCACTTTCGGCTATTTAATCATTCGCCTCTTCAAAATGGCTTCAAACAGCCGCGACCCACCTGCAGAATTATGTGCGGTTTGTCTGTTGAACAATGTTTGAACAATGAGTCCGTCTTCGCCAATTCCGATGATTTCTAATTGGTGGTCCGACGCTTAAGTTCAAGTAATCAGTGCGAACGGGCGATTGTAATTGCACATCCGATCGCTAAAGCTCAACAACGATCGAATCGGACTAGAGAAAACTTGGATAACTAACATACTGACCGATAAACTGATGCCTGGCACTAAAGTATACCGTAACTGTTCATCTTAGACACCAAAAACAAAGCAAATCATCATGGCTTTCGACCGTCGGGAAGATGTGCTCTGCGACGTCTCGAACATCGTGCCAAATTAAACAGGTAACGGCTTTTGATGAGCGCATTCGGTAGAAAGGTATCATCAACAAAGATTTAGTCGAATCTACAGCAAACAGTAAGATACTTCGTAGATGATTGCACTCTGTCAGTTGAGTAGAATTCAGTGTCCAAGCAAAACTTTGAGTTAGTGGAAACTCGGAGCCTAAGACCACTTGATGAACCCCATGAAGGGCAGAACCGTTACTGAGCTCTCGTTGAGTTTCCGGCAACATTTGAGTAGTATGTCAGGTGTAGAAGTGCGAACTTAAAGCAAAATTCAGTGTGAATTCGGTTGCTTCATCGCTCTTACATGATTCTTTATGACAGAATTTAGCATTTGACTAACCAGTAGAATTACGCCACGTGGGTGGATTCATATTCACTCTCCGGGTTGACTTCATCGTTTTACACGACCCACGATACGCACAAAAAGCACGCCAACTGCAACCTTCATCGTCCCAGTGGGCATTCCACCCCCCCGTTCCAAACTCATCGTTCCAGAGAGTTCTGGTACTTTGTCCTTACGACCTCGAACACGCATAAAAACATTTTAAGTTGAATTTGGTCTTGTTGCGTAACATGATTGTTCATCGTAGACCACTTGACCCTTGTTCACAAATAGCCTGTTACCACGGTGACTTTAATCTAATCAAGTACAATTGTTTCGGTCACCAGCTGCTCCACGGTTTCCAGCCTGGCTTACAATTTTAACCAGCTATTGTCGTGTAATAACGTGAGCAATCCGGTTTATTTGCTTGATTTTATCGGTGGCATGAGTTCAACTGCAGAGTGTAAACAGCACCGTGTGCACTAACTAACTGCGTATGTGTTTACTAAGTTTCTGGCGCCATCAGTGTGATTGTACTCTCCGCCGCTGTTGACCCCTGAAGAGCCATCCAATCTTACAAGGGACGGATTACCTGAAACTGGAGCTTGGCGTATTACCGTACCTTTATAGTGTGTGTTCAAAGTCCAAACTCCTCTGTCACTAGAGAGCTTTCATCTCTAACGTTACTCTTCAGACTCTTTGGCAGTCTCGGGCTCTTGATGTGTTCGAACTCTTTCCCAATAAGGATCAAATATCTTGCGTGGTTGAACCTTTGGGGGGGGGGATAAACCCATAAAGCCATAAACCCATAAAGCCCATGGAACCACCTAACGATTCAGTCAGAGTCAAACTGTTTGATAATCTAAATTCTCAACTGTTGAAATCGATCAGAGTTGGCATCTGGGCGTCAGATTCATTTATCTCTAACATTCTATTGATGCGCAGCTGCCCCGCAATCTGAAGACTACAGGCAGATCGCCGAAGCCTAGAAAAGGGCATTTAACAAGTCGGGGCTGAGTCCGAACTAAGTCCTTTCCCGTCGGTGGCTGTCAATTTATCTACTCGGCTATTGCAAGGTTCTTCACACTCAACAGTTTGCTTCATAGTGTGTCATTATGAGCTTCCTCTTGGAGTTTGCTTCACTTCCTTGTTCTTGTGCGCGCAATTTTCGGGACAGGAAACTTGGACACTATTTCTCTGTAAG
The DNA here is from genome assembly GCF_000715545.1 of Opisthorchis viverrini. Taxonomy (NCBI): domain Eukaryota; kingdom Metazoa; phylum Platyhelminthes; class Trematoda; order Opisthorchiida; family Opisthorchiidae; genus Opisthorchis; species Opisthorchis viverrini. The sequence continues at coordinate 37,727 of NW_008751778.1, forward strand.
GTCTACATCATATCCCACCAGCATTATTTTCTGGATAAGGGGAGAGGAATATTCCATATTGTTGAAACACGTGTTTGCTGTATTGCCCAGCATCCTCTTACCGACCAAGGTCTGCAAGTAAAAGAAAGCCAGCGAATATCCACTCATTCGCAAACTAATTTGGTTTTTCGAGAGACTCACCTGGAACCCAGCTGAATTTCTCGTGTGTGATGTTCTCAGGCAACTGAATGTGCTGCACCAGGCCGCCTCATGTTTCAGTCGCTACGATATTTGAAATATCGCGATACATGTACCTCATTGTAATGTACTACTCGTAAGGTTGCTGAAAACTCTTCGACAGCTCACGACCGGTTTCGCCCTTTTTGGGGCTCATCAGGTAGGCAAAGTCCCCGGGTTTCCGTCAAAATCATGTTCTGCTTGAAACTAAATTGCACGAAATTAGCGAATATACACTCATTTGCAAACTAATTTAGTTTTTCGAGAGACTCACCTGGAGCCCAGCTGAATCCCTCGTTTATGATATTTTCAAGCTGTTGATTTTCTAGACGCTTTGGGGCTTGTCAACCTATACTTCCCAGCAATGTCCATCTGCGTGTGCCAGATATCTTCGGACATCCAGTTATAAACTATGCACATAAGACAGTCGCTGGAAAAAAACAACCAGTAACGTCAAATTTGGTGAGTTTTCGCTAGCCACCAACTGACCGGATCACTTGGTTCGACTAAGGCTACAAGTACCGTTGCGTAGCAAGCGTACGCTGGGATCGCGTACCATTCTGTTGGATCCACACGTGTGGCCCTATGTACTGGAGCCTTTCATCCACAGTGGGTGCTAGTCAATCTTTCAACATCATCCTGAAACGAAGTCGAACCAAAAGTATACGGATAATAACCTGTGATGCTTCTTGTGTGAAATACGGTTCAGTTTCCATGGGTGCTGACCAAACCAGCCAAAGGGGTTCAATTCGACCTCGGCCACAGTCTAAAAATCCTCTGAGCTGATTCCGAACCACTAATTGGCTTCGGTGCTTTGGCGGGATAGTTGAAATCCAACTCTGCCAGAATGTAGGGTTCATTGACTTTTGCTACCATAGATGTACCAAGATTTGGATATGTCGCATGGTTTGACGTCTCCAGGCCTTACAAAATTCTCTTCGGTTGGTTTACACTGACACGGATGCTCCATATGCCTACATATGCTAAGGTGCTGCCGAATGACTGAGTGGGATCGAACCCTAACCTCATGCTTGCAGATGAGCTGAGTGTGGAGGTAGACAAATTGGTCTACCTGGGCAGCCGTATCAGTCCGGATAGTCTCACGAAAGATGAAATTTCCATCCGAATTTAAAAGGCCAGAGCAGCTTTCGTGAACCCACATCACTTTTGTATTAGGCATGACATTAGCTTATCCGTCAGAGGTCAAGTTTACAATGCTGCGGTGCTTAATATTACTATATGGATCAGAAACGTGGCCACTGCGCGCCGGGGAGTTCAAAAGGATTTCGTTGTTTGATCATCGATGTCTTCGGAGCATTGCCCGAGTCCGGCGGGAACACCGGATCAGTAGTGCTGAAGTTCGTCGAATGGTTTTCAGAAGAAATAACCCGCCCACCATAGATTAACTGATCACTCCCCACAGTTTGCGCTGACTTGGCCACGTGCTGTGTGTCAGTCGACATACTTCTTCAAAGGGTACTTTTCACACAACCACGCGAAAAGTGGAAACGAGCCAGAGGAGGTCAAACAATGACTTGGCAGCGAATCATAAGGGTCATTGCCAGCAAACTCAGCTGCGCTGGTCATTGCCGTCTTCCTGGATGGGGACCCCGAGACGGGCCACATCAATGATAAGATACCCTGTCAGATATGACCCAGTCGCGCTCTACGTGGCGCTTGTGCATCCAAGTTATTGCCTCCAATGCACAGCTCCCTTCTCAACCCCCCAACTCAACAGTCCGTTGACAACCCTGTATTTACGTACAAATTTATCGGCTCCCGCCTCCACTACGCAGTTACTTACTCCACCTCCCGAAGTCATCGGTGAATGAAACTGTGACTGCCAGAGCCGCTGTACAGCAAATGCCCGGTTCTTGCAGCTGATGATGGTGGTAAATTCCTTCAGGTTTTTGACGGCACATATCCAGTTGTTCACAGCGTGTGCTACTCGGAGTCTCCTTGAATCTTCACTACTCACCACTTGTTCAAAGTGCACGTTATTTCCAACACTCTGTTGTATGGATATCTTGTTTGGACAATCTGCACAGGAACTTCTATCGAATAGTAAGTGATTATTACTCTCTGTGGCGTAATATGATGACTAATTTAGGGGACTGTGAGGTGTTAACCCTGACATTCACATTCAAACGAGCTAGATGATCACAGGTCTCAGATACGCCAGTCTGTGTGTTCCCAACACAAATGTTGCGACTGGTACCTGACATCATAATGCTTGACTAGCTTGAATTCGCTGGGCTGACAGGTGATATATTACGTAACAAGGCCAAAGTTGATCTAAAATCGTCATGTGTGTTCGCGGTCGTAGGGACAAAGTATCAGTAATCTCTGAAACAATGACGCCTATAGAAACGATGATAGTTGCATTTGACGTGCTTTTTCTGCGCACGTATCGTGTAAAACAGTGGAGTGAATCCGGAGAGCGGATCTAAATTCACTTACATGACATCATCACATTGGCTAACCAAAGATCAGTTGTGGTCGTGATGATGCGCGCACTGATAACGTCCCGCGGTCGGTAACAAACGGCTGCAAGTAAACTGGCACCGTCGGTGAACAGATCAACGTCTACCTGATCTACACTCACTGAAGCATACCTGACATTCGGCTCCATTTCTTTGATACTGTGGACTAATTCCATCGAAAAATCCACCATTTACTTGGATGAACGTTTAATGCGGCCGGGAGCTCGCTGGTTTTCGCCATCTCAGCTGTTCTATGACCTTGAACGGTACAGCGTTTTAGGTGTTGCTGTTCGAAACGTACACAATCGGCCTTAGGTTTTAATGACCTTGCTTCGATATGTTTCGTCACCCATGGTTTGCAGATGAAAGCTCACCCAAACGTCCAGTTCATGTTGAAAGGAGGGGCTGACAAAGCATTGTTCTTCCAGTTGCCAACTTCATTAGAGTCAGGTAGGTCTATCCACAGACCGAAGCATTTCGCCCGAAGGACACCAACTTTCACGGCTCCGTTCGTCCAATTAAAATGAATAGCTTAATCGTCAGTTTGACACACTGCTCAAACCGTTTTTAACGGGGTAGGGTGGGGTTAACTACATCAGTTATCGTAGTGGTTACGTGAACACGCTCCAAGGTGTTTCACGCACGACAATGCCATGACTATTTCCAATGTATTCGAGCCAAACATTCCGGATGCCAATTACTAAGTCAAGAAACGCGTGTACATGAGATCTGTTTCGAATGCTTCATGTTACCTGTAGAACAACGTTTGAAGCGGTGGCGGTCTGATGACTTGACCTCACCGTTGAAATAGTCTGGTGAAACGACCCGCCAGACATGATGAACTTTCGGTAAGGCATTGAGGTCTCTTCAGTGTGCATAACCAAGGCAATAGCCAATGTATTCAAACTCGAATAGCATTCAATCATATGTTACCCTCTAGTTGGACAAGGTGATTCACCTAACCGACTCTCTCGGACCCCATACACTGACTGATGAACACCTCTTATGTGGTTTCTTATACATTAGGCCCACATGCCAGAGTAAACATCACTCATTGCATGACCTGCATTCGTGAAGTCCCGAGCTAGACAACACACTCGACGTTCCAAAAGATGTGAATTCCAACTCAGTGTTTGACTTGTTTAGCACCTCATGCACTCAAAGCTCTTCCCAAATTATGGCTTGAATTAAACACTACTAGCATTTCTTGGACCCCAAATGTCATGAATGTAGGTTGCAAAACAACTGACTTATTGAAAAAAGCGGGTTGCCATTGTTATACCTTTTCATGAATTGGTTCGATATTTTCGTCACGGTTTCACCAGGTCGCCTCATGTTTCAGTTGGTACAATACTCGAGATATCACGATACATCTATAGACGTGATAGACTACTCATAAGGTTGCTGAAAATTGTTCGACATCCCCCCTTCTTGGGGATCATCAGGTAGGCGCAGTTCTTGAGGTTCCATCAAACTTGTACCTGAACCCGAATTGCACGAAGTTGGCGAACTACACTTATTTTCATACTAATTTGGTTTTGCGGGAGACCTACCTAGAATCCAGCTGGGTCTTTGGTTTATCACCCCAAAGAAGAAAGGAACCGGTCGTGGGCTGTCGGGAAACTTTCAGAAACCTTACGAGTAGTATATTACAGCCACATACTTAGTTTAAGTAGGTGTTTACCTCTCTGGAATAAGTTGTAAACCTAGTGATCTTTTGAATTTACTTGAGTTGGAATCATCGTCATCATCGACAGCATGACATCAGTGTTAAACACCGATGCTTCACTGCTGCACAACCATGATCTACTTGAAAGCCTTATTGTAAAGGGTAAAGGTGGATGGGGAAGGGACTTTGTCCTAGCTTACCACAATCATTCCGAGGAGCCTGTACCTCCAGACGCTCACTTAAGCAATCTGGATAGGAACTGACAACAAGAACGCCACTGACTTCGGTTGGTAGCTATATCTTGCAGTGTCTCCAACCAGGCACAGTGAGGATGACGCGGTCCCCATCCTGGAAGGCCAGTAGCACCGACAACACCCAAGCGTTGAAATGGTGTCGAACGGCAAGTAGCACCGACAGCACCCAAGCGTTGGAATGGTGTCGAAATTTCTCCAGTATTCTATTCTTTAGCATACCCAGTATAAAGACATTCGTTTTGTACATCTGTATCACTGCTGGATCAGTTTTGCCCGGATTGAACGGGTGCAGAAATCCGTGGCTTCTGGCGGGGCTGTGAGTTTGCTCAGGTCCACACACACATACGGCTTTTCAACACATGTCTTCGTCACCAAAGAGCCAGTGAGGTGTTCTAAGATGTCTACGAATACAAAACCCAAGCGGAGGAAGGTCCCTTCCGGACCCTTTATTACACACAGATCAAATTTGTCTAATACCTCAATCGGTTCATCCGCAAGCATGAGGCTAGGGTTCGAACCCACCCAGTCTTGCAGTGGCACTTTACACTTTGCAGGTGTGAAGCGCATGCCGAACCGCGAGGCAGAATTATTTAGATTGTTTAATATTGTTTGCGTTACCACGGGGTCAGTTCCAAGAAGAGCTATGTCGTCTGCGTACTCGATGTCTGTGAGGGGAGGCCCAGGGAGCACTTCGACCCCACAGGCATTAGAGGCTGGTAGTGAGTCTTCCATGATCGTATCAATGACGAAGTTGAAGAACCACTTGATGTGGTGAACTCAGGCGAGAGCTTCCCGTAGACCTTTACACGGCCGCGGGAGTTGGCGTACAGCGCCTTAATGAGGTTCAAGAATTTATGGGGGACACCTTTGCTCCACAGACACTG
>NW_008751778.1:43709-47436 GCF_000715545.1 Opisthorchis viverrini
TTTTTGGCCCATCTCTCCAGTCGGCGTTTTTGCACGACATATTAAGGTGTCCTGGACCGGAAAAGCAAGGCCGCAAAAATCCGCATTCACCTTGAAGACATTCCTTATAAAGCAATCTTTACTGAGTTTTAGTCATCCACACTAACCAACAGTCAATAAACTCAGTCTGACACAATCCAGCACTGTTCAATTTGACCAATCCTAAGAAAACTCACCGATTAGTTCTCTGACTGCCTTAAAACTCGACCAGTCTGGTCACTTATTCACTCGCCCCGGTGGAGCTTCTATATCAAAAGCGAAAGGTTGCCTAGCACTAAGTCCATCGATTATTTAGCAAACCTCTCTGAAAAGATGACCACTCAATTGATCTCAAACGCGATCCATATGCCGGTGGTGGATTGTTGTGTTCTGTCTAAGACGAGGGGCTCGGGAAGGATAGACCGTAGCATAGCAAGGTAAACGGGAAGCGGTCATTATCAAACTGAGCGCTGTGCGATCTTGCTTAGAATCCATGCGATTCTTTTTGTTTGTGGTTGGAAACCGGTGATGAGCTTACCTTTACATCCTAGCCGCACGGCCAACGCCTGTTTGTCGTTATGTACTGTAAGGTTTGCGGATGCTGCCCGATCAGTTCCACACACAGCGTATCTCTGCAACCTGTTATTCACATGTGTTAATTTCAATTTCTGAAATGCCTAGACGTCTCGCGTGTGCATGTCAGCCGCCCCCCCTATTTCCGTTTTTCCCTATCCCTCCATCTGCTTTTCACTTTTCGCTGATACCCTATTCCACTATGACCGTACGGGAGGTAGGCATCGGTTTCCAACCTTGTTGTACTACTGTCTGTGATGAAACAATGGCACAGAATTTGAGCCTTTTTGTGTCTATGGACGTGACCCATTCACCGGAGGCTTATCGCAGCTTTGTCACAGTGGAAACATATCTTCTGAGAAGGTGGACCTTGGTGCACAAGAGTGTGCTCCAATCGGTCTTTCGAATTCAAGTCACTATGCTATCTCCCACTTCGCTGCCTAACTGCGCTATTCATCGTAGACACAAGAAATCAAGCCGATACGAACAAAATGAAGCCACTGACGATCGTGTCAGACAAGCTTACTGCCTTCCATACTCATCGAAGCCTGCACCGAAGTGTAGTAACCCAGACTAGCTCCTCTGTAGAATAGACTTCCTAATGGATCTTGCCCGGTTCAGCTAAATAAGCGTCATTTGGTACTTCGTTTCAACTCCAAGGTAGCTATCCGTGATCATCTAACTGTAGCCATGTGACTGTAACCGTTTGATTGTTTTTGTATGTACTGGAATCCAAACCTCTTTGACTCTCAGTTCCCGATAGTCTGATTTTGTCGTTCGTACCAGGCCAGTATGCTCACATTAGTCTGTTGAACCGAACAGGCCAATTGCGTGTAATTTCATGTAGCCACTAACTTGCAAGCCCACCGGCTTGTTTTAGCAGTACAGATAGCCTTAGTTTTTCACGTATACGGATTCAACCATTGCGCACAATACAGCTGCTTTGCACTGTCTTGGTTTGATGTTGTCGGTGGTTTGACCTTGCGGAGAAAAGTGCGGTTGGGTAGAAACATCTCCGTAACTGTTCTTTTGGCGGTCAGTTGAAGTGTACGTCGGTTCTGCCGCAAATGGCGTCACGGACTAGAGGAGCCGGTCGATCAACACCTCACCATGTGATACGGATTCTGATTAACTTGCAACTAGACAGGATGTCTCCCCCCACCTACCCTTAAATAACAAAAAACACATCACGTGTCTACTTCTCAGATGGAAGTTTCACAAATCCAGTAAACTAACCTTCCTCTAAATTTCCAGGCTGTCTTCCCCCATCTACCCTTAAATAACAAAAAACACATCACGTGGCTACTTCTCAGATGGAAGTTTCACAAATCCAGTAAAACTATCCTTCCTCTAAACTTTTTATGGATCCATGTTTGTGTTGTCACAGCAACCCATTGGGTTTTTCAGTTTGTTTTATGTACTTTCATGTATTGAGACCCGAAGGCAATATCAGCTGCTGGCTATCTGATGAGAATTCGTTCCTCAGAACAACCCTTGTTATCTTTGTAATGTACTACTCATAAGGTTGCTGAAAATCCGTCGACAGCCCACGACCGGTTTCGCTCTTCTTGGGGCTCATCAGGTAGGCACAGTCCCCGGGTTTCCGTCAGCCCCATGTTCTACTTGAAACCAAATCGCACGAAATTAGCGAATATACACTCATTTGCAAACTAATTTGGTTTTTCGAGAGACTCACCTGGAACCCAGCTGAATCTATCGTTTATGATGTTCTTATTTCTAAATACGAACAATCTACCTGATCCCTTCAATTCTGATCACACAGAAGCCACCTCGTTCAGGGCATCATCCCGCTCATTTGCTTTTTTTGTCTTTTTCATTGTTCCGTTGCCTCTAATTTAGACAATAAACAGTAAACTCATCAACTTCCCTATGGAGTTGATGAATAATTATTACTCGTTTAGTCACCTGGTTGTAATGTTGGTGACTTGAAGACTGATTAGCTGGTTCAAGTTTCTCATCTAAATTATTTAACTTTCACGTCAATCCCGACGTAACTCTTGACTGTTTAAATTCTGTTGGAAAAATTTGTGAGCACAGTCAACTACCACCGTGACATACTGATCTGTTCAAGGACCCAACCAATACCGACTGTTCTAACCTATTGACCCACAACAGGACACCGTGCTGTTCAACGATACCATACGCTACAACATTCGCTATGGACGTCAGACAGCCACCGACGAAGAAGTGCTGGAAGCCGCCTGTGCTGCGGACATTCACGAACGCATACTGGAATTCCCCGACCAATATGAAACTATTGTTGGCGAACGGGGGTTGAAACTTAGCGGTGGCGAGAAACAACGCGTTGCCATTGCACGTAACGTGCTGAAGAATCCGTACATCATGCTGCTGGATGAGGTTAGTTCGTCTGGTCGACAATTATATATTGCTTTCTTATCCTCGTCCCATTTAAATTCACTGTGGACGCCGAAGAGGGGTAAGCATACTATGTGAGAGCACCTGAGTCACTTCTAGCCTGAAACCTGGCAGTAATTTAGTTTCCTACCCTCTGAGACGTTCGCTGCATTTGTCTTTATACCTTATACTTCATACTGGATACTTATCAGTTATCTTCATTGTCTGCAATACATTAGTAGTACGTACTGGTTTCTAACTGCCATGCAACTATGAGGAAAGAAAGGATGTGGTTGGGAGAGAAGCCCTTTGTTCCTAAGAAAAACAGTCAAGATTAAGTTGCATGATCTTGTGGGCACCATCAGTTGCCTCAACCCACGGTCCTTTCAGAACCTCATCCAACATCTGATTAGCTCACAAAAAGAAGGGAATTTAAGCCGGACAGTCTGGCTAAGAAGTGACAGGAAGTACTCCACTAGGGCCCTGTACCATTTCCTGCAAGATTTCAGACCACTTGCAGGTGGGATCACTTGGGTCCCTGCCGAGAAGGTGCGAAGACCCAATTACATTCAGTTTGACAGTATCTGCTATCTCAAGATAAGTCCCCCGCGAACCATCCCCCATCAATCGTTCAGGTCACCATTTTCCACACAGTAAGACCAAGCTTGTGTGTTGTTGTTTGGCTCCATAAATCCACGTGAAACTCACGAAAAGGTATTACTATAACTCCTTCAGAAACTTGGCGAAAACGGCTAAAGCC
>NW_008751778.1:47794-76201 GCF_000715545.1 Opisthorchis viverrini
GAACTGCACACTGGAACATTGAACATTTGATTGACAGTGGACTCGTATTTTTACCATTTTATGCCAGTTCACCGATTGGCTGATGTCTGAGTGCATCAGTCGTAACGGCTTGTCACCCTAGGCAATTCGTCATCACGTGGTAGAACCTAGGACCGTATGGGTGCTCCATCCACCGCTTCGTCGAATAGCAGCAGCTCAAGTACCAAGGACAAAAAGGCAGACACCATAGCGAGGAACTTCCTGGAACTTTGTCACATACCTTTCAACAAACGGCAGAATATACGTAGCCGTAGGTTGCCGCTTTTCCTTATAGGGAAAGGCGTTGGAGCGTTATTTGCGAACGGACAAACTATTTGGACCTACTATACAAATTTTATCTTCGTGTTCATACTTCAGGCCACCTCTGCTCTGGACACGACAACCGAACGGATCATTCAATCAAGTCTGTACAAAATGGCCCAGAATCGAACAACACTGGTCGTAGCCCACCGCCTCTCGACCATCGTGAATGCCGACGAGATCATCATGATGCACCAGGGCGAGATTGTCGAGCGAGGAACTCATCACCAACTCTTAGCGATACCGGACGGGCGGTATGCGAAACTGTGGCAGGCACAGAGCGAGACGGGACAGAATTCGATCGACAGAATTGATAGCCGTCCTGTCCTATGACAATTACGGTATGCATGACTAGTTCCCATGTATCCTTTGTCACACCTACCAGGCATTGATGATCATTTTAGTCCACACCCCAGCTACACTGAGTCAGACATTAATAAATGCAAAGCTGATTCTTGAAGTGCGTTTTTTTCTGCGTGGAATATGACATCAATTTCAGATAGGGTAGTCTTGCAGAAGAGGGTTCCCGTGAAATACCCGATATTAGTTTGTTCAAACATAGTGTAGCATGTTTTGCCCGGGGAAATTCTGGTTCAATAGCGGGTATTATCATTGGTTTTATTTGGCCTATGTCCACATTTTTTCAGTGGATTTCCGAACCTATATGCACTTTTCGAATGAATCCGTGACGCTTTCTGGCAGATCAGTGGGTGAGAACCAAAATCAATTCTGAAACGATAGCGTTATCGAGTGCGACACTTTAACAAATGTGACGCCTGCTCTGAATGCCTATTTCAGTCGCCTCTTGCCTAAAGCGACTTGTTTAAATGGGTTAATTTTCAAGGTCACCTAACATCTTGAATTAAAAAAGACCTGGTTAAACGTTTGTTTTATTTTCTTCAACAAGGGAAGACTGGAGAGTNTTTAACAAATGTGACGCCTGCTCTGAATGCCTATTTCAGTCGCCTCTTGCCTAAAGCGACTTGTTTAAATGGGTTAATTTTCAAGGTCACCTAACATCTTGAATTAAAAAAGCACCTGGTTAACGTTTGTTTTATTTTCTTCAACAAGGGAAGACTGGAGAGTGATGCGTCCTACTGCTTTTTCACAATCATTAAAAAGTAGCTGCAAACTCTTCACTACGCGCAGTGAACACTTGGCTGAATGCCAACATATGAAGTAGGAGTGCGCAATAATCTGATTATACTATTCAAAGAAACACGTTCAAAGCCTGGTACTATTGCCAGAAAACGTTATTTTGCGCTGGAGTCTACATAGCCTTTCTCTAGCCATGCACGAATGCTATACCAGATACAGTCCACAAAGCGAGGCTGTTTTGCTCTCTACACACTTGGCCTCAATAGGAGAGGCAGCAGTGAGAGGCATCACTCCTTCTCTTCCTCGATGTTTAGCTCTCTTTGGTCACCGCCACCCGAAGAATGTCGTTGGCGAAGAGTGACCTTTCATCATGTCACCGTGACCATGTTTCTCGCTACAAAACGTTAAAAGACGCGAGAATAGCAAACAAGGTCCAAATTCATTAACATATTCAGCTACTGAAAATATTGCAAGTAGATTATAATTAATCCAACTGCCGGTTTAGATGGCCAAGCCGAAACTACTTAGAATGGCAGAGATCTCTCGTCCCGACGGTGTACCGAGGTACGCTCAAGACGCGCTTCACTAAGTCTCTGAGAGAATGATGCTTCGTTTGGTTGATTTCGGCACCATCATAATGCGGCACCAGAGTATCCTTCTCTTGGTACGTTACAAACCGCAGTGGTGACGCTTATTAATGCTCCGGCTATGAATGGTCAAATTTACGAATCAGTAGGTGATGTGCACTAATAACAGTTTGTATTGTGTAGGGCAGTGGTTTGCAGTTGAAAGTTTGGCCTTGTGTACCGTAGATACAGTACAAAAGTGGAATAAGTCAAAAGGGAGACTTGTCGTTTGAACAACTGGTAAGGGTTCCTAAATGAAGGTCCGGACGTAGGTCTGCAGTGTACCTGCTGCATTTGTTCCGTGATTGTCCGTGGACCTGTAGATTTTGTTTTTTTTTCTGAGTGCGCGCCTGTGTGCTTTTTTTTTTCTGAGTGCGCGCGCACCTGTGTGCTGCGTCAAGTTGCATACGTACTTATTGTGCTCAACATGAAAACAGTGGTGGCCGTTCCAGTTTCATAACCAAAAACAACTTGACCAAGATCGTAAGCATGACACGTGATGCAAATGGTAGTAGTGTAAACACAATGGGTGGGTGTGCACATGCACAGATCAAACTGAGCGAAGTGGTGGAAAGGTTAATTGGGCCAAGAAGATTCACTACACGCTAACCGTAGGTCCCGAACACACCAAAAGTCCATCGAAACTACCAGTTTATTAAACAATGTTCCCAATGTGTCCACGAAACGATACATCCCATATTCCTTGGAGAATAGACCACAGCGACAGAAGAAAGCTTGAGTATCCTCCGAGAGAAAAACGCCCGGAGAGTTGCGGAAACAACATAAGTCGACACACATGAACTCCGTTCCAGTGTTTATTCGAAGGGCAGCGATGGACATAATAAATAGGAATACGCTCCATAGTACTCGGGAAGTGTTCGGTGAGCGTCCAAGGACCGACCACTGCTTGTTCAAATTCAGCGGTCAATGAAGCACGGCTAATAGTGCTTACTGGGTAACTGAGATCTGAATTCACCTTCCGTTTTATTCGCTGAAAACTTTCACAACTAGTTGGATGAGGGTCGCTTGGATCAGAGATATTCCTGGCCAGTGGTTTTATCAGCTGGCACAATGCTGGTCTACTAGAATTAATTTGACCTGGCAACTCCACAGATTATCACTGTGATTTTATTGATCTGGGTACAATTACGGTGTCTCTAAAGTTGTCAATGTTTTGGGGATTGATCAAGTCACCGCGAGGTGACTCAACGCGCTTCACATTAGACGTTTTGAAGAAAATAGTCTAAGGCATCTTTCAAAAATCTAATCTGCGGTTGAAATCCGACCCCAGCATTTGTTCCCATCTAGTTTTGGAGAAATGCCGACCTCCTGAGCCCTCAGTCCTTCTGGGTTGCAGTGCACTGGTGGATTACTAGGGAATAACCGTTGGGCGTTTCAGCGCCTTCGCAATCATGAAGAGAAAAGAAAGCGTTCAGCTGTAACACCCTTTCGGTAGCTAGCTGCCATGCAACCCGAAGAAAGCACAGGTTGCCCAAGCCTAGACAGGGGAAGTCGAGAAGCAAAGCGGGTCGGGTTCGAAGCACGGACCTTCTGGTCAGTAAATTTGCGCTCTACCCACTTGCGCCATCTCGCCTTCACAATCACAGTTAGCAAGGCGCTTCGGTACTGTATCTCAACTCGAATTTATCATAAAAACGTTTTCGAACTGGAGGGAAGGCAGTCTAGCGTCTTATTACTCTATTCACAATGCCTGTGTAGTCTTCCAGCAATGCTGTCCTGGGTTTCTTGGCCGCTTAATGATAATAGTCATGCTTACTAACACCAAATAAGTAGCGAAGTATTTGGACGTTTCAGAAGGACAATGGCACGCTCAATGTCTATCAGTGATTGCTTAGTGATTGATTTCAGTCTCAAAATAGTGACCAACGTCCCAGAAGACGAGGATGCGCTTTCTTGTGTAAAGTTCACGGATTGATCAGTTATCGTTGTCTATCGCTAGTCATCCCATAGCGTCCTTTTTTCTACGTATGACCAGTCAGGACGTTTGAGGATTTTATCACCCCAGTGTATGTTGTGCATGCGCTCGGCACCGAGTTTGGATACTGTGTGCGCGCACTGGAGATGCCTCTTCTTATGGTGACGAAATGTTTGCAAATCAATTGCCAAGCTCGGCGAACAGATCAACAGCCACTTGATCAATCACAAACTAATGCACCTGAGCTAACAATAATAATTTTACTTCAGTAGTATCGGTGTTATCACATGTTGGTATGTTGAAACCTGCAATGTACCAACTACAGTGGACGCTCTCATGACAGTGTTAAACAGATTGAACAAATGGCCTCGTGTTTACTTTTTCACACAGGCGCACCTTTGGTTAGGTAGAGATTCTTACAATATGTCTTGTTCCAATGTATTAATTCTACGTATATTTACTGGAGCTTCAGCGTGACCGCATCTTGTTATGTGTTGCGGATCGATAAACTTTCAGAAAGACTGTGATTTGAACCCTGAGATATGAAACATGATGTAGTGTTTCAATGATAACGATGGTTCAACAGTTAAGCAGTCGTGTGAGGTTTTCTCTACGGAATATTGGTGCCATATTCCCCTCCAGATTACCGTAATCCCCCGCGTTTTCAGATGAACAGTGACCACTTATGATCACCCAGATATACGATCTGGACTTTGATTCATTCTTCGCGCAGTTCATACCCCTCAGAAAATACCCTGGGGAGAATGACAGTCACAGAGTCTTCGAAAGGTCGTGCGCAAAACTGGCAATTCCACTCCTGACAGATGAGATCCTACGTCAGGTCTGCCTGACGGTCATCTTGAAGCTAAGTCCATACGCAGGATCTGATTCGCGCAAACGCGATCGATATTCGTTGTGTGTTAAGGATTCCCAGCCACCAAGAGGCTTTTCAGGAATACTTGATTAACGTGAAGGATTAAATTTAAGGTCTCGTATCACATTTACGGGCCTTTGCTTCGAGTTCGTACGGCAGTGAAGCGTCAGTGTGAACACTGATGTTACTGACTTTGATGATGATGATGATGATGTTTCGAGTTGATTTGGATAAATTCTACAGAGCAATATTTCGAGGTGGATTATGATGAAAATGAAGCCTATGTGAAGGCACCACATTTGATTGTGTTCACAGCATTTAACACCGATCTCTGAAGGAAACAAAACCCACAAAATTTCCATTCAGACCAGGGGCTTCCTGTGGGCCTGATATCCCTCCCGAATCATCTCTCTGTTCTTCACCAGGGAACCTCTCTCCTTTGTGCTAGAAACATTACCCATTGGGAGAAGGCTAGCCAATCTTTGCCTGTTTTTCAGTATGTAGATCGTGGAGAGGAATAATGCAGGAAATTTGAACAGCCGGTTTAGGTTGACGCCTGAAACATCAGTATCGATGGAATACACACAAGCCGCAGGTGTCCTCACCATCCAACGTAAAAGTCGCGTACCTAACGTGCAATAGTTTAGCTGCCCCAGTTTCGTTCGCCGTTCATTTGAACAGGTACAGTTTATAGCTACAGTCTGCGGTTTTTGATAGAGGAGCCCAACCTGCGAATAAGGCAGTTTGTGCTAACACTCACCTTGTCAAAAGGCACCTTTAACCAACTACAATCTATTTCCCATTATATTATCTTCCTACGTGCGTGGAATTGAGAATGCCCGCCTAGTCTGAACCAACACCCCCTAGGCTAGGTTAGAGCGACACCGGGATCGAATCTCGTTTACCTGTGATGAGTGCGTGCACGTTTGCACTTAATGTATACAGGCACAAGTTTGGGCTAGACGTGAAAATCGGAGAATCATTAGATTTTCCATCGCAGCTTCACATGTTACAAAATTCCTCACGAAGTCGCTTTACTAAACTTTGCTTTGGAATTGTTCGGTATGTATGAAAGTCGAGTAGAGAATTGTGCCAACATGGCAAACAGAATCCGGCATTTTGAATAGAAATGTTGTGGGATGTCACCTTCCAAGAATTGGAAAAGGGTGGGCCTAGCTGATCGCCGATTTAAAAGACAAAGGAGTTTAATCGCGTCCAGCAATCGTCACTTAAAGCCATGTAAGTTGAAAACGCGTGTCTAGAGCTGGATTGCTCTATTCATGTGGTATGCTGTGGCAGTGCAAAGAAGTTCAACGAATTGTGTAGTTACAAAAGCCGATGACTTATCCATAAAAACTCATCGACAGCCCACTACTGGTTTCGCTTTGCTCCCGGTTCATCAAATGATTGCAGTACCCGAGTTTCTGTCGGCTTTGTGGTCTACTCTGTTATATCTGCTGGTTCGCCAATCTGTGGTATCTGCCGCTGACCCGCTCCAGTGCCTAGTGTCGAAGAGAAAAGACTCACAGAAGGGAACACAACAGCCGTATTCCGAACAAGCGAGTGAGTGAGAGAGCAAAAGTTACAACGGCCTCACGGTCCTACTTAAAGGAGACCTTCTGACATTGATCCAGGTTGTCTGATAGGCGTTAGTGATCACCCATCAACATCGATCGTGCCTCTGTGAAATGCCTGAACGCTGATCACATTCGGTCGTGCTTCTGTGGCTGCAAGAACACTCATCAGGTCTTGCTGAATGATTGATTGTCCTGGGTGCTTGCCGGCTTTCCAGTTGAGTTTTTGCTGGATCAGTAGGTTCCGGGCGTTCCGGAGTTGCTTTCAGGAATCTGACCTTCCTGATATACGCGAACATGTATTCGATTAACGCATAGACTGAAATAAAGATCACTGGACTATCTCGGATATCGTACCAACCGGAAAGCGGGACAGTTTTGTGCAGTACATTCAGAGGGGGAATGCCAAAAACACGAAGGCAGTTTACAATTTTAGGCTGATAAGATATGATTGGTTTGGAACAATGCACCAGTGGTTATGCTTACAATAGAGATATCACGTCGTCAAATCGATTGACAGCTTATCCACACGTCAGTGGCCCTAACGAGCTTCCTGTATGCATTCCAAAGTGGGCCAGACCCCGAAGTCTTGCAAGTATCCGATGAGATGTCTAGGTGTATGGGTGTGGTGTAGAGCCAGCTTTCTTCGAAGCTCATCCTTCTGCCAAGAGACAAATTGTCGAACCTGGTCCAACTCATGCGCTTTCTTTTTTTCTCGTTACATCTACTTGGACGTCCGAATTTACCGCCCAACGAGTCCTCTTCTCACTTGGAAAGCTGTTGATTTTCCAGACTCTAAAATGGCATTTATTGGGAGAACATCCAACTGTGACAATTATGCATGAAACTTTTTTAAACTTGGTTCATCTGGCGCTAGTTGCAAGGTTTTTGACAAATCTCCCATAACGCAACATCATCTCCTTAGTTGCGAACAATTACTTACATCCGCGGTTTTGGACTTCCTTCATACACAGTTAGAACAATTAAAACAAAGCGTTTTTTTCCGCAGAACTGTTGAGTGTTTGTTCCAGTTGGCTGTCACTTTGGTAACTGATTCACGCATACAATGAAAATGAGCTTCTCGGGGCTTCCTGCAAACAGTCTTTTAGCTGCACACGTTCCAAATGCTTTGCCTAGGTGGCCGTAAGTTGCAAGACACGAGCTGGTATTAGTACACAATGAGCAAGGTTTTCAGGTTGTTTATACCGTGTTTTTTTCACACGGTCTTTCGTTTTATTCATGTTCTTTACGGTCACTAGATAAACAGGTGGAGAACCCTTCAGTTCATATTGCGATAGTGGTTTTTACGAAAAAAATGGTGATCACAGGCTGCACTAGGACACCGCAAATCTTTTCTTCAACTGAGATGAATGAAAGGTGCGTGTAAAACTATCAACTCCTATTGCATCTGAGATTAGTGTAAACTAAAGGAACGAAGGAATTTGGAGTGTCGACCTTGAACGACCGCCTCGTTTTATGGGGTTGCTCCGCTATTCGTAGGTACAAATTTATCCAAATGCTTGTTCAGCGTTCCAAAGGCAACGCAGCGTAGTACGATGGCTCTTTCTGTGTGATTTTACGTCGTAGGCTTGTATTGGCTTGTGTTNCCAAAAGCATGGTATCCCTTCGGGAGAGCGACTGCCACCGGAAAGACGCTATTGACCATTCCTAGCAGAGGACGGCGGTCCTCGTGGGAGAGGCAACGTACCAGGCTGCGGGAAGATCGCACACAAATGTGAGAGATTTCTGAAATATTTTTTACACAACAGAATCAGTAGTCTCTGATCGAGCTGATGCCCTGCTAAATCCAGTAATAACGCAGATTTCTACATTCGAATACAATCTTAGGTTATTTTTCCGAAAACTCATCGCACACAAATGTGAGAGATTTCTGAAATATTTTTTACACAACAGAATCAGTAGTCTCTGATCGAGCTGATGCCCTGCTAAATCCAGTAATAACGCAGATTTCTACATTCGAATACAATCTTAGGTTATTTTTTCACACCGAAAACTCAGTAACTTTTCAAATGACCAAGTAATAACTTTTTCATCTCGTTGAATTCCATACTCTTGACCAAATTCTTATTCATGCAAGCGAGTTTTCTCGATCTGAAATAGCTTTCAAAACCAACGAAATGTTTCGAGTTGGTAAATCCACCTCCAAAAAATAATTGTCACTCAGAAATCTGCCGCCATCTGCTGTCCAGGCCGTCACGTCACCGCGATGTTATTAAAAATCACTGTCCGTATCTTCGGGTTTATACCAGCAGAAGTGTGATGTATTTGAATTCAACGTTGACGTGAAAGATCGCTCACACGCATCCCGTTTTCTGATGTATTGGTACAAAGCGAACAAAACCATATGGAATTGAACTGGTTGCATATCCTACGCATGTCTAACTAGTGTCTACCAATACAAGTGGTTCTTTCGCTTCAAAAGACCCGGCGATAAGGATGTCGCTGCTAGCCGGAAATGGGAGCGGCCACGTAGACAGCATGATTGTTATGCAGGAATTCTGAAAACCGAGTACTGTAGGATCGGTGAATCAACTTGTATGCCATTGGAGGCCTCGGAAGATGTGGTGAGTGACAGTTCAAGTCCAGCAATATGTCGCCACTGCTTCCTGGCTGGATTTCACACTACCGTTTGTTCATCTACGCTTTTTAAGTATTTATTTGGCAAAGTTACAAAATGGATGACGTTGTCTAACCATGATGTAATTCTCAGGTATATTTACTTTGATGGCGTCCAGTGGTGTGGGCATTGTCTCCTTAGTTCCTTGTCCTATGGAGTTCGGGCAGCGTGCAGAACAAAGGTCCTTAAACTATACTGAGTGTTGGCCATAACCAGTCATATCGTGATTGATTTGTGAATCAAAGAAACAAACGAACACCATTGATGAGGGGGACCTCGAACTGAATGCCATCGTTTGCTCTGTAAGGCCTTGCTTAGCTCCAATATGGCCGACGGTAATTCGGACTTGAGTTGGCATTTGTTCAACGAATTAAATCGGGCTGCAAAACAAACTCACTTAGGTGGAAACATATCATGGAGGGCTGTGTCTACCGGATGAAACCCGTTGCTCAAGGGTCTTCAGCAACCTTATAAGTACTCTGTTGTGTCATGTTTCGGAAATGGGCCGAATACTACGCAGTTTACACTATCAAGTTGTGGGAATTCTATGAATATGCGGGCACAAAAAAGCTATTTGCCAGCTGGGAATGTACGGCGTAGAGCAAGTTAGCAAACTCACTCAAATCGGTCTACCAAGATCTAGTATAGGACTGAACAGATTGAAAGTTACGCGCTGCATTGGAGAACCAGCGTTCTTCTCTCTTGTTGGTGTCACGATGAACGCATAGGTCAGTATGGCTCAGACAGCGAGAGCTTCAACAGGACAACAAAGATAGCATCGGTGTCATATTAGCTCAGAACACAATGCTATCCAGAAAGAAAGTGCTGACATTCTCGGGGCACTCAGATGCACTCAGATTGCGTGAAATTGAACACAAATTTTGAAAATCATTAGATCGATTGCCGCATAGAAAATTACTGCAGGGGTCACCTGATTTTACACAGGCTATGCGATTAACACATGCAGCGGAAGAAACGTTTGGCAAGTAAAAATGAACAAACAAGCAGCGCCTCTACACAATTTCCAGATTAACTCAGTTTTCTTCGGGTTCGACCACGTGGCCCATAAACACAGGCAGAGTTGATTTGTATATCACAGCCAGAAAGAATGGATGATTCACGTCAAATTCCGGTGTACGTGTTCTCGTGGAAGCGATCATTCCTGTTGCAGCTGCAGCGGTAACTCCCTCCTCGTCAACCTGTGAAAAAGAAAGGAAGGTATACGATTGCATTTCAGTCGCGTTTTCACTGGAGACTCAACTAAATCTCTTGAGTTCAAATTTGAGTTATCTTATGAGGGCAACTGCCGGAAAAAGTAAATCATGGCTAGAGACATTGTCAGACATGGCCCAGTCGCGTCCTCAATGGCACTCGTGCATCCAAGCTATTGCCCTGAATGCATAGCTCTTTTTCCAACCAGCCCCCACTCCACTTGACAGCCCACTAACAGTGCTGGATTTATCCATCAAATTATCAGCTCCCGCCTCCAATGCGCAGCAAACTCCACCTCCCCCAAATCATCGGTGAACGAAACTGCGGCAGCTACAACCACTGTACGACGAGTACGCGGTTATTACAGCTGACAATGATGATGATGATGATGGGCTGGAGTAAACGGAAATCGCATCATCATCATCATCATCATCATCATCATCATCATCATCATCATCATCATCATCATCATCGACAGCATGACATCAGTGTTCAACACCGATGCTTCACTGCCGTACAACCATGACTTATTTCAAAGCCTTATTGTAAAGAAAAGAATAAAGTGGATGGGGAAGGGACTTAGTGCTAGCTTAACACAATCATTCCGAGGTGCCTACACCTCCAGACATTCACTCAGGCAATCTGGATAGAAACTGACAACAAGAACGCCAATGACATCGGTTGGCAGCCATGCTTTTGTTTGAGTGGTCTTACTGAGTAGTCTGATACTTCCTGTCAATTAAGCTGGTCCTTCTGCTTCTAAAATTGCATGGAGATCTAAAGGGTTCCAACTTATACACTCATCTGCATTTGAATTTGTTTCTGACGGGAGACTCACCTGAAACTCAGCTGAATCTCTCTTTTATGATATGCAATGTGGGTTCAAGTAGAACACAAGGTTGACGGAAAATCATGCACCGCTTCTTTTTGATGAGTTCCTGAAAGAGCGAAACTGGTAGGGCGCTGTTGAAGAGTTTTCTGCAACCTTATGAGTAGCGTATTACGTCTATACGGGATAGTTCCATTTTTGTGGTTTAGTTTGAGGCGCGTTTGTCTCTTGCTGATAAGTCTATCTTTGGAAGTTAGGTCTTTCACAAAGATATCATCTTGACTAGTCCATTGAGGCTTGCACTAACTTGCAGAGTACGAATACTATACAATTGAAATTGAACCCACTGTAATGTTGTAAGTACAAGTCAGACAGCGCGCAAGCGTGAATAGCGTGCAAGACACTCCAGTTTTGGAATTTGTTGTAAGGACTTATGGCATGATGGCAGGTAAACAAAGCTGAACAAGCTTAGAGCCTACTTAGAATATCAGGCATTCTTTTTGTCTAATCAAACGCGGGAGGGTAATGGCGCCGAGAAGTGGAGGAAATAGAACTGTTTAAAGGCTGTTGCATGATGTAAAACTGAGACAGTTCTTGAGGTACCACGACAACTTCAAGTACTCAATCCAGTGGTACCCTATTGAACAGAAGTGGAGGAAATAGAACTGTTTAAAGGTTGTTGCATGATGTGAAACTCAGACGGTGCTTGAAGTACCACGGCAACTTCAAGTACTGAATCCAGTGGTTCCCCACTGAAGTATGGGAAAGGACAGCTACTGATTGGTGGAAATTGTACTCGGTTGGCAACATTTGCAGGGTAGTGGGGAAGTTCAAAGTACCAATCAGGTTGTAACTTACTACTCATAAGGTTGCTGAAAACTCTTCGACGGCCCACGACCGGTTTCACCCTTTTTGGAGCTCATCAGGTAGGCGCAGTCCCCAGGTTTCCGTCAACCTTATGTTCTACTTGAACCCGAATTGCACGAAATTAGCGAATATACACTCATTTGCAAACTAACTTGGTTTTTCGAGAGACTCGCCTGGAACCCAGCTGAATCTCTCGTTTGTGATGTTCTCAGGCAATCAGGTTCATTGCCGTCTCCTTAGGCGGTTGCCGCAGGTTCTTGAGTAGAAATATACCCAAAAGATTTCGGGGAATAACGACATCAGTCCAAAGTCTATAGTGCCAACCATGACGCTTATTGGACGAGTCTTCAAAAAGACTCTGTTCGCAGGGAAGGTTTAATCCTTTTCTCTTTTGATCAATTCTTCTGTGGTGGAACTTCGTTTCATCAACCAGGTCGGTTGCTATCAATTTTTAACCTCTGACTTTTACTGAGTTTATCTGAGTGGGTAATTTAGTTGGTAGGTTTGTTACAAAACTATCAAGTACTTCTGTCTAACGACGCCTTTTAGGTAACAAGGTCAGCCTTGACGGGAATTGGTGTCAAACGTACTGACTCCAGGTTCTGATACGATTTTTTTTCACAGAGTTAAGCAATTTATGAATAGGAGTCAGGGAAGTGAATGCTCAATCTCAGAATTCGATTCAGTCAACTTTCTCCAAAGTAATGTGACGAGAATAGAAATAATTCGATTAAAAGTCCAGAAAATGAACCTTGGGATGGAGTGGGGTTAGAAGACTTTCTCCCAGAAAACCATCGATTGGATTTCCATCTCCTGGCAACAGCAGAATGACTAGGGGTCTGAGGTCAGAGGTCTTGTATAATTCCGTTGGAGTGATTCGCTGGGAACGTTCTAGCAAGAAGTTAAACACGGGAAATATGTATTCTGTATTCTAAGTGTTCTAGTGGTATTTATGATGAAACCTACTTGAGAGAATATGAGAGTAACTCAGTAACCGTTTGAGGATAGTAACCTGGCACCTTCTATTTATTGCTTATACAAACACTACAAATGGAGCACTCACCTCAATGACGGCCTTATGCAGAATATCCGAAATGGCTATTCCACGCTGATCAGTCATTTGAGATAAGTCTGCTTCAGATGAGTCGAACAAAGCTGTGAGTCCGCAAGCTTTGAGTAAATTTTTCACGTCAGTTGTTGGCAGTTCGGCCAGTTTGAATCTTGGGAGTCTGACGATCACTCTTGTGTCCCGGAAATCTTGCTGCAGAATGGAACGCAACTTTCCCGGCTGCTTTAGCTTGTCCAGAACTGCTGGAAGACCACTGGTCCAGTAGGGCAGAATGATTAGCATGTCATATCTGAAATGGAGTGTGCCGCAAAACCAACAGTCAAGCCAAAAACGCCCCATGCAGCCAATGAGTTACTCTGTTTAAGCATGCGGTTCTGACGGCCGGCATAGAAATGTGCCATACGGAACAGAAACGATAACAGGGTAAAATTTGTGTGGGCGAGAATATGTTTGACAAAAATGGCTTCGCGACACATAACCATGGGAGGTTATGAAAAAAATGTCCTTTTGAAGTCAACTTTTTTCCAAAAAAGAACGCGGTCACATCAGACTTTTTTGGGTTTGTTCCAACGGAATTCTCCTTGGTTAGGGGGTACGCTGTGCGTGTGTGTGAAACTTAACAAACAAAGCTACAAACCAAGGGAAACATCATCTGGACTGCCTTTTTGTTCACAGTCAAGTTTTCGTTAGTACTCGCGACTTAGCCATCCGGCAAGCAGACTCAGCAGTAGGCTGTAAGCCAAGGAGCAGTCATCCGGCAAATGCGCAAGCGTATGGGATAATCAGTCATCAGTCAGTCAGGCCAATTCGCGAATGAAGGAGTCTTAGATTGCCCGAACACTCACCTAACGAAGGGGGTTTTCTATCAGTGAAGCCACAAGTCTTGTTCGGCTTAGCTTGGCGGATATCCGCTCGACATACAGGCGATGTTCCATAAATCAAATGATCACACTAAGAGTCATAGCGGTGCTGGAGTTATTTTCCAAAAGGGATTTAGTCCTACCAGTGAAATAGTCTATGATGGAAAGCCGAGAAGCACAGTACAGTTGTTTCATACTTGTTAGGATTTAGCAGCGGCGAGTATTTCACGAAACTCAGAGTTTCAAATTTGTGACCTTCCGCTTAGTGTTTGGGCACTTGGGCGTTTGGCCACGAGTGGATGATCAGCACTGATTAGGTCTCACAGCGTCAATCATTCTTCAATAACGGAAACCACATTACGTGGTCACGTGTTGACTACCACCAGAGTGATGAATTCTCACAAGGAAGTTTCACTCATCTTGTGAACTTATGCGTCTAAGCTACTTATCGATTGATGATGGTGGCAGATAATTTTGAACGGAGATTTCGTCCAATCAGTAAAGCCAGTCAGTGCGGAAACTCGCGGGGGGAACATCAGCATTGCGCGTATCACAAAAATGCGGGGGTTCTCGAAACTCCGATTCCTCGACCACGAGCGGCTGACCAGCACTTCAATTAACTAGCATTTAGCTTAACTACAAGCGGTTAATCGAAAGTTGAATAATTCCTTATATATTATATTATGTATCATATTATGTTATGTATTATTATGTTATTATTATTATGTTATGTATGTATTACATGTACAATATATATGCGTACAAATATATATTCGTGCAGGTATTCAGCTGTCAGGCGGTGTACCTTACTCCATTGATGAGTACTATCCAGTGACCCACTAAAGGAACTGATTTTCACGAGGCAAAGCTTATTCCTCTACTAATTAAAACACCTCCAAACAACAGCTCTTGACACCCATTTAGAAACGAAACAAGTATGTGGGCAACCCGCAAAGCAAAGAAGAAACATGGTACTTGTGGAAAGGTCAACAGATTCAACTCTATTAATTTAAGAATGGAAACTAAATCGATGAAATCTTTACCTTTGCGCTGCTGGCACTTATGGACAAAAAAGATGTGCTGGGTTTGACGAGTAGAACTCACAAGGTAAATGACCTTTTTTACAGGTGTCTGGCTCAATAAATAGGTGGAGTGTGACATTGTTCTGCGGTCACTTTTATCTTCTTAACACGCACTTTCAGGGATGGTTTTTATTCGACGGGTGCTGTTCGGCTGGACACATGAGTCAGGTGTAGCCTTCGCACCGGTTGGAGTGAAGTACGTCCCTCATCAGACGTGTGTAAGTCACGTGATCAAACCGTGAACAACCCCAAGGATAGAAACCTAGAAAAAGTACAATCCTGCGAACTGGATGATTGAATAAAATGTTGATCATATTTTAAAACAAAGAAACTCAGAATGTCTTCCAGGAGTCACTGGTTGAAATCCACGTGACTACTTTAGTAGGAGTGAACCTTTGGTACTTTATCGTGCATTGAACGAAGGCCATCGGTGCATTGGTATAACTCAAACCCAACAGTGGTTCGGAAAATATCTTTGCTTTCCGAATGTGAACATAATCAGATGTCTCCTTGGAAAAAAAGAACAATGCCAAGACCGGTGATGTCAGCGAGATGGGCAGCTGAAACCTGGACCAAAGCTGCAAAAGCTGAATAGTGAATGTTTGACTTGATGGCTCCAGCTAGTGGAACCAACAAGACATCGGTATTGTCACCGACATGACCGCTTGAACAAATACAGTTTTAGGCTGCCGTGAAGTTGACTCATTCTCAAGCAGGACATGGCTGAAGTAAGACGCCTTGAAAAACGTTGGTATAATCAGCCCGAACTTCGGAGTTTGCCTTCGTGGCACATTGACAGCCACGTCCAGTTCACTGAAGTTTGCGATTTGGGGTCAGAATGCCCAGTTAATCTGTGACTTATGCGATTCATTCATGTCTGTAAATTCATAAATGGTATAGTGATGCACAATGGTCTCCTGAACATCTATTTCTCCACCAGCCATAACACAATTTTCAAGTGCACTTAAAGACTGTTCGGAGTCTGACGAATTGTTCTTGTGAAGAATGGTACCGTCGTGGATACGGGATTTAAGAGTGGAATTCCCGTAGCTTACAAAAATGACTGATGTACAACAGACAGTAAAGAATAAGGCTTTTCGATTACTATTTATCTTTAATTCATTGTTTGCTGAGAATTTGTCATGGGCGCAAACTCCCAACGTGGCTGGATCCTCTCTGAGCTACTCATATATGCATCGTCGTAAGACAATAACGGCCTGGGTCTGAAGCTTCAGCTATGTGGACTGTATTCACCTAGTTCCATTAATCTATCGTTTAATCAAAGTCAGGTGCACCTTCGATGTGCCAGACGGATTGTGGTTCAACTGACCGGTGAGAGGATTCTAATATTACCAAGCCAAAAGCGCAGGTGTGTGCCTCACAAGAAGTAATCTACACTTCCATGCGGCATCGATGACTGTGACCCGCTTACCGGGGCTTCACATCTCCTGTCATATAATGAACGCACTGCAGGATACTGCTGATAGCCAAGATGGTGTTGACCCACAATGAAGAACTCAAAGTAAGGACATTATCAATCTGAGACAAAAATTGCCTTTTTTTGCTGCGGTTGAATTGATGAAAGGCCCCTAACAATGACGATTTTTGAAACACCTGTGATAGACAACAGTTTCCACTTACACAATGAACTTTTTGCGAATCTGTTATTGGAATAGGCAATAATTGGGAATATCGATCAATTGTGCTGCGCAGATGAACTGCGCAGGTGAGCAGAGAGCTGTCAAGATCGTACTTCCTAAGAAGCAAAGGGATTTGAATAAATTTCAGAAAGCCTGAATAATAACTGTTATCATTAAATTAGATGAAACTTTGCTAGTAGAATAGAAGCCCTGAATTCTAATCTCACTTGACCAAAGTACTACCTCTACCGGCGCTTGTGACCTTGAAGTTACCATCTGCATGTTGATTATACAGACGCAAGGTCGTTTTAAGTTCGCCTCAGCCTGCTGTGTACTTTATTAAGAGTGCGCACACCGCCGCTAACAAAGCAAAAATCTACGGTCCTCAATTTGCTGACGTTTGATAGAACGTTATGGAGAAATAAGGAATCGAAAACACGGTTTTAGTTCACATCCTGGGGCAAAAACATGAAAAGTGCTCAGATGTTGAGGCATCTATATGAACTATAGTTCATTTTGATTTTCCACATGCATGTACGGCATAACTTCAAGCGATTTAGTACGCAATATTTTTAGCCTACATTAAACAATACAGTCTTTTTGAACGCGTTTGACATTGTTCTGTTTCCGTAATCTCTTGTCATTCATATTCAAAGGCATACGCTAAATTTTAGTGGATAGAATGTCGGCTGTTTCCCAATCTACTTACAGACTGTGAGTAAACGGAAGCTTGATTGCTTGTGCATTCATATCCTCAAGTTGCAACGTTGGATAATGTCCCACGATGTTCATCATTGGAACTCTCTTCACTGTTCCGTCAAGCCTGTGGAAATCCTCTTCTGTGGTTTTTGTTTTATCGAACGGATACTTCCACAGGCCTAAAATACAGGACTACGGACGGTTACCAGGCTTACCTCGAAAATAAAGTGCATTGATTAGGGCCAAGACGGAGTCTTCTGTAAGTACATTATCTGGGATGAGTTCTGGAATTTTGCCCATGGTTTGATTGGAGACCCATCGATTAATTTTTCTTAATTTGCCGTTCAAACTAAGGCTTCGAGCAATCTTTTGTGGGAAAAAACAATGTAGGGACAAATTAAACTTGGACAAAAACTCACGGATTTTGTGTCCGTTTTATAAAATATCTTGATGGTGGTTTTGTAGGAGGGAATTATTGGTGTAGGCTGTAGAATGTATAATCGACTGGCCTGCATGATATCGACTCCTGTGCTATTCAAAAATGGTTCTGTTAGTTGTGATCCAAAGTATGCGGGAATTTCACTGTTAGCAAAGTGGGCAGGGATGTGTAGAAACGTTCTCATTTGCTGAAGCGTGCTTTGGGCTACCCCAGCCATTGTTATGAGACAAGCAAAATAGATACTTAGTGGCGATAAAAACGTATTCATCGGGTTGCCTTTCAAAGTTTGGTGAAAACAAGAGATTTACCTGCTTGCTGCTGAATAACTTGCGCATAAAAGTCTGACGCAAATTGTCCGACACTGCCGTAGATCTCCAGCTGGTCTGCCATGATGATGTGATGTTGTTGCTTGAGAGAGAGAGAGAGTGTACCAGCGGTGTACAGGACAGCATTTGTTCTCGTCGCTAAAATACTCCACTGCAGCGGCGTTTCCATCGCGATATGATTGGTTGAGTGGCAGATGACCTTGAAACCATCTGCAGTGAGCAATAGTGATTTAAAAGGGCTAGGTGTGGAATACAACATTGCATGCAAAGCACAACCGAGTGCAAGTGAAAACCGATTAAGGTCAGTTTAAGGCGAGTGTAGAAAATCAACGCGCACACACGTTTATGGTTTTTCTCTCCACCTACTGAATCACTAATTTCAACCCATCCATCACGCCCAGCAAGCTTTGCACAGATGAATGGTGTGTCGGTCAAAAGTCCGAGAGAGAGAAAGGGAGAGAGGGAAACATGACCCCTTTCTCAAGGCAATAGAAATGGGGAATTGTCTTGATGAACCAGCCACTGTCCCGATTACCGTCCATGAAGAAGCCAGAAAGGTTATCGGTAAGTGCTCTGATTATTCGACCGACCGCGATTTCGCCACCTGGTTTTAGCACATGAGATCAAAAAACAAAAATCCTGAACTGAGGCTCTTTCTTCAGACTTTGTAAACAGTAAACCAGGTCACACGATTCAGCCTCACTAAAAATCAGTTTTTACTTTCATTGTTCCAGGTTATATGACTTGAATGTGGTTCTCCTATGCGCTTCATTGTGTTTCAAACGCATAAGACCTCCGGAACAACTACTGGAAATGTATGAAGTCAAGATGAATTGGGTTTTTTCATCTCATGGGCCAGTATCTAGTATTCCTTTAGATGCTTTACGCATGAACATCTACTCTGTCATGTCACATAGAGTTCGCGGTCAAGCGTGGATTTGTAGTGTCTGTAATCCGTTGTTACATTTACCATTCTTCCCGAACTTAAATCACACTTTGCAATTGTCGTTCACGTTGTATCATGACGTTTGTTTTAATGTTACGAATACACAATTTTCCGGTGCGACCTGCTGACTTCTTGCTGAACGAGTGTATTTACGCTCCATTGAACTGTTTGTTGACTGCTGAACCAGTGGGACTAAATCTCTGTGTTTGTGTCAACTGTTGAACGTCACAATAAATCCCTGTGACATTTTTTAGCCGTGAATAATTTTCCTACCGTGGAATATATCACGCACGCGGAACCATCTGTGGGAAATTCCGACAAGTGAATATTTCCTTTCACAGCCAGTTACTGCATTTGGATCGGTGTAGTGGACTATTGGATCTACACATTCGTGAGTCCCCATTTGACTACTCGTTCTTATCCTATTGTGATTTTGTGATTTTGTATTGGTTACTTTGCTTGTTAATTTATCCGAACACGCTGATAAGGTCCTGGTCCGCTACAGATTCTCCTGGAATATTGGAACAGAAGGAATGTGCTGTCCAGAGATGGCTTAGGGATAGAACAAGTAGTAAGTTTTCGAGAAATACACTCATTTGCAAATCAATTTGGTTTTCACGAGAGACTCAACTGAATCTCTCGTTCATAATATTCTACAACTGAAAGTGCTGCACACAGGCCGCCTCATGTTTCAGTTGGGACGATATTCGAGATATCGCAGTATATTTTCATAAAGGAAACTACTCATAAAGTTGCGGTCGAAGAGTTTTCAGCAACCTTGTGGGTAGTTTCCTTTACGAAAACGTAGTAGCTTTGTTACAAATACGCTGTCGTGAGGTGTGAATTCAGATCACCGATCAAGATGCCGTGGAATTCTTTACAGACGACAAGTGGAGATTCTACCTGAGAAGTGGTCACTCGAGGAACAAATCTACACTTGCGACCGTGTGATATCGACACTTGTGACTGAAGGATGAGTGGTATTTCATCCTGTCTAAGTACGAGTTAATCGCACTGCTGATCGGCCTCCTCTGGCCGACCGGTTAAACGTTCAGCGGGGAAGTCATGGATTCGAATCTTCCACGAGTTGCGTGAGATGTGCACTGTTGATGATTCCTCGTCAGTGTCGAGCATTGCTGTGCGGCTTGTCAGCTTTACTTACAAGACGAAATCTTGAGTAAAAGCAAGTTTATATGTCCTATGGAAACCTCAGCTGAATACAGGCGGATCGGGTTCGAACTTGTGGCAGGCGCCGAAAATAGTCTCATGGAGGTACATGTTTTCAAGGAGGACGATAGGGCTCTGTCCTGATACTCTGGTCAATCCAATTTCTATGGAAATGTCAGCTGTCCCAAAAGAGGAACTGGGTTTTTTTCGGGCTCTCTTTGTCACATTTTTTTGTCTTTGCAGCAACGGTCGACACAACATTATTCGTTGGAAGTACTCTGTGACCACACACACACCTGTTGGGTAGTATCACGGAATTTGCCACGCATTGTCTCCCCAAGTGAGTTTGAAGTAGGAACCATCACCAGACGTTCCATGTGGGTTGTTTATTGTTTGTATCAATGTTGTAACCATGGTAACAACCCATGGTAAAGATGTTGGTTTTCCTTCTCTCTGACGACTTTATCCGCAACCTTTTTGTCTCTCATATGACCTTGTGAATTTGTACGACACTATCGGGTGTCATACTGTTCCTCGTTTTGTGGTACAGCTAGCTCTTCGAAACGAGACCGTGCTGAGGGCAGGGGACACTAATTTTTAGTATTATACATAATATATAACATCGCAGTAAGATTCAGACTGACTGTTGTTGTTTGTCCTCTTCGAGATGTTATTATTAATTTTGTTTCTTTGCTTCTTTCTGAACAAAATCGATTGGTGCGAACTTTTAACCTGACGACCTTTGTTTGAGTGACATAGTACTTGAGTTTATTGCACTAAAATTTGCCTCTCTTTTGATGTCATTATAAAACATACCAGCCACAAAGCAGCAAGCTGATTGAAGTAATATTCAGGTAATGAAAGTCAGTAGTATAGGTGGTAACTAACTATAAACTAAGTCCTGTTGGGCAGGCTTATTAACTTTCATAAAAACTATGGTTAGGTGTACCATGCACTTCTAAAGAAACAAGGTTAGAGATGAATTCTTCTGAAGTTTGAACTTTGGACATCCAAAGGTGGATGCCAGATTCAAAATGGGTTCAACTTCACCTGAGTACTTTGAAGTATCAGGAAATTTTATCAACTATATGGTAGTGAATTTTGCACGACCGAAAGTCCTCTAGAGGGTGAAGGAAATTCCTGTGTTATGTTTCATGTGGCCTTTCGAGTTGCAAACTAACTTAGAAGTTCATTTCAGTTTGCTAAAATCTTTTAGCAGTTATGGCACCATACGGATTAACAAGTGCTCACGGTTTCCCATTAAAATCGACTTGGTTGATGGCACTGTGATGAGATTTAGTAATTTGCAACTGGTTTTTCCCCTGTGTATGACAGCTATCTATTCTAAATGGTCGAAAAGTGCTGTACTTTTCGAATTGAAGGTGCTACAAACCCTTTTAGTTATACGGTCTTATTTCACTCGGTGTATGCACATCACCATCATCGAAAACACAAGCATTAGTTTTGACTATTAGTGTTTTGCCATTCTGAAGGTGGTACAGAGACCAAAACGCGTTTTGGGAGACCGAGTTTCGCACGCGTAGCATGCGTCCCAATCACCGCAGCTGGATGCTTACCACGGTTGAAGTACCTCATTATCATCATCATCCTCATCCTCCTCCTCCTCCTCCTCATCATCATCATCATCAGCAGCAGCAGCAGCATCATGAGGGTCGTCATCATCATCATCATCATCATCATCTTCATCANTCATCATCATCATCTTCATGATCATCCGAATCATCATCATCGTTATCATCATCATCATCTTCAACATCATCATCATCCAAATCACCTTCATCATCATCATCATTATCATCGTCATCATCATCGTCATCACCACCATCATCATAATCGTCATCATCATCATCCTCGCCTTCTAGAACCGCTTACTCGATGTACAGTACTTCTGGCAGCCACAGTTTCGTTCGCCGATGGTTTGGGGAGATGGCGTTGAACGCTGCACATTGGAGGCGTAAGCTGATATAATGATGCGTAAAAATAGGGTTGTCAATGGACATTTAATTTGAGAGATTGGGAGCGGAGCTGTGCATTGAAGGCAATGGCTAGCGATTACTACTCAATCAACCACCCGTTTTCCAGTTACCTCATTAAGAATTCACTGATGCCTTCCGACACCAGCAACACCTCTGAGACATCGATGAAAAAACTGAATACATCTCACCTCATCCATCCACAGATGTCATGTCTCGAAACCATCCAGCCCTAGTGTACATGCCTTGTGCATGCGACGCTTAAGAGCCAGTCATGAATCATTTTTAACGTCACAAGTGGCGCAAATTAGCAAACGTGATCCCGGTCTTTCGTATTCTTGTACTGGCGTCATCAGGCCCACCTCCCTCAGAGCTGGTACAACTATCCAGGTAAGTAGAGTTCTCCATAACCTCTCATGACTCCCCTTGAATTGTTGGAGAGGGAGACTGCACATTATGAAAATGTCAGACGCATACCGAAAGATTGTATGAAGGTTGTGAATTTATTCGATAGAGCTTGTGTTGCGCCCTCGTTTTCAAAGATGACGGCACCGACGTTTACTCACTCCAGACTGACAAGGCCCTCACCAGCAATAATTTTAACACCGGGGTTTTGAAGACCTTTCAGCGTTTGTCTCATTGTTTCATCAGTGGTGAAGTTGAACAAGAATGAAGAAGATGGACATCCTTGTCACGCTTCACTTCTTGTAGGAAAGCTTTTGAAGAGCCCACCGTACACTCCCACAATTCTGGATTTATATGAATATAGGGACTAAATTATGTTCACAACCTTCTGCGGTACACTATGTTGAGAAACTGTGGTCAGTAGAACTGGCCGGTCGACAGAATCAAACGCACCCTTGAAGTCAAGGAACCCCAAGATTGTGGGTCATCTTTATATGTGGTGTTGCTCTATCACCTGACGGGCTGTGAAGTTATTGTCAACGCATTTTTTGCCCGGTCGAAATCTCGTTTGACGCTCACGAGTCAAGGAATCGCGCACTACAGTAAGGCGACAAAGAATCAGTGACGCCAGAACTCTTGTTACAACTGCAGTCAATCTCACACTTCTGTGTTTACTGCATCCAATGAGAGTCCCAGTTGTCTGGAATGTACTCTTTCTCCTAGATAGACCCAAGTAGCCTAGACAGGCATTGGATGAGGAATTCGATACCATCCTTGAACAGAGTAGGTGGAAGGTCGTCAGGACCAGCGGCACGATGCTGCTTGAGTAGGACACGTCGTAAGCTGGGGTGCGTCGTAGCTTAACCTTAAAAATCAAACTTTACCGTGGCCTTTCTGATACTGTTTTCCTCAGAAAGCAGAAAATTTCTGCGCTTGCAATGGAATCAGCCACTAGAATCATTCAAAGGACAATTTAAGATGGCTTAGAATACTTTGAAATTTTTTTTGATAGGGGCCACAAAAATCTTTTGGTATTATTTGACATGAAGAAGTAACGGGATATTTGCTTTACCCAATCCCGTATTATGTAACAATTTCTAAAAAAATGATTAATGTGAACCATCTGTCATTAAAAAACTGAGGGTTCCCCTTTAAACATTGACCAGGCCCCCCAGAATTCCTCAACACTATTCTCAAGCCCACTTCGGGTAATTGATTATGACGTTTGCGATATGCCTTATCACAGTGCAAATCTGCAGAGTTTACCTCATAAATCGCCGCTAATTTCACGAACTTTGCCGTGAATCTTTTGTACGCATAGAGACGAACTCAATGCCATCATTTTGCCAGGTCCCATTGAGCTTACTAAAATAACTTTTCTCATTGGACCTTACCATCCAGTTGGATTAGCTGTAACTGAAATGAAGGGCACATTCGGAAACTTTTTTAATCGAGAAAGGCGGTTTATCGAAAACCTCTCATTGTAGCAGCTTTCCCAGGGTTTTCACAGAAAAAAATGTTTAAGCTTCAAGAATATTCTTGTAGTGAGTTTCACCGAGACGTCACTAAAGCGGAATCAGCATTAGGACGTTTGAAAACCTTTTTGAATAGAATGTCGGATACATCTCGGAGGAAATGGAGTATGCATTCGTTTTCGAAAAAGTGGATTTACTGCTCGGCAACGTTTCGCTTTTGAAACAAAACGCTTCGTCAGACCAAGTGACTAGGCTCCGGGGTTGGTCGAGATTCAAGGCGGAATGAGAACCAATCAGCCAAATCAAGCTAAATCTCTGTAGGGTGTCGGCCGAGGGATTTTAGTGTGTTAGATTGGTTGAACAAGTGTTGGGTCGGTGGGGGAACCCACATGTGTTTGGGTCCAGCCTAGGGTCTAGTTCTTCTGATTCAGTTCGTTTGATGGTTCCTCTTGAACTTCGTTTGAACCTTCTGTCAGTCTGTGTGGGTGAGCTAGTGCTAAGATAGTTGTGTAAGAGGGATGCTGTGACCTTCGGTTGGGTCGGGATTTCCACCCCCACCCCCCTGTTTTTGCTAGTGATTCTACGTGGATTGACGACCACACTGTCACGTGTTCGAACTCATTGTACTGTGTAGGTTACCATGCCATCAACGTTTATCTTCAACCACTTTCACAGAGTTCGGTTACTACCTCATCAGTGTTTACCTTCAGACGCTCACATAATTCGTTCAACACATGCACACCCACTATGTCACTCCTGTTTTATTTTTTTCACGAACATCGCCTCACGATTGGAATTTTATCCTAAGACATATAATGCAAGCGCATCCTCACACACAACGTGAACTTATATATATGCGGGACAGTGAAAGCAGGATGCCGACGCTCGTCCCTTCACACAGCGCCTTGACCAGTGCCAATTCAAACCTACGCACAACTCACTGTACGAGAAAAGTCTGGGCTCGATATCGTTTCGGATTAAACGACAAGAAACAGGCCAGATTTCAACACGATCGGTCAAGAGGCGCATTCAATTCAGCTGCGTCCTGCGAAACTCGGCTGCATCTACTACAACTTATAAACCGAAGAACTCGATAGATCTCTTTCCTTTTTGTGTGTCATTCAATTGTGCTACAGTGTCTCTGGTAGCCACTATACATAACTGTTTCTTATTAATATTATTCACCTTGTGGCATTACTTCGAGTAAAAAACCAATAGCATTAACAATTGCTACCAACCAGCGTGTTAAATTTTTTAGACCGTGTTAAGAGATTTGAACTGCCTGGTTGTTTAACGCACCATTAAAAAGTACAACTGTTCTTCTAGACTGTTTCAGAATAATATGCTTGTCCTGAGATTTATTAGTGCTTTTATACGTAACTTAATACTTTGGAAGCTAACTTTGTCACGTTGGCATGGTTCTGCCTCAAATTCCATTCAGGCCGCGGACCCAAAATAAAAAGTTGAGCTTGCTTGGAGTTTAAAGTGCTTGATGGCCCCCGTATTTGACATCAAAGTCCTTATTCCCTTGTTTCTACTTAGTACGTAATCGCATATGAATTATTTTCACATAGATTTGTATAAGTACTGATTGAAAATTAAGAAGAAATACTGAGTGTTAGTGCATACGTTTAGATTATTGTGCTTGGTGGTTCTATTGGCTGCTCACTAGGTTTGCTGAGTACACCCGGTCAGCAGACCGGGTGATTAGAAGATTAGAACACACAGGTGACCAACAAGAACACGTAGTACTTATTTTATTCTCCACGGAGGCAGTCACATAGCCACTTCGGACCGGTACTTTGATGGACAATATCTGAGTAAGGATATCCGGGCACCAAGAAAGAAAGAAAGCGTTCAGCTGTAGCACCCTTTCGGTGCCTAGCTGTCATGCCACCCGAAGTAAGCACGAGGGCTGGGATACTGCCAGGTTGCCCAAGCCTAGACAGGGGAAGTCGAGTGGCGGAGGTCGGATTCGAACCACGGACCTTCCGGTCAGTAAATTCGCGCTCTAACCACTTGGGCCATCTCGCCCTGACACCAAGAACTATCCCCTAAAAACGTACCTAATGGTTTTATCGTTCAAATCTGCTGTTTATATCAAGGCTTCCTATTGAGTAACTCTGGCATCCGAACGAATGGTCTTTCAGCCACTTAATGATGAACCTAATGGGGACACTTGCCAGTTGATTGATTGCCACATTCTGATTGGATCGATAGACTGACTCGGTGATCTGAATTCACAAGGTTTTAGACATTTGCTGAAAGTCAGCTGACCTTATCGATTTTTGAAAGCCTCCTTGTTGCACAATGTTTGACTGATGTTCACAGTTTGTGCAATCCTCCCTTTGCAGTCCTGTTGGTACGCGTTTTCAAATTTACTATCATACGAAAAGCAATTTGTTGGGTAGAAGCATCTTCTATGCCTTTTCCCCCCATTTTGATTCGACATGACAGGCTGAAAATGGATAACCAAAAAAAAGTTAACGATAAAACCAGGAAAACATGACTTGATCACGTTGAATTTTGTTGCGATCTTGCGACTTTTCTTACTTTTTCCTGGGTTTTGAGTCTCCTCAAGTTTATCTGATCCCTCTGGGCCATACAGTTTAATCCTATGTCTCACGCGGAATCATTGCTCTCAGAGTTGACCAGCCTTTATTCATTAGTTTCAGGAAATCCGTTGCCAACAAAATAACTTAAACCTGTATGTGTGTAGAATAGAGATCTACGGAAGCATGGAACGAGCTCTGACGAACCCGAAAAAGATCAGAACCCGTCATTTGCTGTTCAAGAGATTCCCAGCAAACTTATGTTTAGTGTATTTCGCCTAGACAATCCTTTTGGCTCTCAGCAAGTCCTGATACACCCTTCCGACCCATGAGCAAATTCGTTGCTTTCTGTAAACTCAGTATGGCTTCAGATATTCAAGTAAACCTATTGATTCATAGGCATACAAATGATGCGATTTCGACTACGTGCGCAAGCCTACTTGCTTATCGTTTGCTACCATTGTAACGTTGGACACTACTGATGAGGCATGCGAGTGGTATGCTTTGCGTCTCCTGAAAAGTAAAATCTATTACGGAATTTGTGGAGTCGCATTTGCATGCGTTTGAGCAACAGTCAATGAATACCAGGAAAGTTCGTAAAGACGCGTTCAAGGAAAAGATGGATATTCAGTTTTTGTAAACAAGATGCATATGAGAGTTTTGCTTCCCTGTCCAATAGTCCGTAACTGTTCAGTTGGTGTTTCTCCAATGAACTACTCGGCAGCGAAGAGCATCCTTCGCAACTGCCCAGTCCATTTTCGAGAGTCTCTTCTGACCGCATCCAGAGCTGCCTTTGCCCGGCCTCTGGAGAGGATCTTCAGCGCCACCACTCACCCCGGTCGGTATGCAGTCCGTAATAGATCTCATTTTTCAAGAGACGCGGAGCGGATTTACAAGAAAACATACCACTCGCATGCCTCATCAGTGGTATCCACCGTTACACCATGACGACGCTGAGCGTTGGTGCGTATTAATTGGCTGAATTCGCTCCGACAAAGTGTTTGAATTGGATCGAATAAATTTCCACAATGAACCAAATAAAGCGTTCCATCATAACAGATTTCATTTAGGTTTTGAGTAGCATTTCTAGCACGTCAGCTGCCTGTAACATTCCATCTGTTTGAAATACTTAGGTACTTCAATTACCTTCCTAGTAATTTCATTCGTGCAAATGATTGCACGATTACAAAGTGCCATTCAAGTAGATTTTGGACGCCGCTTGAAAGTTTGTTTCATAATTTAGAGCTCTATTTGGACCTCTAACTCCGTCAACTGTGGACTGGTTGTTAACTATGAGGCTGCACACTTTAGTTTGTTACTTTCTTTGAATTTTTTATTTGAGTAGCATGACTACATGCATTTTATCACTAGATCCCCCCAAAAGGAAAAAAAATAGTTACAACCGGCTGAAACTTTTAGCGATCTTTAGGATCTTCTCCAGATAAGCCCCACCACCAGCGCAAAAAGCGCATGTGCAAAAAGTTAAGCCCCGCCACTCTGTTGCCAGCTCCAATTTAATGTGCGCACACAACTTTGACCTACTTTTGAAGAAAACAATTCCTTATCCGAGTCTGAGCTCATTTTCTCCGTCCGGACGTAGAACCTTAAATGAACTTTCTGACGCTTTCAACTCTCGTTCATGACAAGGAGACGGCAATACGATTTTCGCAAAGCTACGGAGTGATCCATCGGCAACGTTTATGCAACAATTGCCACCAAATGACACTTTCAACTGTTCCTGACAGGTGGAGGTGTAATGC
>NW_008751778.1:76211-78065 GCF_000715545.1 Opisthorchis viverrini
TCTAGGATGGAGTTTAGGATAGTAATTCTGTTCATTTATTGCTGGTCCCAAAACTTTGGCAAAAATCAAATTCTGCTCAGAGATAGTATCTGTTAGCCACACGGTCGCTTTTGACTGGGAGAACCTTCTTCGCGAAGTTTGCGCCTGGCGGCTTTTGCAGACTCCAACAATTATCGGCGGCGCAGATCTTTGGCACGTCGACAAGATACAGAATAAACGCCATTGCGGCACACACCGATCTTTAGTGGACAGCTACTTGTGTGCGTTCGCTTGGAGGCAAAAGTACCGAAAAACGGACCTTTTCATGCAAATTAATAATGCTATCTCCTGATTTCACCCTCTTCAATAAAAAACTAAAACTACAAATTTCACATACTCTTTTTTCTAATCTTTTTTTTGGGTGGCGGGGGTTAATTTTTTGGCGGGGCTCATCTGGGAAAGATCCGATCTTTATTCATAGAATGTCCTGATGGCTTCGCCAAAAAGATAAGATGGAAATATCCGGGACCAGTTTTACCGTGGCGTGGACAGAGGAACAAACGAATCTCCCGGTAGAACTTGAAACCACACATTGCAGAAGCAAACCTATGTTGAAAATCAGTGTGAAAAAAGGACGGAATTACTGACACCTGGGACACCAAAAGAGGTTCCAATTTTTGAAAAATTACTTGATACGGTATCGGGAATATTAGCCACTGCAACATTGTAACCAAATTCAAATTCATTTGCCTTCTGTTTGTTTAACTGAATCAAATGAGGCGTATTAAGGTTAAAACTCGTGAACATATTTGCTCATTTTTGCTCAGAAATGCCAGTTCCGCCTCAGAAATAATAACCGGCTTGAGATCACTCATGTTAAGCGTGTGTACTACGGTTCTACAGACGTTGGACTCCCATAGACCATAAAACCTAAAAACCGGATTACAAATACGGAACTAAGATTATGGGTATCCAAAACGCTCACTCCATGAAACATGACCCACGACAATTGCATTACATGTCCTTTACTCGGGAGTAACAAATTTGTTCGTGTTACCCCGCGTTTTACAACATTTTTCATGAGAATTGGGTAAAATTTCTCACTTTGTAAAGTAAATGTTGCATTTGCTTGGAGCTTTTACGTAGTATCAGTTCACACATTCTAAACCAACACGATGAACTTGAAAAAAACTTTCTTGAGCCTGGTCATCTGGCCAACTTTTTGGCGACCCCGAAAATAGTCTGGTCATTAGCCGTGCACATGACAAACCCTATCTAGGGATAGTAACACGGAGCAAACGAAGTTTAGTCCCCCCTTTGGAAGTGCAACTGCCGTTTGGTCACATTTGTATCATTCCAATTGGTCAGCTCTCTTTGGGGATGCGATCAACGGACAAGTTCTGTACTTCTACACTTGTCAACGATGATGTGTGTAGTTTTGGTAGTTTCTTCGTGGCAGAGAGCATCATATTTGCGAACGGATTTTACACTTATACAGGCGTGAAAAATGTACCGGAAACTTGCTGACAGGGGAGATAAAACGATGGAAAATCTGGTAAGTGACGGTTCTAGTCCATAGAAAGAAAGACAGCAATCAGTGCATCGCAGTCATCATCATCATCATCATCGACAGCATGACATCAGTGTTCAGCACCGATGCTTCACTGCCGTATCTGATGGTGGAGCATTTGGAAGAGACTCTAGAAGACGATTCTTGTAAGTTCGTCTGACATCCGGATCTGTCAGTCTTTCAGTTGCCATGCGATTTGTCCGCACCTTACGCGGCCCCGGGAAACGTAGGACGAAGCGACTCCGGACGAGCGCGTGGTCAGAGTCCACAAATGTGTTCCAAAACGACCGGCAGTCAGTTATGGA
>NW_008751778.1:78955-81537 GCF_000715545.1 Opisthorchis viverrini
GCTGGGATACTGCCAGGGCGCCCACACCTGGACAGGAGGACGATTAGGGTCCTCAACCAAAGCCTTTGGCTCAAAAGCCTAACCGCAAGGCAGCGGTGTTTGGCGGGAAATGCAAATGCATTACCATTTCTACGGAACAAGTCGCCACATGTTCCAACCCCCAACCTGGAGGGCCAGGAGACCGTGTTCGTCAGACCTCTAACCATTGACCAACCTGGTATGAGAGACTCTGTGAGTGTCGCGGGACACTCTCCAGTATAGCTCAATGGATCGCTGAGGTGCGCAAACCGTCACACCACGGTAAGGTCCAGTCTCTTCGTGACGCAGTCATCAGATATGTTAAAGCGGATTATGATTACAGTCAAAGCTGGAAGCACGATTACGTCTTTTATGATGAAAATTTAGAGGGTGTACGTCAGAATTCAAAATGAATTTCCCATTTCGCTTCGACAGAAATGACGCAGTTCTATTGGACAACTAGTAATCTCTGGTACGGCAGTGAGGCGTCAGTGTCAACACTGATATTGCTGTCTTTGATGATGCTGCTGATGATGAGGAATCTCTGGTCCCGTCTAATCCATTTTATCACATTCTTAGGACGCATGTAAAAATCTCGATGTCAGTAGTCAAGAGAAATTTCTCTACTTTGTTTCCCAATTTACTATGATGTCATTTATGTTCCCGGACCAGCGTCAGGTTACACATCCAACTATGATGTTCTCCCGTCTTCGACCGGACCCCGCGGTGATCCCTGTAGAGTGTCGGTCTGACGGTGTAACACAGTGAAATTCACTCTGACTTACATTTGACCGCACTTGGGTAGCTTAATCAAATTTATGGTAAATCACTTACTAAGTATTTATTTTTCCAGTCTTTTCACGCCAGTTTAAGGATGTCTTCCAGTTGGAAACGTAGGCGGTGATTTTGTGCTGCTGTCGTGGTAATTGGAAGCAATTCATGGTAAAAACTGCATTACACTAGGTGCTGTTTCAAGCTACAAAAACAGGGCTCTATCGTGCCTTATTTATAGCATTGTTTTGGTGCGTTCCGTCCTCCTGAAAATGTTACCTCTGCGAAGAATCATTGACTACTTCGTTTTCGAAGGATTGTTATTTGTCTTCTTTGTTGCCCTCCTCATTCGTTGTATAGTTTCATCGTTCAACACTGACGTTTTTGCTGCCTTACTGTGCTTTTCAAGGTTGTATTTAGGCTGGGATACTGATAGGGTGCTCAGAGCTAAGCAGAAAGACGATTAGGGTCCTCGACCAAAACCTTTGTTTGGAAAGCCTGACCTAAAGAAAGCAATTTTTAGCGAGAAATACAAGTGCGTTACAATTTTTTTATAGAACAAGTTGTCGAACAGTTCCCAGCCCTCAACTTGAAGGACCAAGACACTGTGTTCTTCGGGCCTCTAACCATTGACCAACCTGGTATTCAAGACTGTGTGACTGTCGCATGGACAGCCCGCAGTATAGCTCAACGGATCACGGAGACACGCAAACCGTCACACTACGGGAAGGTTCAGTCTCTTCGTGGTGGACTCTACCTCCCTACTGTTTAACCGCACGGTGTACATAGTATAAACGCAGTAGATTTGGTGTTTTTTAAACCGTTTGTGCAAAAAGTCTTTATGATCGTCTTTACGAACCCAACCCAAACACTTAGTACTCATCACACGCTGTTGAGTACCGCGCATGTAGAGAGCTATTTTCAGTGTACGACAGTGTAGCACTTATTGGTTGATGCCTCGCTTGGTTTCCGAGAAGCATGAGCTCAGGCAGAAAGATAATAATAAAGTAACCAAGGCTCAAGTTCTTTATTCCTCACCCGTGAGAAGTGGTCAGTTTTATGAAACACCAACTGAGACAGCTTGGGTACTTTTGAAAACATGGATCGCCATCGGAGCATGATGGTCGAAAATAGGATCTTCAGAAAATTTGTTCTGCAGGCGTTTCATACTTTACAAAATACCATACTGTTTACAATGATTCAAACATTTCGCATCATCATCCAGCTACTGTAGTAACGGTTTATACTACTGATGAAGTATGCGAGTAGTCTATGCCTTGGTGTCGAAGCTCCCCAATTGTTTGATGGAAGGTAAAGTTAACGAAGTACACTCATTTGTAAACTAATTTGGTTTTGCCTGGAAACATCACAAACGAGAGATTTAGCTGGGTTACAGGTGAGTCTCTCGCAAAACCAAATTAGTTTGC
This sequence comes from Opisthorchis viverrini, assembly GCF_000715545.1. Taxonomy (NCBI): domain Eukaryota; kingdom Metazoa; phylum Platyhelminthes; class Trematoda; order Opisthorchiida; family Opisthorchiidae; genus Opisthorchis; species Opisthorchis viverrini. The sequence continues at coordinate 81,172 of NW_008751778.1, forward strand.
AAACGAGTGTAGTTTGCTAACTTCGTACAATTCTGCTTGAAGTAGAGCATAAAGTTGATGGAAACCCAGGGACTGTGCCAACCTGATGAGCCCCAAGAAGGGCAAAACCGGTCGCGGACTGTCGAGGAATTTTCAGCAACCTTATGAGTAGTGCACTGTGAAGGTAAAATTTATTATGGAAATTGTGGAACTGCTTTGCAACGTTTGTCTATCACTGTGAGTTAGTCAACAAATATTCAAGACAGTTCAATTTTTAGAAACAACATGCGTCTAACGGTATTTAACTGCTTATTTCGTGGTTGATAGTACGTGACGTCTCGTCGAAGAGCTTTTCTCCTTTCACCATCGGTCTTTACAAACAAATTA
>NW_008751778.1:82212-87899 GCF_000715545.1 Opisthorchis viverrini
GTTTACAATGATTCAAACATTTCGCATCATCATCCAGCTACTGTAGTAGCGGTTTATACTACTGATGAAGTATGCGAGTAGTCTATGCCTTGGTGTCGAAGCTCCCCAATCGTTTGATGGAAGGTAAAGTTAACGAAGTACACTCATTTGCAAACTAATTTGGTTTTGCCTGGAAACATCACAAACGAGAGAGTTAGCTGGGTTACAGGTGAGTCTCTCGCAAAACCAAAGTAGTTTGCAAACGAGTGTAGTTTGCTAACTTCGTACAATTCTGCTTGAAGTAGAGCATAAAGTTGATGGAAACCCAGGGACTTTGCCAACCTGATGAGCCCCAAGAAGGGCAAAACCGGTCGCGGACTGTCGAGGAATTTTCAGCAACCTTATGAGTAGTGCACTGTGAAGGTAAAATTTATTATGGAAATTGTGGAACTGCTTTGCAACGTTTGTCTACCACTGTGAGTTAGTCAACAAATATCCAAGACAGTTCAGTTTTTAAAAACAACATGCGTCTAACGGTATTTAACTGCTTATTTCGTGGTTGATAGTACGTGACGTCTCGTCGAAGAGCTTTTCTCCTTTCACCATGGGTCTTTACAAACAAATTAGGGTTAACTCAATAGGAATGAAGTCGGTTTTTTATTTTTGAGGAGTGAGGATCCGCCTATACTCTCCTTTCACCATGGGTCTTTACAAACAAATTAGGGTTAACTCAATAGGAATGAAGTCGGTTTTTGATTTTTGAGGAGTGAGGATCCCGCCTATACCAATTCAAGTCTTGGTTATCGTCGATGCATTAAGCGCACATGAGTCAAAACATTACGAGCATCAAAGGGCCTAAAGTGAGCCAAACCAGGTTGATGTACACTGCGACCAACAGAAAGGTTTTCGTTTAAACGTATGGTCAAACGAAGAGACAAGCGATGGCAACCGAAATTAACTTCCTCAAATAACAAAAACCGCATCAGAAAAGACTATATCGGCGTGGAGAGCCATAGGGGAAATTCAAGTTAATGGAAATAAAATCGGACGATACAATACCCCCAAATCAATAAAACTCTGGCTTATTCTCATTATAACTGTTGAAAATTTATCTGCTGATTGAGGTGTGGAATAATGTACCAAATGGATGACGCATGGTCTATATGGGAGACAAACCGTTCGGATAGACGCCAGTAACGAAATTTTCTGAGATATATAATGATGTTTTAGCAAAAAAAATGACGTTTCTCCAAACGTTTGACAATGATAGCAATAGGATCATCCCAGAGGTTCGTGTAAGACGATGCTTTTGTACCAGAGTCACGGTGGATACTACTGATAAGGCATGCGAGTAGCATGTTTTTTCTCTCGCAAATCGGCTTCGCGTCTCTTGGAAAGTGGGATCTGTTACAGAATTTGTGGAGTTGCTTTTTAGCATTTGCTTGCATTTGAGTAACAGTCAACGAAAATCCAAGAAAGGTCAGGAAAAAGCGTTCAAGGAGAAAATGGATTTTCAGCTTTCGTAAACAAGATTCATACGAGAGTTTTGTTCCCCTGTCCAATAGTCTGTAATTTTTCATTTGGCATTTTGTAAAAAAAACTCCACAGCAAAGGCCTTCTTCCTTTCACCAGTATGCTTTTATATACTTTTGTATCCGTATGCATCAAACTTTGTACAATGATGAGGTGTACACTAGGATAGTATGAATCATTTCACGTAAAGAACTGGCAACCTGAACCCAAGAGGCCTTGTCCCTCCTCTCAAACACTTTTGTTGATATCTTCCTTCTACTCCAAAGGCAAGTTTGAGAGAGACCAATCGTGTTGAAATCCTTGACAAACCGGCTGCAGTATGCGGCTCGTCCAAGAAACTGCCGTAGAGACCACTTTGGGTTGCGAACAGCGCAGTCCCCGATCTTTGCCGAGTATTCTGGCAGCGAGCTAACCTCTCCGTGACCCAATTTATGCGAACTGTGTCCGCAGACCAACCTCCCGGCTACGCTTCGATACGGCCTTCAAGTGAATTGAATGCTCTGGTTCCGAATTACTGTACACAACGATATTTCCCCCGTACACGGCAATATTCTGGATTCCGTTCGTTAAACAAAGCGTTTAAAACTGGAATGTGAATGGTGCCTCAGTCAAACCAGATGGTATCCGTCTAAATTGATATTGGGTGTCCCTAACCGTGAACGTTGTTTGCCCCCGGTCCTCCATCCTAATAGGTAGTTGCCAGTATCCGGAGCACAGGTCGAACAACTTGAAATATCAGGAATGTTGGAGGGAATTGAAAATCGAGCGGACGGCTACAACCCAATTCACGGTCAGTTCATTCGAACGCCTGAAATCCACACAAAGCCATATTTCCCGTTCGCCTTCCTTACAAGCACAACTAGGAAGGTGTACGCACTGTTAGCTTCCTCGATTGTGCCATTTAGCGACATCTCTAGAACTTGTTTATGGACCTCCTCAAGTAGATGGATCGGCAGCGGATGGGAACCGTAAGGTCGAAAGCATTCTGACGAGAGGGAAATTTCGTGTCCAACCCACGGCCAGGAGGTAAACGGATCTCCATCACCAGTGAACATCTGAGAGTATTCCTCGACGATGCACTTCATTGACGGCATGTCACAAGACGGAAGCTTTTGGATATGCAACTCGCTCAGGGCAGTGCTCGGGTTATCCTCAAGCTTAGCTGCGCCTTAGTTCAACCAGGGAATCTGTGCTGTTGAGAATATCTGCCTCCAATATTGTCTGCTCAATGTCTGAACTAATCAGGGATGCGTGCAGCACAGACTTGTTTCCTAGGCGCGTTGAATACATTGACAATCTGCCAATTTTCAAGTGGCCCTTACTGCTGGCGTATACGGTTTGCATTCATCTTGGTTCCCTCTCCACCTCAGAGACATCCGCGCTTTGATATCTATCAAGTACACCTCCCTCTTCATGTCTACCTCGATAACGTCCTCTGTGGTAGCCCGTCTCACTGCACTAGTTGCAACCCATCCAGGAAAAAAGGAGTAATCCAAACTTTTGTTACGTATAAATAGTGGGGTAGCAAAACATTGATCTTTACAATGGTCAGGCAAGCCGTACTTGTAGCATCGGCTCGTTTGTATGTGCTTCCGAGATTCCGTCTTGACGGCCGCGAGCTGTTTGTCTAGTCCGCCCATTTTGTTCTCCAGGTCCTCCACTGATGAATCATCCCCTTCTCGTACGACTGAATCGTGGCCAATGTCGCCTCGGCCAATTCCCGCGCCAGATTCACTAGTCGCTCTACACTCAACTGGCCAGTTGCTCTCGCCAACTGCATTTGGGCATTCAGCGCAGGCTGCACGCCTTCAACGAACTGGTCAGACAGCTACTGCTGGCGCGACACCCGGTCCAGTCCTGATAAAGCCCCGTGCAATGACTGCTGCAGGCTGACGAAGAACAATGTTTGGTCACTTCCAGGTACAATCCTAACCGTCTTGAACCATTTTATAGCCTTCTAGCTGTCGGCCGGTGTGTGAAATTCCTCTTCAAGAGCCTCCTTCACGGCGGCCGAGTCCATCTTCCAAAGGCTGCTTCTGGTCGCATCCATGGTCACCTTCGCCCGGCCTCTGAGAAGAGCCTTCAGTGCTGCAAACTTACTCCGGTCCGTCTCAAGTCCATCAGTCTCAGCAACTTACTCGAAGTCATCCAGGAAGATTGAAACATCCATATCCTCAAAGGGTTTTGGCCACGGAATCTCCAGCCTTGTCCTGATTACTGCATCAAATGAAAAAAGAAAAGCCCATCACTGCGGTGTTGTTTATTGGAGATTATCAAATTAACAGTTACTAACTATTGGACAGGAAAGGAAAAAACTCATATGTCCCTTGTGTTCACAACCGAAAATCCGTCTTCCTCTTAAACGCGTCCTCTTGAACAACTTTCTTGGCTACTAACTGACTCTCACACATATGTAAACGAATGCTACAAAACAGTTCCACAATTTCTGTAATGAATCCCACCTTCCACTAGATCAATCCAGGGCTATGAGGACCCCGAACTATTTGCATGCCTCATTAGTAGTATCCACCGTTACACGTATAGTAACTTCTAGGTCATACCTCCACACATCGCCGATTACGGTATGCATGATAGTTGAGTCCAATGGCCAACAATGGTCCTTCACCACAACCGTATGCGTTGTAGCTCCACCCTGCCCGTGATGGAAAATTATCAAACAACCACTGGAGAAATGTTTTAATTAACTGAACGGACTGGCGCAAAATTATCAAGTAATCGTCATTCTCGCTTTCGTAAAACAGTTTCACTAGACTACAAACCTGAAATGAAAAACGTATATAATGAATTTAATCTCTTTCATATCTCAGGTAGAATTTTCCACACATCTTGTCATCATAAAAGCGAAATTACGACGTACTCAAATAGTCATTTCGTCGGTAATAAAATGTACGTGTGTACATTAATTTGTGATGTCATCATTGTTTGATCATACGAACGAGTTCCGAATAGAGTAGAGGAGACAACATGTGGATAACTCGACCCTTTCACAAGTTTTTGTACCTCCTTTACTAGAGCATCAATATGAGTAATGACATTAAAAATACGAATTTCTTACGCAAAGTAGACATTAAGTACACCCAAACAAATTATAGCAACGCTGTGATAAACTGGGGAGACTTTTTGGTTTAGAAAAATATCTTCCAATGGTAAACTTTTGTGCAAACGCTTCTTTTGCTTGAACTAGAAATTCCGAGTGCGTCCAAGGATAGGCGTTCCAAATATAGTACGAAATATCCCATTCAGATTAGGCCCGAGACCGCAGTGCGATTGCCAGATTACACCGTAATGGCAATCGGTTTGAAGTGTTGGTAGTGCAGTTGTACTCTCATGATAAACTGCCAAATTGTGCGGATACCCAAAAAGGTGACCACTAATCTAACGACCATTCACTGACTACTGGTAAACTGGCAAAACCGATGTCATCATACAAGGTTAGAGACAGCATTAAAAGAGCAAGCAGCTGGCTCCTAAAACATGGCACTCATTAAAAATCAAAACACACCTAAACAACAAGTAGAGACTTTAAATCTGTCAAAGAAATGTCGACATGCCTGAATCGATCTCAAGCGTCCAATGGAGATGTCTGAAACAGCAACCAGCCACCCGCGTGAGCATTCAAAGACGCAATTCTGGTGCTTTGGCAAAACCCGTCCAAGTGTGAACACGTCAGAGGATCCATGCGCAAAGTTCGAACTAGTCCTGCTGCACGCTGTCAAAACATTTCTTGATTTCATTCCTCAAGACCGGCAGGGGCAGGTATAGAATACCGAGTAAACAAGGGCCTTTTCCAAAACGCATTTCACCAGCCTAATTCTGATCACCCGCTCTCAAGCACAGTACATGGTGTAAAGAAATGAAACCTTTTCAACAAAGGAGGTGCAGAAGGCGCGGACAGCGAATTCGTCGTCCATCGGTTGCCTGAGATAAAGGCGTATAGCTTTCATTTGAAGACTAGGAACGGTTTAACTGCAGTTATCAACTTGGTTATTCTAAAAAAATTGTTCCGATTGTAATTGATCATATTTGGTTTTGGGATTAACTGTTCACCACCTCTGGTTCCTGTGAGGTCACTTGTCCGACTGTTACAACTACCATCGGATCCATGGCTGTGTTGGTTTTTTACAGAGCCGACGAAGCCCTGGGTAACGGACAAT
>NW_008751778.1:88173-89650 GCF_000715545.1 Opisthorchis viverrini
GAACATCAGATCTGGTGAGGTAGCAGAGTTGGCGTCGTCCAGCCGGTCAAATGGAACTAAAACCTAAAACCACCGCTGAGGCCTCGTGGCCTTAGACTGTTGGGCTCGTGGCCAGGGTCACAAAAGGTGGGAATTACGAAGTGGAGGAATTAGCAAAGCGGACAAACGTTAACGAGAATCACAGAAACATGGTGTACAACGAAACTGTATAGACTCACTGGCTTCGCTGTTTCGTAGTTGGGCACAGTAGTTGTTTGAAAGATTGAGATGATACCAACACACGAGCCGGAACACGAACTGTATAGAAAATTATTGAATTTTGTGGGAAGCACAGACACACAGAAATGGTTAAATTCGAAAGAAAGTTTTAGAAGATAGGAATGAATGTGTCATGGAGGCAGCTGGGGTCAGGTGGGGAACTTGTTTGTATTTGCACTTAATGAAGCGCGTGGGCAAGAGAGTACGGTCAAGAGTGTGCTGTCAAACTGGGCGTGGCAATGCCGTGCCAACATTGGCCTGACATATTTCGTTTTTCGGACAGCCCCGTGGCATACGTCGCTTTTAAGGTCATTTGGCCAAGATGTACGAATCTCTGAGCAGCGGGATTCTTTTCAAGCTGGCCGAGGAAATAAGGTGGAACGAAGCCAATATAGGGTCGCAAGTTTTTTGGTCCGTTTGGGGATCCTGCGGTTGTAGATTATAGGCCAGTTAGAGTGGATAACGGCCAATCAGGTCATCCAAACTGGGTTTGCCGAGGTTCAAAGCTTGGGAAGATGAGGAGGTGAGTTTAGTAAACCAAGGTGAGTTTGAGGAGACATCAAATGGGATGATATGCATTGATATACACAGAAAGGAAAAAGTGATGTCCACTGCGATTAGAGTGATGACAACAATTTATTACACTGGATAGGATAGGGACCGATTTGTACTTACTAGACCAGACTAAGGGTTGGGTTTGTTAACACGCGATATCAGGTACAAGGGATCTGGTAAAAGCCGATATAAGTATGCAGTGGGGTGGTGTGGTTAGGGAAATCGGATGTGTAATGGCTGGTGGGAGTGAACTTCCGAGATGATGGACCGGCTGATCTAACATTTGTTACATGAGTTTGACAGTACCGGGAGAGAAAGTAAGTGTAAGAGAAATAGTCGTCAGTCCCCGAAGCACTGCTATCAGCTTCAAGTTCCCAAGCGGTGCATAGCGAATGAAAAGCCTCTGGGCACGGGCCTTGAATGATGTTTGAGGAGAGTTAGGAACCTGTGTATGCATATATTTCTCATTACACGTGTGAACAAGTGTACAAAACCCACACCACAAAGCAAGAAGGAAAAGAACGAATCACAGCAGAACAACCGCATACAGAATTGCCGAATCGAATACACCCAACGAACCAACCAGACACAGGAGATTGGTACCAGGTCAGATTCACAGGAGACCAGTCAAACTACACGACGACCGTTTCCAGAACTACCAGAT
>NW_008751778.1:90604-95253 GCF_000715545.1 Opisthorchis viverrini
TTGGCAATCAAGGTAAGCATACAGGATAAGAGGTCGCATGGCCACCATTGCATGTTGTAGCGGACTAGGACTTTATCAGCGTGTTCGAACGAATTAACAAGCGAAGTAACCAATGCAAAATCACGGTAAGAAAAGAATGAGTAGTCAAATGGGGACTCACGAATGCATAGATCCAACAGTCCATTACACCGATCCGAATGCAGTAACCGGCTGTGAAAGGAGATATTAACTCGTAGAAACTGCCCACGGATAGTTCACGCATGAGTGGTATGTTCCACGACGGGAAAGTTATTCACGGCTAGAAATGTCATAGGGATTTATTATGAAGTTCAACAGATGACACAAACACAGAGAATTATTTGCCTGGTTTAGCAGTCAGCAAACAGTCCGACGGAGCCTAAATACACTCGTTAAGCAAGAAGTCAGGAGGTTGCACCGGAAAATTGTATATTCGTAACACTGGAAGAAACGTCATGATAAAATATGTACGACAGATACAAAGTGTAGCTTAAGTTCAGCAAAATGGTAAATATGTGGCAACGGATTACAGACACCACAATGTTCTCCAGCAATTCAACCATCCAGTCAGGGTAAGATGTGCACACCGGCGCTACAATTTCATCAATAATATTTTTTACCGAAGCAATTGCAAGCCGTGTGGAAGATGCTGAACTTTCTTCCGAAGATTTGCGACTATTTGAGTGTGGAGAAATATATAGTTGCTTCCATATTGCAAATTGCCTCACGTCATCTTAAGATGTTATGCCAGACGTTAGGCAAACTTCCTAGACGACAGTCCTAGTTTCCTGGAGCCAATTAAAGTAGTTTGTAGCATTGAACGGATAGAGGGAATTTGAATCAATTTGCGCATTGCTTTGGTGAAATTTGCATCGGAAATTTTATGAACGTTACATACGAGTTACAGTGCATCACAGACCGGTGAACTTCGCAACATTTCAGATTTATTTTTGGTTAATGAGGCGGTGTTCATATATGAACCGGTGATGTTTGGTGACCTTGAAAGTACACGCACAAAGAAGCAGCCATAAACAAATCACCACTGGAATGCGCAGTAACTTGCTGTAAATCTCTCACTTAAAAACCCGTAATTTCGAATAAGCAGGCTTTGTGTTGGTCCCATTCTCAACGTATCAAAAAGATTGATTTTCTCAAAATGGACCACTGTTGTAGTTAGTTCTGCAGCCACCAATAATTTTTGGTTGTCTCAGCACATAATACATTCTTTGAAGCGGGAAGGCCATGTATAAATTTGTTCTTAGGCCTCTATGCTTTAATAGACGAATGCGGAGGCATATATCATCCTACCTCAAAAAGCGTTACTTTGGGTAACCTCCATGATTGAAACTCTAACTGGCCTCCCATAATTTGCACCAGGTTTGAAGTACATCATGGCTTCAACATGTGTGTTGCATCTTCAGCATCCTAGTAAACGGATATAGTGGATTGGCAATATCACGTTTTCTATGTGACCCATGCCCATCGCTCGCGTCGGCAACTACCTGATGTCACCATGGAAACGTTCGGGTCATGTCTACCTCCGGAAACGGTGCTGATAGATAAACTCCCCCATTAAGCACTGTTTGCTGAAAATGTTCAACGAGGATGTCGTTTGTTATACAGTGCAGTCGAGAGAACATAGTACAAGTGCACGACTAACATGCAACGGTCCGCAACGTCTGGTTATCTGGCGAAATACAAATTACCTACACAGCATTGCTCAATCCGATGGCTAACGATGGATCGGTATTATCGTAATTGTATTCGTTGTGGCTCCGCCATGGTTACGCCGAAAATTTATAAAACAGCCGCTTGCGAATTATTCATTTAATTTTATGCGCCCGCTCAGACGGAATAAATAGTCATTTTTTTTCGCGATATTCTTAAACCAATTTTACTCTACGATGGCTTGGAGTGTAGAAGGTACCAACAATTTAATTTTGTGTATTTATTATGCACAAGGCTGGGCACACCATTTGTGACCAAGGACTGGCGTCCACAGTGACATGATATTGAGACTCGGAGACGCATGCGAAGTTGAAGTTCAGGAGAGTTTTAAGCAAGACAGTGGTATGAGATTTTGTAAAATTTGATCCCGCGACTTCAGGAGCTCAGGAGATTTTGAGCGTGTCCCCATTGCCAAGATTAAGTTTCAGAGAGTGGGCACATATCAGTTTACTTCAAGAAAACACTTATCGTTTGTTGCAATTGGCCCAGCCGCTGTCAATTGAACTTTCTGATATGGCTGGGCCCTGTGGCGGGTAGTTCAGAACAACGTTTCCTGCAGACTGAATGCTGACTTCTATCTCAAGGCAACGGTACGATCGGGTGAATGACTCTGAAAATTTTCTGTGAGCATTCAATCACCTAATAATCTAACTAAGGCGTAATCATTTGGAAATTCCAATGACAAGTCTAAAATGTGTGCACGCAATTAGAGCTGAACTCACAGGCGTCAATCTGCCAGGAAGTTGGAAAGAACAATTTGCTCGTAACGGCCTCACCAAACAAGTTAGCCCAAGCTTTCATGGTTCAGTGGTGGTTTAAACCTTGGCACACTCCCTTGGTCGACCGCTTGCTAACAAGATGGGTATTTGAGTCAGGATGCCTCACTTGTACTTTCTTCCGCTGTTGCCCCTCGTCTTAAAATTTTACGGTTCGATACTGACTAAGCACGATAAGTTCCCTAAAGTAAAAACTTCAGTAAATATGTTCCTCTACTCAAGGTGAATTTTGATCGCACCCGTTAAAGCGTAACCGCATTGGCATCAAATAATGCCCACCATCTATATCACTGCACCATTTTTACGCAATTGCAAGCACCCGCAAGCTCCATCGATCGTGCTTCCATCCTCACTGTACCATTATGGTCTAGGGTATGCCAGCTGCCACCTAGGAATAAACATTGTCATTATTATCAAGCCATCCAGGTAAGTGTGCAAAAAATGAACATCGATCCACTTACAATAAAGTTTGGGATTTGACACGATAGTTCTACATAGCCTGGGTTGTCAGGGCCTTGAGACCATGACCGAACGGCACTGCCGGACCTCCGACGACGGATATTTGTAATCCATCGAAGAACAGCAATCTCAGCTCTCGTCGCAAGCCAAGCATATAATGATAAAATGCCTGTACGAAGGAAGCTTGTTGATTGTGTGGTTAGGTTTCTGGTGGTGGAGCATCCCCGTCGGTGAAGGTAAGACCCAATAAGGCATGCATTTTCCATCAAAACATGCACCAAACTTCAAAGATGGGAAGAATTCTTCATAATTAAATTTGGCTGACGGGACAGAAGTTCAGTATTTGCACACTGGAATCTATTTCTCAAAAGCTCCGGCATTTTCAGGCTTGCCACCCCATTATATAGAATGTCATATGTATATATTCATGCATTATTGCAAATTATCCACCAGGGTGGTTTGTTTATGTGAGCCAATCTTCTAGGTCAATAAACACCACCGACTGCGAATGAGCTGCCTAATGTAATAAGAAGTCGCGAACTGTAGGAGGCGTTGACTCGGTTGCAACAAACGGAAGTTTCAGATGGTTTTCCAGCTGAAATAGCTCCCTGAACATTCTTAAATCTACATGGCTCTTTTGGATGAAACATATGCGGAAGTGCATTCCTGNCCTGCAAACAACTTTTGCTCGATAATAGCTGTTACCAGTTGGAATTCCGCAATCCACGTTTATTATTGTCTAACTGTCGTGCACGTTCGTAGATTAACAACAGTATTCTATATAGGTTGCGAATTATACTAGGAAAACCTTGACGTTGATCAATTATCCACATGGAATCTATATTGATCATGGCGGACAGCTAGCCGACGCACAGGGCTAACAAGCGGCCTGGGGTCCACGATTCCTGATCAGCTGGCCGGAGCGAGCACATCCATCTCTACCGAAGAGGGGTTCAAAATAGATGAATAAAGCGTTGAGATGTATTGGTCGTTTTGATGAGTACTTATGCCTTTCCGGGGGCACATGATCTTCGTGAGGAGTGTTCACTTGGCCGTCGACGGCCTGAAACGAGAACAAGATATAAGTTAGGTTATTGAAATAACACCAAAAGGCGAGCTGCCGACAAACCGGCAGGAATACTTGCCTCAAAAGCTGAGCATCTCAGCGGCTGTGATATATTAGATGCTTGTTCACACAGTGCCATCTTCAGCGGCGATTTCGCATACCCACTTACTGCGTACATGAGATGCATGGAGTCTCATTAACAGAAAAACTGGTTGGAGCTGATTAGTCATATCTTCGTTTCTTCCTACAACTCTACATCGTTAGCCGTGTTTGTTAGACATTTGTCCACGGCCGTCGAGTAGTTCTTCCTTGGACATGAAAACGCGGACACATACTTCCGGGGTGCGCTGTGGCGCGATTCTGAGCTTCGGTCCAGGTCAACATCATAAGACCCCTCCTTGCGGACCGGATAGCAAACAAGTTTGCGTTTGTTGGATGGTCCGAGGGCTGAGAAAAAAAGTAATTCATTTTTTGTGGGGTTATTTCTGTGACAAGCCTGAAAGCATCACCGCACAACGGGCAAGGTTCACCAACAGTGAGCGTGATATAATAGGCGATCCGTTGCACACCGGTGGTCACTGGTGGTAGTTGGCCGGTCACAA
>NW_008751778.1:104225-107144 GCF_000715545.1 Opisthorchis viverrini
CCGATATCTGCAGACCATTCCATTGATGGGCGGTGAATACAAGGTAGGGAAATTTTCATGAGCGAGATGAGTACTTTTACTAGAGAACATTTTTCACTTCGGGCAGTTGGTGTTTGGAATTAACTTTGTTCGATAGCTGTCTTCTAGGACTCAGTTCAAATAACTTTCACGTCCTTATTATGCGTCCCTTATCCGGCAAGTTTACTTGCAAATCCTGAGAAAGCAAAGAGCGGCGCTTCACTCCTGCCTTTCAGAAACTGCTGAAAGACAAAAACAAACCCGTTCCGGGAAACTTGGGCAAAACCCTAGATCCTGTTTATCGATTGGTGGATCCTGAATCCGTGAAACCGGACAATCAACCAATCATATACAGGCGAAGCTTACAGGCATTTGCAGGGTCCGACCAAATCGGGATTAATTGACAGTGGAGTTTTTTCCGACGCATGTTGATGCACCCAGAATCCAAGCAAGAGGAAGGGGCCAGCTATGTAGTACACTCGTCAGAATTGCGTGGGGTGTTAATTCCGGCCTTGGCGAACCATTTTTTGCAAACCTTGTTTCTTCGTCAGTTTCACCGCATAAACTCAGGTTAGTTTGGAAACGCGGCCCTCTGAATCCGCGGCTCTTCTGTCAAACAAAGTATTTCAAATGAACACGCCAATTCGACATACATGAGCCTCCTTTACTTAGCAGGCGTCATGCAATAAGGCAACCTCTTCCGCATTCCCATGTGAAACTGGAAGTGATTCGATCATGACTCGATTCCATTTGTTCGCTACGTACGGAACTATCATGCCTCTAATATTCACCGGCATTGACGGTCTAAGTCTTTGGAGCAATTTGTAGGATGGGAGACCATTCATGTCCCTCACAAGTAGCTGAGCAATGAGGGGGAAATGATTTGTTATAAGTGGAAGAGGTGCTCATTCACGCATCTATTATGCTTAAATAACTGTATTCAAGATGCAAGCACAGTGATCGAGATGACCGGGTCATCGTTCTTCACGCCTCCTGCTGCGCATCTCTGATGATCCAGAGGCTGCTGCGGCGGGATAAAAAGATAATCGTTCAGCTGTACCATCATTTCGATGCCCAACTACCGTGCCACCCGAAGGAAGCACCAGGGCTGAGATATTGCCATGTTGCCCAAGTCTAGACAGGGGGAGTCGAGAGGCAGAGGTCGGGTTCTAAACACAGACCATCCGGTCAGTAAACTCGTGTTCTACTCACTGAGCCATTCTGCGGCGGGATTTACAAGGGTTGGTATCGTCCTTAGTCACCGGGAGGAGAGATCCTTGCTTGACTGAATACCCGTTAATGTTCGCCTTTACGCAGGTCGTTTGGCAACGTCTGTGAAGGAGTCTCACAAGAGGTGGGGTGGTCGATGTGTTTTTGTCGTGTCTACTTGCGACCCAACTGACTAGCTGTGACACCAAAGACAAGTTTTACGACACCCTGAATGCCCCAAATGCGAGCTAAAAGCTCAGATAATGTAGTGTTTGCCGAATACTTGAGCGCACGAGTCATCATCATCATTGTCAGCTGTAAAAACCGCGTACTTGTCGTACAGTGGTTGTAGCTACCGCAGTTTCGTTCGCCGATGATTTGGAGAGGTGGGGTAAATAGCTGCGCATTGGAGGCGAGCTGATAAATTCGCGCGTAAATACAGCACTGTCAGTGGACTGTCAAGTTGGGTCATCTATCGAGGGTGAGTTATTTTTTCCGAACACCATTTGACGCACTTCAGTATTGCTGATCGTATTCCCACGAGACTCGGGCAATCTTCCGAAGTCATCGATGGTCAAAAACTGAAAGCCTTTGGACGTTCTTGGCACTCAGCGGCCAGGTTTCTGATCCGCAGAGTAGTATGAAATGCACCGCAGCATTGTAAACTCGATCTCTGACGGATAAGATAATGCCACGCCTACCAGGTGACGTAGGTTCGCAAAAGCTGCTCTGGCCTTCCCAATACGGATGGAAATATCATCTTTCGCGAGACCACCGGGACTGATACAGCTGCTCAGGCAAACAAATTTGTCTACTACGTCAATCGGTTCATCCGCAAGCATGAGCCCACCCAGTATTGCAGTAGCACTTTACACTTTGAAGGTGTGAAACGCATGCCGAACAGTGAGGCAGAATTATTTAGACTATTTAGTGTTGTTTGAATTACCACGGGGTCAGATCCGAGAGGAGCTATGACGTCTGCACACTCGATGTCTGTGTGCGGACGCCCAGAGAGCACTTCGACAATACAGGCATTAGAGGTTGATGGCGAGTCTTCCACGATCGTATGAAGGATGAAGTTAATAGGAAAGGTTAAAGAGGACACTCCCGTTTGACACCACTTGATTTGGTGAACTCAGGCGAGAGCTTCCCGTAGACCTTCACACGGCAGCGGGGGTTAGCGTACAACGCCTTAAGGAGGGTCAAGAATTTATTAGGGACGCCTTTGCTTCGCAGACACTGCCATAGTGCCTGACGGTCCACAGAGTCAAAGGCAGCATTAGGATCAAAAAGCACAATCATTGTTAGTTGCTGGAAGAGCTGTCGCTGTTCCAGAATTTGTCGGAGAGTGAAGATATGACCGGGGCATCCTCTTGCAAGACGAAACCCAGCTTGATTTTCACGGATTTGCCTCTCTCTGTGTTCAGGATAAGACCAGAGAGCACCTTTGATGCCACAGCTAACCGCCTTCTTTGAAGGGGGCTGGGTACGGCTATTTCTTACCTTATTTCTTCTTCCGAAGGGCGACCAAGGCTTACATTCCATTAGGTTGTATGCACTATCTCTACAGTCTGTGTTGCAGTAGGCCAAAGGGGCGAGATGACTCAAGTGGTTGGAGCGCGAATTTACTGACTGAAGGTCCGTTGGTTCGAACCCGACCTCTGCCTCTCGACTTCCCCTGTCTAGGCTTGA
>NW_008751778.1:107450-139451 GCF_000715545.1 Opisthorchis viverrini
CGGGATAGCTCAAGTGGTTGGAGCGCGAATTTACTGACTGGAAGGTCCGTGGTTTGAACCCAACCTCGGCCTCTCGACTTACCCTGTCTAGGCTTGGGCAACCTGGAAGTATCCCAGCCCTTGTGCTTCCTTCGAGTGGCAGGGCAGCAGGAGGCCAGTTGAACTGTTTTCCGAAGTTCTCGACCCATCTTTCCAATCGACGTTTTTGCGAGTAAATTGGCGAATGAATTCGTTCAGCTGTAACACCGTTTCCGTGCCCAACCGCCAGGCCACCAAAAGGAAGCACCAGGGCTGGGTTACTGCCATGTTGCCCAAGTCTAGACAGGGGAATTCGAGAGGCAAAGTTCGGGTTCGAACCACGAACCTTTCTGTCAGTAAATCCGCGCTCTAACCACTTGGTCCTTCGGTCAGATAACTGACAATCAAATGACCCAGTGATGTTTGCTTGTGTGGTGGAAGGGGGTTGGTTAGGGACATCGGTGGACATCGAACGCACGAGTGAACAGGTTTGGCGTATCCGACGTGGATCGGACTTGGTACGTACGGACAGTGGTGAATAATTGCTCCAGCTCTGTGATGATCTCAGGCTGTTTTGATGTAGTGCTAACTTCCAAAATAACTGAAGCCATCTGACCACATGGTGCCCTCCAACGGCGGGCTGGCCATGAACTCGAATAAATCACATTACCAATAGTCACCGATGGCGCGGATCAACAACTGCCTGTCGGTTGTTTTGGGACACATTCGTGGACTCCGACCATGCGCTCGTCCGGAATCGCTTCTTCCTACATTTTACAGGGCCGCGTAAGATGTGTACCTATCAGGAAAAGCTCAACTGGAAAGCCGGCAAGCACCCAGGCCAGTCAATCATTCGATCAATTCAGTAAAGCCAATGAGTCCTCATGCACGTCACAGAAGCACGGCCGAATGTGATCTTGGGACACATTCGTCATAGAGGCACGATCGATGTTGCCGAATGTTCACCAACGCCTACCAGACAGCCTGGATCAGTGTCAGAAAGTCCCCTTTAAATAGCGTGGAGCCGTTGTAACTTTTGCTCTCGCACTCGCTTGTTCGGAATATAGCTGTTGTGTTCCCTTCTCTGAGTCTTTTTTCAGGCACTGGGCACTGGAGCAGGTTAGCATCAAATACCACAGATTGGTGAATCAGCAGATATAACAGGACGAATCTCGGCAACTGAGAGACTGGCGGATCTGGATGTTAAACGAACTTACCAGAATCGTCTTCTAGAGTCTCTTCCAAATACTCCACCATCAGATGTGAACTCATACTGGGACGAGATTGCTGCCTCTTTGCATAGTGCTGGGAATTTCACCTGTGGCACGGCACCACGGTCTCAGGAAACCATCCGATCCCCGTCAAGGATAGGGCTGGAGTGACCCTCTTGGATAAACATTTTTCTTAAGAAGAACGCCTCAACCGGCACTTTCTACAATAATTAACGTGGCCACGAGCAGCGAGGTGGCTTCGTCGTTAGAACGCGAATTTACTGACCGGAAGTCCGTGGTTCGGAACCCGATCTCTGCATCTCGACTTCCGCTGTCTAGGCTTGGACGACCTGGCAATATCCAAGCCCTCGTATCTCCTTCGTGTAGCATGGGAGATAGACACCGAAAGGGTGCCACAGCTGAATGATTTATTTTTATTTCTTACCTACCTTCGGGTAACCTGGCAGTATATCAGCCCTCGTGCTGGCATGGCGGCTAGGCGCCGAAAGAGCGCTACCGCTTGATGCTTTTCTATTTTCGGAGGTTTTCGACTGCATATGTTCTCTCAAGTCCCTTCGAGCTTCTGGACCCAATGAGCCATCATCCACATTCTTAAAAAATGTGGGGTGAAGTCCTCCGTCGGGGCTTATCGGGTCTGTTTGCTTGCATTTGGGAGGAGTCTGTCCCAGTCAACTGGGGAGAGTCGGTGATATTGCTCATTTTCAAAAAAGCCTCGTATTGAGTTTGGTAACCACAGGAGATCAGCTTGAACGATGTGGATTACGCATCATCATGTTCCACACTCGTATAAAGTTATATGATCTTCTATTTTAGCTATACCTTTCATCCTCCACATTGTACGATGGATGATGTACTCAACGCCCTGAGGAGCAGGGTGACATCCAGTATTGAACTGGTAAGTGTTCTCGTCCTACGTTTATGTTTATGTATGTATGTGTATGTGTGTACGAGACAAAAGTGACGGCAACTTTGTCCCCTCGTGGTACTTTGTTACGAAAGGCATAGCTACCGTTTGGCACCGTTTTTTAGTTGACACTGTGCTGTATTCATCGCCTCAAAGACAGTAGCGTCGAATCTGCAGTTTTGATAGGACCGTACGAGCTTTTACCACTTTCATTCTTGCTGCAACACGAACGACTTCACTTGTCCCTTTGGTCCCTTTTGGTTGTTCTCATTGAACAACTTTTGTAGGCATTTTCTTGCAGAACTAACTGTTTTTGAATGAAATCATCCTTGCTGGTAGAGCCTTCGCTGATGGCTAAAATCACAGATTCGGTACACTAGTCTTGGAAACTTCGTGGAAAATGTACCGCTTCGGCCTGAGAGGCCATGCTTTTCTATACTTTGTAGGGCTATGAAACAGCCTGCTCTCTAGCCAAACAATGAGCCTTAGTTCTTCATGAACGTGCTGTTTGAACTGGTCCACAGTCGATTCTGAGGTAGGGGCAGCCAACGGGTGATCAAGGCAATTGGAACTCAGTTTGGTACTCAGGTTCTATGGTTAACATATGTGAAGCGAGATTACTGGAAACTAGTGGGAGGCTGGCTGTCAGGGGGGTTACAATTACGATTCCGTTCACCGAATTTACCAATAAGTGTTTCAACAGTTGACTTATTTGGACGACCGTCCCAATATCCACTACCCGAATACTAAATAAATTGAGGGATTTCACTGCTTTGAAGCGACCACTGCACATTCTTCTGTTTGATTTTTATCTTTATCCGCCTGCATTCGTTCGAGTGACCGTCTTCTACTAGTTCCAATGCGTATGTACATCTAAAGCTAAAACCGAACGCGCTGGCTGCTGTGGACTTTACTGACTTTGCTAACCCATGTGTTTCTTCAGTACCCATACAGTGGACATCCGCTTAGCAATTAGTCTGTGCTTATCCGCACATCGACAGATTCCTCGAGCCGTTATTTAGTGCTGTTTGAATCCCCTAAAGGTGATTTCATCAGCCTAAACCCAATGAACTAATGCAAAAAGGCGAACAACAGGCATTCGTTCGAGTGACCGTCTTCTACTAGTTCCAATGCGTATGTACATCTAAAGCTAAAACCGAACGCGCTGGCTGCTGTGGACTTTACTGACTTTGCTAACCCATGTGTTTCTTCAGTACCCATACAGTGGACATCCGCTTAGCAATTAGTCTGTGCTTGTCCGCACATCGACAGATTCCTCGAGCCGTTATTTAGTGCTGTTTGAATCCCCTAAAGGTGATTTCATCAGCCTAAACCCAATGAACTGATGCAAAAAGGCGAACAACAGAGGTGGGGAGCGAGGTGGCCCAAGTAGTTAGAGCGCGAATTTACTGACCGGAAGGTCCGTGGTTCGAATCTGGCCTCTGCCTCTCGACTTCCCCTGTCTAGGCTTGGGCAACCTAGCAGTATCCCAGCCCTCGTGCAACCTTCGGGTGGCATGGCAGTTAGGCACCGAGAGGGTGCTACAGCTGAACGATTTGTCTGTCACGAAGAGACTGGACCTTGCCGTCGTGTGGCGGTTTGTGCACCTCGGAGACCCATTGAGCTATACTGGGGGGTGTCCGCGCGACACTCGCAGAATCTCTCATACCAGGTTGGTCAATGGTTAGAGGTCTGACGAACACAGTCTCTTGGCTCTCCAGGTTGGGGGTTGGAACATGTATGGCGACTTATTCCGTAGAAAAGGTAATGCATTTGCATTTCCCCGCCAAACACCGCTGCCTTGCGGTTAGGCTTTTGAGCCAAAGGCTCTGGTTGAGGACCCTAATCGTCCTCCAGTCTGGATGTGGGCGCCCTGGCAGTATCCCAGCCCTCGTACAACCATGACCTACACAACTAACAATACAACAGAGGTATTTATGAAGACATCACCATACCACAACGATGTTCAGGGTAGGCAAGTCTCAATGTATGTGTATTGTGGACTGACAGTCCGTATCATTCCTAAATCACACCAGTGTAGCCTCTAACATTACTGCAAGTTTATCATTTTGGAGTATCCAAAGCAGTAGGAGGGGGCATTTACAGTCGGGGAAAACGTAACAACAGTGACCCAAAGGTGGCCACTTCAGGTAACCCTCACCACTGGTTATCAGATCTTTGATCATACCCTCACAGCATCGCCGGCTTACCACGTTGAACTTTGGGGCTTATCGTTTGAAGGCTTACCATGAACCACGGACCACTGAGCCATCTGGTCATGGTGTAACATCCATAGAGATATGAGATAGGTCTGGTATATTGGTTTGCTGTTGGGTCGCTGTGTGTTTGCCACTGGCCTACCCATCCGGGATGGATTACGCAAACCCCGCTACGGTCTTAGTAGTCCACCTTTTTGCAGTCGCCAAGTCCAACATCTCTAACGGACGCCCTTGTCCCTTCACTAGCCAATGCCGGATCGTGTCGCCTCGTGTATCACGATCTAATTTGATTTTCAGAACCCGTAGTACTTAACACTCTGATAAAATGTGAATTAAGAAGACCAAGTTCTTATGTCTACCCTTCACCTTCACCGGTCCTTGTTTACTTCTCTTCGAGAAGATTCGCAGCCGGTTTTTTGTATTACGTACGTCCTCCATTACGTTTCTATTCATCTCGCCTGTTATTTCACTCCTTCCATCTTCAGCAACAGTATGCGACAGCATGTTTTTGGGCGGACAAACTATGCTGTCTTGGAAAAAGTGAGCTCATTTTGCCGAATTCTCACCCATTGTTACTCAACAGATAATCCAAAAGATGTTCTTCTATTTGCTCAAGCTCTGTACTATGGTAAACAGTACCACCGGGCAATTTCTCTACTGACCAGTCGAAAAAATATGATGGTAGTATAACCTTTTCAGACCCCGATCACTTCCAGACATATAGCAATGGTTGATCACCCGCTACCTTATCGCGCAATGTCATTATGCTTGTGCTGAATTTGAGGAGGCGCTCAATATTCTCGAGGACTCTGACAAATGTTCAGTTCATTTACTTAACTCCAGCGCGACAGCTCTGGTTACCGGTGTACCCACAAAACGCCACACCCCCAACATTGCCTCGTACAAAGCGGGAAAACCAACTCGAACGAGAAGTAGTTATTCGGATTCTTCTTCAACTGAAGAAGAACTCCTCGGTGGGTTCACATATAAAACGGTATAGCGGCCATTTTTATGACCTAACTAGCTGACCCTGAACAGCTTCAGAGTAGTATAGCGCTACTGAAGGGGAAAATCCACGAGAGTTTCGAAAACCGTACTTTGGCCATTCAGCATTATCGCGAAGCCCTTGTACTTGATGTCACTTGTTATGAAGCATTTGAGAAATTATTCCATTTCCAAGCCGTTGAACCATTAGAAGGTAAGTTCATGCCCCATAAATTAACCAGGATGCGCAACTTTAGAGGCTTGCTTGTTTGCTGATCTAGATTTTGTCGGCCAGCTTGATCCAAAGATGGCCAAATTGGTGGAGTTTTTGTACGAGGATAAGGTTAACCAGGTGAGTGGGGGCTATTCTCAATATGTTTTGACGTTCTCACCTATAGCATTCAAACATGCTGAGTACCGTGCCAGAAGAATTTGAAGAACTGAAGGAAAACGTCGATGTGGTGATAAACTGGGCTGGGCGCATGCTCAATCTTTGTCAGTTCCAGCAGTGTTATGAACTCACATCCAAGTAAAATGTGCTTTCCCATTCGCCTGTGACGTCCATTCTTACAGAGTGATACGTATCGATCCGTACAACTTGTCCTGTTTACCCATTCATATTTCTGTCCTAAAAGAACTGGACAAACCGAATGGTATGTTTGCCCCATTTCAGACTGACGAACTCTGTCATCTTTTTTCACTTCAGAGCTCTATCGGGTTGCGTACAAATTGATGAACGTCTACCCTTCGAACGCAGTATGAGCAGTTGATCGTCCCATTTTAATCACATTGTAGATTTCCTGGTTTGCCGTAGGCTGTTACTATCTTTGTACGCAGCGAAACGAACTTGCTCGACGGCATCTTTTGTAAGTCCTCATCCAACCTGATGACCCTTTAAGTACTGTACTGGCTGAGTTACTCATTGGAATTTGTTAAACTGTGCACATGTGAAAAACTTGAGTAAGCTTCGTCTTAACGAGTGAATTGTGCGGATCAACCGTTACGTGTTCTGGTCACGTTTTCCAACAAACCGCCGATCACCATCTTCATCAGAAACTGACATCTGTGTTGACACGGGTGCTTCACTGCTGTCCAGCGGCGAAGTTCGCCTGATTATAGTTAAAGCGCTAAAGTGACAAAAGAGAAAAGGGTGGCCTGCTGCAGGTATTCTTAGGTGCTCAATCAGACAGTCTCCGGAGAAACAAGTAGCAAGATCGCCAGTGATATCGATAAATCGTCACTTCTTGCAATGCATCCAGCTAATTGTTCAGGGGGGCTCGTGAAGACCCCATCCTGGAATGCGGACAGCATCAACAGCACTCAAACCCTTTGAATTCTCTTCCACACCCTTCTTCCAAGTCATACGTTATCCACTTCACAGTTTGGACCACTGAAAGAAACACGGAAAACTGCACTGGTTTCAGTGGATGATATTTCGGCATGCGTATCTCATGGCTCAGGCACCTCAGCTGATGGTGCTGGATGTTCTTCGTGAGCAATGTACCTGCTGCACAACCAGATACCTGTATTCTAATTACGTCATCATGAATCCATTGACTCCATTCAACACCGTGACACTTTTGAGAAGTCGTTGGTCAGAAACATCAGATCGCCTCTCCACCACCATATCGCAACACAACTACTGTCGTGATCCGTTGCTCACGACCCTTGAGGCTCAGTGATGTACCTTTTTGGCGCCATAATTGACGCAAATTGATAAGCGTGATTCATGCACTGACTTCACTGGACACTTATATCAGAGCAAATACAACTTCCAAATTGTAGAATTCTCCACAACCTCTAATGCTTCTCCGTGAATTGCAAGTGGTATGTTCAGAGACTGCTCGTTCAGGAGCACAACTTTGCACTTTGTAAGTGAAAGATGCATGAAGAAAGATAGCATGACTGTGGTCAGCTTGTTCAACAGAGCTTGTACTTGAGCTTCGTTCTCAAGAATGAGGATTACATCTACTTACTCCAGACCGATACAGTTCTCATCACTGACGGTTTGAACACCGTTTTTTTAGACATTCCAGCGTCCATCTCATTATTCCATTGACGATGAGGTTGGACAAAACGGAAGAGTTGGTAATGCTAGCTGCACACCAATTATCGTTTGGGAACTTTTAAAGAGGTCGCGAGACACATACGTCCGGAAATACTGGAGTATAAGGATTGGATTATGTTCGCCAACTTCTGAGGTATGCCCTATTGAGCAAGTGTGGGTAACAGCACTGACCTAACTGACTGTCAGCACCCTTGAAGTAAGAAATACCTGTGGGAACTTTTAAAGAGGTTGGGAGACATACGTCCGGAAATACTGGAGTATAAGGATTGGATTATGTTCGCCAACTTCTGAGGTATGCCCTATTGAGCAAGTGTGGGTAACAGCACTGACCTAACTGACTGTCAGCACCCTTGAAGTCAAGAAATACCAGAATTGTGGGTCGTCTGTAAATGTGGCGTTTCTCTAGCACTTGACGGAGTGCGAAGATGTGGTCGACGCAGCCACTATGCGGTTGAAATCCTGCTCGCTCGTCAAGGTTTCGCACACTCCCTTAAGACGACAAAGAGCCATTGACGCTAGAGGCCTTGTTAGGTTTGTTTCATTTCTGGGTACACGAGTCTCTTAATAGCTAGGTAAGATGTACACATTTTGGGTAGACCTGGGAAATCAGTAGAAAGTGTTAACAGAGTCCACAGTTATTCCGGAAGGAGTGGCAGGCACTGATCGACGGCACTGGCAACTAATGCCAGTTTGGTCAATCTGGGTTTGTGGCTGGTTCGTTAGTGGGCATCAAATCTGCAGTAGTCCCTCGTTCTCCGTGCTCCTTGTGTCCAACCCGATTGAGACTCACTAGCGCCAAGCCCATGTACCTGATCTTTCATGTCATCATCATCCACAACGATGTGTTGAGCTTTCAGCCTGAGCGCCACCTAGAGCGCCCTAAAAACTGTCTCTGGCAGCCCGTCGGGAACTCGAGCCAGTACAATAAACGGGGAGTGAACGAAATGTCTGACAACTTAATCGCAAAGCCAGAGGATTTCCTCTTGGATTCTGGGTCATAGTTTTCTACTTGCAGGCGCTATAAAGAAACACCGTTCTGTGTCTGAAGAGATTCTTGTAACCAGTATTCCCTCCGAAATGTGGCCAGCTTTCCAACGCAACCGAACTCAGTTTTCCCAGTCCAAATAGAGAGGAAGTGTTAGCCCGCCACAAGCAGCATTATATTTCTTGATAGTTGAAATTTGATGTGGACAACAAGCTCGATAGAGTCAGAGTGCCTTCAGATTTCAATGAAGATGACATCCCTCAAATTGCTATTGCTTAGAAACCCCACACTGTCTCGTTTTTCATATACAGAAAAGCATCACAATTGGACAAGCGCTTTGGACCAACCTGGCTTGCTTTGGGACATGCGTTCGCGGCAGACGGGGAGCATGATCAAGCCATTGCATCTTATTGCACTGCTGCACAAGTTATTCAAGGGTAGGTGATGCTGACGATTCAGTCACTGTTCTGTACACACACACGCACCCCTCATTTTTGTGTAGTGGACTTTTTACAACGTTCCTTCAGTATATTCAGAATGTGTCCCTCGCTCTCAATCACAACTACGACAGCCCCTTAAGAGACACTCCCAGTATTTCCTTGTAGTACTGTAAGGTGCGACCGCTAGTTACTTGGGGATCCGTTTCTCAATGAGGGTGACTGAAGATTGATTGGCTCTAGGCGGGTTGTGTCAGATGCACACAAAACACTCCCAGTATTTCCTTGTAGTACTGTAAAGTGCGACCGCTAGTTACATGGGGATCCGTTTCCCAGTGAGGGTGACTGAAGGTTGATTGGCTCCAGGCGGGTTTTGTCAGATGCGCACGAAACTCACCGATACTTTCGTAAAGGATACTACTCTCAAGGTTGATGAAAACTCTTAGCCCATGACCGGTTTCGCCGTTCTTGGGGCTCATCAGGTAGGCGCAGTCCCCGAGTTTCCATCAACCTTATGTCCTACTTGTTGTGGTCGCGCAGCTCTTTCGAACCAAATTTAGCGTTGTTCCTACTCTTTAGACAGATGTTAAACAACCTGTTCAACTAGTTTGGTCAATAGTAGAATGAGATTCTCTCGAGGCAGTCAACTTTGAAAGTATGAATAAAGCAAGCAAAGTAGCTCAACTCGGTTCCGTGTTCTGTGCCGAAAAGGCGCATTTCTGTGTTTTGTCAAGATATTTTCCAGTTGCAATCTGCAATCGTTTGCGATAAAAAAAGCCCATTCCACCTGTTTGTGGTGCTCTTTTGACGCACATGTGCTACGCATCCTTTAGGCAACCTGGAGAGTAGCATGACACAGATTCAGAAGAGAACATCCGACATTTCAGGGCCAGTATTTGAAGTGACAGGTTCTTCTGTCTGGAAGCTTTACTTTCATCTATTCACACTCATGTTCATTTTGTTTTGGTGATGTAACTATTCTCCCATACGTATTTTAGTGGGGCGAGATGGTTCAGTGATTAGAGCGCGAACTTATCGTTGGTCCGTGGTGAACCCGATCTCTGCTTCTCGACTTCCCCTGTCCAGGTTTGGGCAACCTGGAAGTACCCCAGCCCTCGTGCAACCTTCGTGTGGCATGGCAGCTAGGCACCGAAAGAGTGCCACAACTGAACGATTGTTATTTAGTATTTTTTACGTAGTTTAGTATCCATATCGTAAGTAGGTACTTATGTCACATTGAGACCCTAACTGGCCGACAGTTGAACCTGAAACGCTTAGGATGGCGGTTGTGTATGATTTTATTTGCTTTGAAAATCAAGCTTTGTTCTGATTGCCGCTCTCTTGTAGTCGGTGCACTGTGTCTTTTACTCTAATAATTCATGATAGCGGTGAACCTAACCTCATTGCCGTCCCCCGACACTAGTATTCGTCGCTAAGGATCACTAGCTGTTACGAATGTTTCCCACGTTTTTCTCTGCATGTCCGTCCATATGTATGAAAGGTTTTAATATCTTGACTAGAATCCGGTCAGTCGACCGTGAGTCACCGCACCGTTCCGTCAAACGTTTCTGTTGACAGGAGAATTCTTCGACTTTTGAAGAAACGTTTTTGAGTGACCACTGTCTCAACAGTAATCGGACACTTCTTTATCAGCGTTGTTGTCATGGGCAGCGAAAGTCACGCACAAACCACGCGTGTGCATGCATCTCATGGAGTCTGATACCGGCTATTTTGTGACACTAATTGGTGCACAGTTCTGCTTTCTCACCCTACCAGAATTCGAAGGAATACTGTGATCGGTGTTGTCAGCCTTTGAGTTTACTCATGCCTTTAACCGCAAACCTTATGTGATATTTGCTCACATTTCATTTTATCACACCCTCCCCCATCTCACCAGGTCACACATCCCAATCATGTATATTGGAATTGAGTATAGCGCAAGCAATAACCGAAACCTTGCAGAGCGGTTTGTGCGGCAGGCCTATCGATTGAACTCCAGCGACCCGTTTATCCATCACGAGCTGGGTACACTGGCATTCCAAGCTCAAAAGTAAGCGCTTGTTCGACTAATCCAAATACGTACGTGGATTTATCCACTCACTTACAAATGAAGACAGTGTTAACAGGTACACATGACTCCCTTCATCCGAATATGATTTCACAAGTACCATTTCATCCTTCAATTGGAGTGTGGTATCCAAGCTATGACTCTCTCGGCCGAATATGGACCTCCCCATTAAAGGGACCACTTTGCCCCGACCTCTAGAAGTCTACCACTGGATCGGTGGGCAAAAGATCGGATCCCCCCAAACGTCGTCTCCACTACTAGTCAACAGGTGCTCCTTTCAGAAATCAGGAAATACGAACGCTGTTTGGGATGGCGACCCATCTCCGTTCGACCGTGTCTAATGGTTACCTCCAGTGCACTCCTATAACTTTCTAACGAGCTTGGCTATTCAACCTTACGCATTTAATACAGAACATTATGAGGCTTACCCCGGAATAATGGTTGGTCTAGTTCTTCTGATCAGTGGTAAGAGTGCTTCAGAGTAGTATGATTTCAATTGGAAACCGCAGTTATGAAAAGTGAAAGTCGTTAAGATTTATAGAATAGCATCATGCGATGCTTCTCCATTAGGGTAAGGCTATTCGTCACCATCATCATCAGCTGTAGGAACCGCGTACTTGTCGGACAGTGA
Organism: Opisthorchis viverrini; assembly: GCF_000715545.1. Classification (NCBI taxonomy): domain Eukaryota; kingdom Metazoa; phylum Platyhelminthes; class Trematoda; order Opisthorchiida; family Opisthorchiidae; genus Opisthorchis; species Opisthorchis viverrini. The sequence goes on from NW_008751778.1 coordinate 118,997, forward strand.
TTGTAGCTGCCACAATTCCGTCCATCGATGATTTGGGGAAGTAGGGTAGGTAGCTGCGAATCTGAGGCGGGAGCTGATAAATTCGTGCGTAAATACAGCACTGTCAATGGACTGTCATTTGGGGGAATTGGGAAGGGAGCTATGCAGTGAAGGCAACAGCGCTTGGATGCACGAGCGTCATTGGGGGCGCGATTGGGCCATCTCTGACAATGTCTCCCAACCTTTGATGTGGCCCGTCTCGGGATCTCCGTACAGGAAGACGGCAATTACCGGCGCAACTGAGTTTTCTGGTAATGGCTTTCACACTTCGCTACCAATTCATGATCTCCCCTGGTTCGTTTCCACCCTTCGTGTGTTTCTTCAAAAAGAACTCTCCTAGGAATTCCGTCGACTGGTTATTAAGGATTACCGGTGGAAGAGTATCGTCTGAAAGACGAAGCCACGGAACTCTTCATGTGACGTTTCTTGAAATTACGTCTGCTGATCATGTGCGTCTCAGTTGGCCCGCCTTGGAATTACACTGACAAATGTCGGTGGAACGCCGGAATGTCTTCTTTGCCCCGTCCATTCCGCGTAAGTTCCTGCTGCATTATGCTCCGGCTTGTGCTCTTAGATTGGTTATGAACTGGTTTCTCTCCAAGTCGATAATACCGACACTCTAGGTGTGGACAATTCATCCAGTTTGGAACCCCGACTGTACATTTTATAGGTGTACATGACTCATCAGGAAATCTTATTCTCCTGGGTTATGTTCGACTGCAGAGTGTCTAACAATTGATCACTTTACCAACATTAGCTTCTTATGGGAAGTATGTCTGTCTTAACCGTAGGGCTTGCAGTCTGACAGCTGAGTTTGGCAATTTGGTTGCAAACGTTTCATCATCAGGCGAGATGTATTCACCGGTACTTTACCAGTGAAATGGCGTGGTTGTTGCGTGTGCATGGATTGTTACAGGGTCTGCTCACTCAGGTCAACTTGGACTAACCATTGATCGTTCTGGTGAGCATCGCTATTGGCCTTTTGGTTGACCTGTCTTCTGGTTGGGTCGATGTCCTGATAACCTCCGATCCTCCCGCCGTGAACCTTTGTTCGTTTGCCTCCACAATGTGCTCCGTTTTTTTGTTGATATGATGATTGAGGTTGAGTCAGCTTCTCCTCACTCCTAGCGGTTCGTAGACAGGGTCGATTTTAATAAGCCGGTTGATTGAATCTTTTGTGGAGCTTTTATGAATTCCTCCTCTCGTCTTGTACTTTTGCGTGCTACGATCTTCACGCTTCCGAGAGTAAACTTGTGTTGTCCCTTCTGTTTTTTTGCGTATGCAAACAAGGAAGTGGTTCGTGCCTTTTAGTAGCTGCATTGTGTCCCTTTACCCATGTAGAAAGTTTTCTAGCAGCTAATACCACGGAAATATTCGCACAGCATCTGTTTCAATCAACCGGCTTTCACGGAAAAAAACGGCATTTAGCTTCTCTGTTGTGAGCGTCCTCATCGTCAGATAAGGAGAAAACAGTAAAACCAAAAACGTAACGGTTGTTTTATAGAATGAAATAATTTATACAAGAGTCATTTAGTCGTCACAAAACCAGGAATTTGGTTGATTTTCCCGAATGCCTCCCCCCTCGGAAGAAATTACTTCAGCCAGGTTTCTTGAGAAATCCCTAATGGGGATCACCCCACCTTTATTGATAGGACACAACCTATAGGGCTGAAGAATTTTCATCAGTGCTGTAAGCAATGTCGTGTCAAGAAAAATTTTAGCTGTGTGGTTGCTTTCGCTTGGGAGCTAGCTTGCCTTACAGAGCTCTGATGGAAGATTCATTTCCCCGGTGCAATGTGCCTTCGTATCTCTAGCTGCTACCTTAGTAGCAGCTGAACAATTCATTCCTGTTATCGTTTTGTACTTTTTTATTTTCAAGACAGCATTCATTTCCCAAACACTCTGCTGCTGTTTTAAAGCTGTCCAAATCGGTTTGCTTCACACAGCCTGTGCGTCGCTACTGTTGCTCGTCGGTCTTACTGCCTTAGTTTGACGCACCCAGATATTCTTTGGAGCTCGAGATGACAGTGGTTATGGTGTGAACTTACTGACCGGTAGGTCCTTGGTTCTAACCCGCCCTCTGCATCTCGACCTCTCCTGTCCGGGCTTGGGCAACCTGGCAGTCTCTCAGCCCTCGTGCTTCCTGCCAGTTAGGGGACAGTTTTTCGTAGAGTTGAATTCAACCATAAACGCCGAAACGGTGTCCATCACTTCGCTGGTTATTGATTGGTAAGCTCCTTAAGAGTAGATATTCAGGTGGTGTCTTGGTCCTCCTGATCTTCTTTTGACAAGTCGTTGCTCGAAGATCCAGTCGACACGTCAAGTGTATCTGCGCTAGCTGGAATGAAGTGCAGTTTCTACACACTGTTGATCAAGCGGTCGTACTTTGAAAATGCGGCCGTGCCTCAGAGTACGAACCAGTTGTTCTTAGTTTTCTCGGCCTAGCCTGAGTTTCTTTTGCAAGATAAGTCCAAATATTCCACCGAAAACCTGGTGGCATAATTCACCAAAACAGTTTTGTCGATATTCTTATGACCATAATTGCTTTGATTTTCCGTTTGTTCAGCTATTCCGAAGCTATTCATCACTTTTGTCGGGCCTATGATCGCGCATGTGAACTTGCTGGTCAAGTCCCGTCCTCCTACTGGGAACCTTTGGTCAACAATATGGCGCACACATATCGAAAGCTAGGGTAGGTCTGTTCACTGTGTGTATACTGTATGTTTGTTTACCCTACGTCCCAGCGGTTTTCACATAGTTTCGCTTTTGCTGAAAGCCACTCTGGGCTCCCGAAAAGTTCAGCCTCATGAGACCTTTCTCCCCTATTCAGTAGGTAGGCTCATTCGGTGATGTTGAGTTATCTCAAGTACGTCACTTGTTCCGGTCAGCTGTCTGCTCGGACACCTCTAATACTCACGGATAGTTATGCCATTTGCCCGTACCATTGAGTTTTTGGTGTCGTATGGTTTCATCGCAACACTGTACACTTGATGTCGCTTGATGTGAGCCGAATTCTAGGTCAAATCGTTCCCTCATCTGTCTCTTTCGGCTGGTGTTTTCTACTGTCCGAAACTTCAAACTTCCGATTACAACTAAAAGGTAATGTGGCCGCCTTCACTCTTTGCTTTTTATCTCCACTTGATTCGTTACTAACTGTCAGAGCTTCAGAGCGGGGAATTTCCCCCGCTACTGCCCGATTCGTTTGCTTTTTTCATCCGAGCTTAGTGTATGCTGGCAACCGCCGAAGGGTTTCGGGAATTTTACAGCCATATTGCTTTTACCTAAACCTTATGAGCTATGACACAGAATTCGAAATATCATCGACGGGCTCTCCTCATTGCGCATTAGCAATTCTTTGAGGGAGGGGTGCGTGGACAAACGCTCACAATTTGTCTAACCACGTCTCATGCATTGGTCTTTTTTCGACAGCGTCTATGATCGTGCGATGGGTATGCATCAGATAGCGCTTCGTCTGGTTCCTGACTCTCCGACAACACTGGCTGGAATCGCATTGGTCTACGCCATGACCGGTCAAATGACCGAGGCTGTGGACTATTTGCATCGATCGTTGCGCGTTCAACCTGCGGGAACCGGTCCAAGCGTGTTTGCCGCGACAATGTTGAGCTGGTGTATTGACTTGCTGACGAGCAAGTCTGGTAATGGTAAACACAACCCCAAACCCGGTAAAGGTAGGTTTTCTTTCTCCAATGCAACCTGTTCTCGTTAACATCGAATCGGTTGTCCTATATTTAGCGGGATTACACTTGAGAGGAATTTGAATTCAAGTTGTCAGCCAAAAGTTATGTGCCATAGGCACGTTGGTTCCAGCTGGTACTGACTACGCGATTGGTCCACTTCTGCCAGTGTCATTAGCCATTGGTGAGTTGAGTCCTGGTATCCTCATCCAGGAAAGCGACTGTTTACTGGTTATTGTCTACTTCGTACTTCGTTGCCAGGTCCATCTCTCGGTCGCTTCCACTCAGCACAGGGCTGAGCTCTGCGAGGCAGAGGGTCTTCTGACATGCGATGTGCATGTCTCGACCAACGTGACCTATTAAGTGTGAGTAATTCGTCTATCACGAGAGAGTTTCTTTCTAAAACTATCAACATTACTAATTCGATGTTCCCACCAGACCCGACCAGTGCTTTGGAGACAATGATGGCCAAACACTGACATCTTTCGTAAGTCCTCTGTGCGTAAAGGCAACGTTTCTGAGTGTAGGTTGCAACACCGCAATGTAAACTCTACCATTGACAGACGAACTGACGTCACGTCGACGCCACAGGTATCGAAGGTTAGCAAAAACTGCACTAAACTCGGGTTGGACGCCTCCTTGCGGGAAGCTACTTCATCTAGTAATACACTCAACTCCAAAACTCGGGTACAGTTGGAACTCCGATAGTGCGATGGGCTCAGTTTGACAGAACTCCTTGTTTCCTCAGGCAAAATGTGAACCCGTGGAGTACATGATACCAAACCCTTTTATTATCGTATGGAAAACATTTTACGACCCCTAGAAGCCGAATATCCTGAGACCGGATGTTTTTGGAAAGTTATTCAGGCAAGTAGACGGGGGAAAACCTGTATACTGTTACTTTCAACTCAGTAACTATTGTTAGTTCGCAACCATTAAATCCGCCGCAGCGCTCCTATCATAACAGTGTCGCATCATTTTGTGCTTGCTTTCCTACGTTCAGTACGGTCGACTGAACACAAGCGAGAGAGAGAGATCGCGGTGGCCACAATCGGCACAAACCTGAGCACTGTCTGCAGGACTGTTTTCTGGATGTCCTCTGAAGTCTTAAGCCGTACAAGGAAGTATGAGAGAGTACCATTCCGGCTTGCGTCTGTCAGCAGCTGTGGTGACAACCACTTGAGCAGAACAGAACATGATCTACGTCAAAGGATTGGTGAACATTTTCCAGTTTCAGTAGGGCAGGGAGTCGGTCCACAGCTCAGCACTTTGCCTGCTGATTCAGACCGGCCATTATCCACCGTGTTATGTGGCACGTAATCAGCCTGCTTGGTCCTTGGTAGAGCGTAGTCGATCATACAGTTAGAGCCTGGTCTGTTTTCAGAAAATTTCGGTTACCAAGGTTCACGTGAATGAATGAATCTTCATTCTGTTTTTAAGCTTCAATTTGCCCCAGACAGCTTCCCGATACCGGCGTCTCGGTTGTTCAAGGTCATGGATCCATTTTCGTGGTGTTGGACATGCATGTATCGGCTGAACGGTCGAAGTTACAACAGAAACATCTTTTCATGTTTCGAATTCCCCATAATTTGCGTTTTGGCGCTTCAGGGCCCATCATATTCTCCCGTAGAAGACATTTATAGCTAAGTAATTAGGTAGTTTGCTGGAGGAATATCCGAACACCGATTACCTTAGACATGCTGTTCGATGGAACCGTAATCATTGTTTCAATCTGGAGATCTTTCAGTCGCCATCCATCCTTACTTACATCTAATTTACAAAACCATTTAATCTAGTAGTCACTCCTAACCCAGTTGGCTTTGATGTTTTTCTCCACCTTTTCGAAAGCTGTAGTTTTATATCTCTATGCCTTGCAGATATACCAGACTCGCCTCCACAGAAGCATCTTCCTCCGGCCGGGGCTGGAAGTGTTCCGGGGTCGGAGAAGATTCGTTTCAAAAAGCGGTCACCTGATGTTTCCGCCACTTCCAAATCCTCCGCGAACGCACTCCGGCTTGATGTGATTTATCACTCGGTTCCGACCGAGACACCTAGTCGTTCGCTTGACACCAGTGATGAGGACGTGACAATGGAACTGGGCTGAGTGTAACATTCAGTCCATCCCCCTATGACTATTCTGTATTTATGTGAAACGTGATTGCATCTATTCGATAAAACTTTGACTTTTTAGCGGCTTTCTATCTCAACTGGAACGTGTCCTTTAAGAAAAATTCTCAGAATCGTTGACGTTTTGATAGCATTTGCCTAATACAGCTGTCTTGCCGTGTTTAGTTGGGAACTACAGGGGGAAATCGAGAGTCGTTCTTTGCGAGAGTGTGTTTACTTAAGTTGGAGGAACTTGACAGTTTGCTATCAAGAGGCTTCTGTGAATTTTTGAAGTACACACAAACCGTATACGTTCCAAAACGGTTGCGTTTTGTTGAAGCTTCGTTATCCGTGGAAGTGAATCTCGGCGCAGAAAGCTCTGACTTGGCTTTGCCCCACCAATCAAAACTCGCCAATTTCTGAGTGACGTCGTTTTCACACGGTCTTTCGCTTAGCGATTTGAATGATGTTAAACCTAGGCTTGAGCTTTCACCACAGGTTAATTTTGGGTAGCCGTGAGAGGAGGTACTTGCCAGCGTTGACTGCGTATGATCGGATATGTGGGCTAACTAAATAATTTGGATTACCAAACGAAACACACTACTCATAAGGTCGCTTTTAATCCACGGCCAGTTTCGCTCTTCCTGAGGAATAGGTGAGCACAGTCCCCGAGTTTCCGTCAACCTTACGTTCCGCTTGAAACTAGATCGTACGTACAATGAACCACCAAAGGCGGCATGTCGTGGACTGTCGAAGAGTTTGCAACGACTCTATTGGTAGTGTGTTCCGTCTAGACCGTGATCTCAGAAATCATGTCGACTAAGATATGAGGTGGGTTTGTGCCGCACACTCAGTTAAAGCAGAACATCAGCTGGATCTTCCGTGGAAATTAGACTGGTGCGCAGCTGAATAACTGGTTCGTCATCGTGCCTTGTGGAATCAGACCAGCAGTTCGTTCCAGAGACCCCAAAGGGGTGAGTATTCAAGTGATTTTATATCTCATTGTCTTCCCCAAGCTGACTCTTCGTAGCTGAATCAACTTTCGGTTTCCAGGTTTTATCTCTTCTCACCCTCGTGTAATTATGGATGGGGGAGGACAGTGCATGGCAGTAACCAAACTCGCAATGTCATTACAGTTTGTCTGAAAATCAACACAAACGAAACCGCAGGAAGGCTTGAAGTCCGTGTCCACATTATTTTACTTTCAGTAGTTCTCCACATGTGGCTCCGTACGGCAGTGTAGCATCGATGTTGAACACTGATGTCATGCTGTCGATGATGACGACATGTAGCTTCCTTGGTAGTCCCTATCATCAGGACTGGATGTTTAATGTGCGCTTTTCATGAATGGGATGTGATAACCCGGATAATGGTTCAGGGACAACAGGTCAATATCGAATAAGATCTGTCAGTCTCAGCGGGAAGTTTATGTTAAATAAACCTGACTACTCATAAGTAGGCTGAGATTTTAGTGAGATTGAATTCCGGCCTCACGAAAGTCGTGTACTCGTTCCTGAAATCGGTTCACCGCATGACAAATACTACGAGCTGCGCCCTGCGGCCTGATCGTTTGAAGTGGCGGGTAACATGTACCATACTCACTATTGTGTCAAATGATGTCGGTGTCGGACAGAATTTTGTGACATTATCTAGATATGTTATTTATTTAATCTGTTCGCCGAAATTATGCTGAGATCATATCACCACGGGTGAATTCTGCTTTCAAACCACTCGTTGGGCTGTATATCCTAACGCTATTATTAACTTTCTCAAGTTTACATTTTTATCTAAGTTCAAACGTTCAGCTGCCGCACCCTTTCGGTGCTCAACTGCCATGCCACCTGAAGGTCGCACGAAGGCTGGGATACTGCCAGGTTGCCCAAGCCTAGACAGAAGTCGAGGGGTAAAGGTCGGGTTCGAACCACGGACCTTCCGGTCAGCGAATTCGCGCTCCAACCACTTGAACCATTTTGCCCATTCTAAGTTCAAACGATAACAAGACACCAAGTAATATTGTCCCCTAACAATCGGCATGGACGGCAGTACACTAATGATAATTACTGATGCGTTACTTCTATAGGAGCATGAAGAAAGAACCCCCAGTACAGAGAAAGCGGGGGATCTTCCTGCAAGATGTCCAGTCCTACGAACGGAATTCATGTGAATACAGTCATTCATTTCTAACGCGCTTTCCGGTTTTAGCTGCCATATCACTCGCAGGAAGCACGAGACCTGGAATACTATAAGGTTTCCCAGATCACTAAGTTCGTGGCCTAACCACTAAGTCATCTCGAGACCAAGATGAGCACATCTGAACGTTCTGTTTGGGTAAGACACCATCAGCGATCTCACCTCACCAAAAAGGAACCAAGCTCACAGCCACAATATCTAACTGAACAGTTGGCGGCAAATCCGTCAGTGGAATCGATTGCATGCCTTCCCCGTTTTGGTTTCGAGCTGCGTGCAAGAAAAATCACTTGAATCCCGTTCGGGAATGTCCGAAGGTATTCATACCCTGAGCGTTACAGTAGCCGCCTGGGCCAAGTTCAACAAAATTGAATTGAGACTACTGTCATTAGTTGTTTTTTAAACACCGATCAGCCAAAGAGAGCTCGTGCCTTGATGGTGTATGCATTGAATGCTTCAATCACAATGAAACTATCAAGACCTGTGAATCGGATTTCGCTCTGAAATTTTAAAGGTATATGAGGGGATGGGGGAAATCTTGAAGTCAGATTTACACTTTGACGTTTGAAGGAACTCGCCGAAACAAGTGACCAATTCTGAGTTTTCACCTAGAGCAGTTTTGTACGGACGTGTGATCTGATCTACCGCTCATTCTTCAACTGTGATTTCTCTGTGCATATCCGCGGTCCGTTTGAGCATGGTCTCAACGTTAAGGCCGATGAAAAAATGAACAAAAGGTGAGAGTGAAGGCAGTCTTGACGACCATTGGGAAGACGACTTTTTGGTAGTTTAGTGGATACGTTGATGTCTGGCCAAGTTTATGTAAAGGAACCAGTCCACGGGGTTGAAGTTCAATTCAAGGTAAATCACGATGAGGCGAGATGACTCAAGTGGTTAGAGCGCGAATTAACTGACCGGAAGGTTCGTGATTCGAATCTGACCTCTGCCTCTCAACTTCCCCTGTCTAGGCTTGGGCAGCCTGACAGTATCCCAGCCCTCGTGCTTGTTTCGGGTAGCATGCAAACTAGGCATCGGAAAGGTGTCACGGCTAAGGGATTTTCTTTAAACCACGATTTTCGGTCGGTGGTATTAAAGGTCATGCTCAAGCACTTGAAGTAATCCGAAGATGTGGCTAAAGTATTCGCTACTTATTCGATAGCCTGCCCGATGACCTTGGACAGGCATTTTACATGGTAAGGTTAGATTCCCGAATGTTATTGTAGCCGTTTTACAGCTGGGGTTGAGCTTTATTCTCTAACTGGGGCAGGCGTTGCAGTTAATCCCCTACTGGCTGATTTTTACGTGGTGAAACTTGAGAACGAAGCGCTGATGGAAGATGTATCACAATTCGCCGGTAGACATATTGACGATATGTTTTGTTGTGTTCATGAACTGCAGCTGGGAGTCCTAAGTCGATTCCGATTCGAACGTACTGTTGACAAGAATGACCGATGGTTGTATTTAAGGAAGCCACTTGATAATTTTACCCCTCTGAAACAGAAAAGAGCCCTGGTGAGCTGTTTAGCTTCAACAGTTCGATGAATGTATTTGGGTGGCAGGCTGGAACGCCCTGGACACCCTGAAAAAGTCATCCTGATCGGCTCATCTCCAGTAATATTCTGAAAAGAACCGAGACCGTGGTAACTGAAACAAATGAATTAAAACAACTCTTTCTGACGCTTCCTTTCAAGGACGACTCGGTAGCCGAGGTGTTGACCGGAGTTCTCTGAGCAACTGTATGATCTATGTTCAACGCGGCTAACTTCGGTGCTGGAAAATAAAGACAGTCTGCCAGTGCCGACCTCTTAGATAGCTGTTTATGGATTCAAGCGCGTGTGTGTTGCAACTGATATAGGCGCGACCTTTTATTCTAAGCAACCTAGAGAACATTACCGAAAGTGACCCTTTATGGAAGGTAGTGGTAAATCCATAGTTCCATTCTACCCCCCCGGTCGGTTAACTCGTGGCACTTAGTTGGTCCGTACACTGCTTAACAAAACGTGCCACAAGGCTGCTTGTAAGCTGTCGGCTTAGGCTAATGCCATCCAATGTTTCACACGTGAACTGCGTGCACCGACAAGATTAGCTCGATTCCTATAACTGAACCGATCCAGCTTCATCGTGTCGCCTGATGATACACACCAACTACCCCATACATTTGGCTACTTTGGTCAACATTCAATAACTGTAATTAATACACTTTTGGTTACATGTATGATTCCGTATACTATAGGTATAATGAATTTCCCTGTTTTTTTTCCGGGACGTATTCATGTTCCCAAATCAGTATGAGGTCGGAATTCAGAGTTCCAGCACTGTCACTGAACATCACCGATGTTAGAACATTTGGCCCAGATGTTAGAACATGTGGCCCAGAGCAGCAGGACATACGTGTATTTCGTCCACTAAGAGTAAATCTGATTTGGTCGGGTGAAAGACATACATACAGGAGCGGACGGCCAACTAAAATGTTGTGTAGATGGAAGTGTTCTTTTTGTTTACTATATTTTAACCATACTATCTGGTCACCTCAATAAAAAGTGGTTCCTAGTGTCCTCTTTTGTGCATGAGATGAAATATCTTCGACCAATGCACACTGAACAGCTTCCCCTTTCTCCAGGGTCTCCGGATTTCTCTGTCCGAACGTGGGTTATGCTCCCACTGGTGTCTAAAAGTACAGCTGCATTATGTTGCATCTAGCATAAAAAGCGAACACAATGAATTATAAAGTCTATTGGTTGGGGGCCCAGCATATGGAGGATTTCGTATTGTACGGACGGCGGTGTTTCCCTCAACTATTTAGAGTCGACGTCTACTCCGGGGATTCAGCTTTGAAGGATTTGCACAGAACGCCCTAATATTTTTTTTTTCAGGCCATGGGTCAGAAATTTTCTCTGACTGAACGTTTTCTGGAGAGATTTGCCGAAATTTTACGGTCATCGACGACCGTGCCCTGAATCGATGCGAGTGTTCCACAAGTATCGACTGTTGGGAAATGAGCCTCACCTTCGGTGGGTGTCAACAGTGAGCTCCGAGTGACCTAGACGCTTTTCAATAAAGGAATAAAAATTGGCGCAACAGTACCTTCATTACAGCCGTGCTACTAGGAAACAGTGGACTTTTAGTACAGAGATGCAAAAGGCTTCAAGGACTACTAATACGTCTGGTTTTCAGGCCAAAATAATCATCAAACTGCCTCCCGAATGCGTGCAGATACCCTAGCTTTGCACTGAGCTTATGACGACCACGAAAATGTGTAGACTTTCCCTTTTGGGCAGGAAGGGTGTCTTTCACTAAATGGGAACTACACTTGGTTGTTAAATAGGCAGAAATGGGCTTTTTGAGAACCGGATGTACTCAAGCTGGAATCTGCTAGCGATATTAACGAACGAAACCAGCGAACGAAAAACCAAATTAGTTTGCAAATGAGTGTATTTCGCTAATTTCTTGCAGTTTGGTTTCAAGTGGAACATAAGGTTGACGGAAACTTGGGGACTGCGCCTACCTGATAAGCCTGAAGAAGGGCTAAACCGGTCGTGGGCTGTCGAAGAGTTTTCAGCAACCTTATGAGTAGTGTATTACGTCTATACACGTATCGTGGTATGTCGAATATCGTACCAACGGAAACATGAGACGGCCTGGACACATTACAAACGAGAGATTTAGCTGGATTCCAGGTGAGTTTCTCGCAAAACCAAATTTGTTTGCAAATGAGTGTATTTCGCTAATTACATCTTCTTATAAACGGACAAGCAAGTAAAAAGCTCTTAGTGATGAGAGAGGGCAGGCAGTAAACTGTCACGGGCCTGATCTCTGCCATGACATGTGGATGATGTACGGTTGCCAGAATCTTACGTAGCAGGTTAAAGATTGCCACAGTGGTACGAAAAGATTCAGGTTTTTAGGACGGATGAGTGTTGTTTGTATGCTTTTGGCAAGTCTTTGTACTCAGCCTACTCGCATCTCGAAACAGTCCACGCACGATACGGACTGAGATCGAAAAAAAAACCAAGGACTGTGACCCGTTCCAAATGCCGATGTGGACTCTACTGTACTCAGAGTTCTCAACACTCAAGGCGCAAGTTCCGTCCAGTTATCAACCGAGGCTCATTTCTGGAATTTCGTTTTTCATTCGCATGCAACAACAACAACTGGATGTTTTGATTTGTACCGACTTGGCTGATTGTCAGACTTCAGGGATCTGACTGTTACAGATTCATGCATGCCAGAACGAATGCGTTCCAGACCACACGCGTGATTCCAATGTCAGGTAGCCATAGGAACACCTCGGGTTCACCAGATGGGTGGTCCCACTTCAGTCTGAATCCAATGTTCATCTTACCGACCGAAGACAGTTGATGATGTCTGGTTCAGTTGTTTTTGCCTCCCGGATCAAGTGTCACAACGACCTTAAGTTACTGTGGGACGTATAAAAACAACGGGTGGTTCTTTGTGAGAATAGGCATTCATTTCAAAGCACCTGTTTTCTAATCAGTACAATGTTGTTGTTAACGCTACTTACAAGTGTACAGTTTGTGTGCTCATCGGTCGTTGTCCCTCAGAACTTGACCAATGTATCAAGTGAGTTGGATGAGTTTTGTATGAATGATGTTACCAACGTGTATTGAACCAATATGGCTCTTGATTTGATTAGTTTTTTTTGCGTATGTATACAAACAATCAATAAACCTGACTGTTTGTTACTAATACTATGTTACTATTGAAGTAATGACAAAATTCGTAAAGCTGTACAGCCCAATCGCTTGAAATTACAGCTACATGCAAGCAGACTAGGTGAACTTGAAGGATCAGGTACTAAAAAAATCAAAATGGGGATATGGTGTAATTATGAACATATTTCTCGCGCTTCAGAGGACTGAGAAGCGTTGAAGTCCCATCTGTGTGGTCTTTGGACCTACATAATCAGATCTGACCAGGTATACTGGTTGCAAACAAAATCCTGCTAGCGAACAATTACCGTTTGCGAATAGGTCACATGGATGAAGCATAACTACTCACAAGCACACACTACTCATGCACGACATCATGAGTAGTGCAAATAGTGAACGACTTCTCTATATCATTTCATAGCTGTTCTGAGGGGCTCACATAGAGTTACTGAAATTCACCAACAGAGAGATTATGAAGCAGCTGATAGTGTCCACTGTGGCTGACGTTGGACTTCGAACTCAAGACCTGTCTGCATTCGATCTGTCCTATACATTCAGAAAGTGTACAATCCTCGTATTCATGCTTTGATATTTTGGGGCACAGGCTTTTTGAATTTGGCCACACATTAGATGCTACTCAACTGTTGAAAGTGGAGTTTTTTTTAAAAAAAAACAGACAGATATATAGACAAAAGAATTTAGCGGTTGATCAGTTATACTATTGAAGAAGTTCACTAATTTTCACACTTGGATGATGTGGTCAGTGGATTCGTGGGTGACATGCCATGCAGGAGTTGCTGCCTTCTTGCAATGTTTTTTTTCTAAAACTCACCTATGCCACCATTCAGTTCATGGTTGATACTTCTTGGATGTTGGTCGTGCCAAGTTATCAACGGATTGGTTGCAGAGATCTGTATACACAAAGCCCACGTGACCTGGGCAGTAAATGGACTTTAACAAATCTGTGCCACTAGTGCAGATTAGAACTCTGATGCGCGCACACACACACACCTTAAGGTCCCGAACCGAAACACGTTGCCAACGTGGTAGGAGCTGGTGGATGTCCCGACGGATTCACCGACAGTAACGAACGTTTCGAAGTTGCCAGTACCTCTGGGGCTACCACACACAATCGAGCTGTTGACAGACGCAAAACCAGGACTATGGTTTAGCGAAAAAAACATTACTTGATTTTAACCAACAAGATGCTAGCTTACAACCAAAGTATGCTTTTGTGATACAAGATGTGGTAAGGCTTGATTCGTCATTTTTCTATGGATTTCTGTTAAATTCCTAGGATTTCAAAAAAAATTGTACTAGCGCAAGTTTCGACTCGCAGAATTCTGGTTTCCTTAAATTCTGAGTGTAATAGACTAAACGTCAAGCCCCAATCCATTGCTCAAATCCACTTATTTGTCAAACTACCAGTGACTTGTTCCACTGGTCAAACTTCCGGAGTTACAGGTGGAACTCGTGAAATCTTTTTCTGTGATGCGTAAATCTACTTCTGGAAACCCTGTCCTTGAATGGTTTTATTTGGTGTTAGCCTTGCAAACCGATTTCATTTTCACCCGATATCACAATGTTGCCGGTGAATTGTTGTGGACAGTACCAATGTCCGAAAAGTGTACAAGTTTTTGGCCCGATTCGAGTTAAGCTCTTTGGTGATCAAGCATCTGAAGGCAGACTGTTCAAACGAAAAGAATTGGGATGCAAATTCCATAAAGCTCATGATCACATACAATGGTTGTCCTAGGAATTTCAAGCGTTTCCTGATTGGATAGTTCAGACAGGCCTGTCAGTCAAAACTGTCACATGGGTTGTAGTTCGACCCATTGAACCAATCATTCACACTGTTCAAGCGTAAACAGGTTTGCCTGTTCGAACGGGATAGTTCAAGCACATCCAATATGTACAGGTGCAGTAACTCTGATAGGCGCGAAACTCTAGTCCGGTGTGTCTCCTGTTTGCTGAATCCCAACCAGAACAAGGACGCCAAAACACGAAGAAGACCGTTCAAACGACAGTGGTGTGAACGTAAAGATAGTATTAAAATTGGTATACGTGTGCGCATCCATTAGATCGCTGCCGATCGGTTTTGTATGTCTTGAAGGCATCTTCAGTGTGGACTCAAATTCAGCTCCGTGTCGGTGACTGTCAATAAAAATGATCATGTAGAAGCGTGTCTTTTTTGTTATCCTAAAGCAATTTTCTGAAAAGACATTATCAAATAAGACTTTTTTTATTCTACCTCCTATGGATATGAGCAACAACGTCCAGACACTACTATCAAGTGAAGAGTACAGCAAATGTGCAATACAAGCCTGTCAGTATTTTGCTAGCGTTGTAGGCTCTAGCACAACAACCAACTCAAGCACTGTGTACGTCACTTGATGTCGTTTCCTTCCATCTTGTTTGTATGAAATAAGGGGTACTCCGGGGGGGGGGGAGTGGTGCTAGAGCTTCTACAGGGTAACATGCTAACCGAAATTGAGTGTCTGACCACCTTCCCAGTTCATTATTGTCCCAAGTACGAATAATGACGAAATATTCTCGGCAGAACACATCCGTAGCAGCGTTTCTATGAACGCTCTGAGAGCGTATGAACGGCTTTAAGTGGTACAGTTGCAGAGGTCCCACTACCTTGCGTTCTACTTGAACTCCAAACTGCATGTCGCAGTGGGCCTAATATGTTTTTGTGTTAATTACATTGATGATAACGAGTGACTCAACTGATCGGATAATCAGTAAGATTAAGTGATACCGTATATTCGGCATTGGGTCGAATATGGGCTTAGTAACAGACCAACCACCGGAGAGCTCAGACCTCGCTGGTTCAATCATTTTCTTCGAATGCCCAAAGACCAAAGACGGAGCGTTATTCACGAAATCCAACATAACTTGTGACGCAGAAGTTGTAGTTAGCCCAGAATGTGATCGTAAATTCGTTCAGCTGTAACACCGTTTTGGTACCGAGCTGCCATGTCACCAAAAGGAAACACGAAGACTAGGACACTGACAGGTTCCCCAAGCCTAGGCAGCGCAGGTCGATAAGCAGAGGTCGGGTTCGAACCATGGTCCTTCTGATCAGTAAATTCGCGCTCTAAT
The DNA here is from genome assembly GCF_000715545.1 of Opisthorchis viverrini. Lineage (NCBI taxonomy): Eukaryota > Metazoa > Platyhelminthes > Trematoda > Opisthorchiida > Opisthorchiidae > Opisthorchis > Opisthorchis viverrini. The sequence continues at coordinate 134,802 of NW_008751778.1, forward strand.
CACTGAGCTATGTCACTGAGTATGTGGTCTTTCGTTGTCGAGCTCCTGATTGCACCAAGAGTAAAAATTGGCGAACAAAGTCTACCGGGTTCGGAGCGCGATGACACAATTGTCGTTTGTGCTTGGGTCCATTTTTCAATATTGATAGTATGTATGATGTAGTACAAATGTAGACCGAATATGCTGACAATCGAAGGACCAAGCAAAACTGTGTTCCCGACTTTCGAATCGAAGTTATTTACTGGGTGACTTTCCAAGTCTTCAATATCAGTGCTTCATCGAGCCGAGTAGCGGTGTTCCCAAGTGATAAAGAGGGTTCATGCAGACCACCCGTTGATCAGCTAGCAGGTACCGGATCACATTTCCCCCTATTTCATACTAACCTCAAGTACTTTTCCCTTTCTTTTTTCCCCAAAACTTAGTTCCCCCATTTTCTGAACACCAGTTTTCCATGGTGAAACGCATTATTGGTGGCGCACCGGTTGACGATGCGAAGTATCTTTGGGCAGTCTCGCTTCAAGTTGACGAGAACACTGGTCTTCTGGCCCGTTTCAAGATTAACTACCTACCATTGTGTGGCGGATCACTGATTAGTTCCCGCTGGATCGTCACAGCATCTCATTGTTTTTACTAGTAAGTTACACAGGATTCACTACAAGTTTTGTTGAAAATTAAAAAAAAACAAAAATTCATTGTTCTCATACAACGTCTTTGCACCCACTCTCCAGCACCCAAGAGCCCAGTCGTTGGCGTGTTCGTTTGGGGTACGGAAATCTTCATGTACGTACTATATTTGAATTGTGACGTACAACTAAATTGTTTTTTTTTCTGGTGTGTAGAAATTCATCATTTACTTCTTGGAAACTGTCCAACGACTTGTGCAGCTGGAATCAATGGTTTTGTTAGTACGCGAAACTTGAGAATACCGCTCATCTGATCGCATTTTGGCCCTAAGAGAATGGCCTAAGAGTTCTGGTCGCGTCTAGCATTGTGCTTCAGATAAACGCTTCAAGGGACCACCGGCGAGCCATGAAGAAAGGGTGTGTTGGTTTCAGCTGCTACAGTTTCCGCTATCGGAAAATGAAGGAATGTGTTAACCGTTGCCAAGTATGATCCGTCATTCCGCAAAACTGGGCGGTTGCACATTGAAGGCGATAGCTCTGATGTACGAGCGGCACTGACGGCGTGATTGAACCATGCCTACCAGTATGATTAGCCATTGATGAGTTGGGTCTCGGGATTCCCTTTCAGGGAGACGGCAGTTATTGATCCGATTGAATTTATTGGTGAGAGTAATCATAATTTACTGTTAGGTCATGCAATGTCCATCTGTCGGTCGCTTCGTTCACCGGTCTCCATTCGCACTTCCTCTCCGAACGAAGTGCGCCTTTTAAGTAATAGAAACCAATGCTTCAGCAGTTCATCGACATCATGACATCACCACTGCTTCGCTGCCCTACAACCATGATTTGCTTGAAAGCTTTATTGTGAAGAAAGGAACAAAGGTGAAGAGGGAAGGGAATTAGTGCTAACTTGCCACAATCAGCCGAGGTGCCTACACCTCCAGACATTCACTCAGGCAATCTAGATNAAGCCACGCAGAGTTGGGCATGGAAAACAGCACTCTCTTCGGCAAACAATGGTTCGGCATACGCAACGCATGTCCCAATCAACACAGCTTCTGGTGCTGGACACATTCTTCGGTGGAAGTACCCGTTGCAAAACCGTTACGGATACACAGACACCAACCCACACGAACTTTGGTTCTCAGACAACGATTGTCGAACACCTGAAGGCGTCTCAGTTCCGCTGCTCGAACAGGCTTAGTCTCACAGCCATACGGCAGCCATACACATCCAACAAAGCCGTCCGCACTGTGGCTTGATACGCACGTCCCTTGAGATACAGGCAGTCGGTCATTCACGTACACGTTAACAAGATAACGAACCTATGAGGTACAGATCAAAATTGAAAAGTCAGCAATATCCAATGTGGCAGACGTAAACCTAGGTCATTCGAGAAAAAATGCGAAGTGTGTTAGTGCTACAGGCCACATGCCTTTGAGCTCTCTCACTATATTCTTGTCATTTCGAACATAAACAAGAGATTTAACTGGATTCTAGGTGAATCTACCGTTTGCCACAAATTAATATGCAAATGAATGTACAAGTAGAAGTTCGTACGATTTGGCTTCAACTAGAACATTAAATTGACGGGAATACGGGGATCGCGCTTACCTGATGACCCCGAGGAAGGACTAAATCGGCCGTGGGCTGTCAAAGAGTTTTCAGCAACCTTATGAGTAGTGTATTACGTCTATACATGCATCGCAATATTTCGAATATCGTACCAACGGAAACATGAGGCTGCCTGGCGCAGCACACTCAATCGTTTGAAAACATCTTAACCGAGCGATTCAACTGGATTCCTGTTGAGTCTCCCTTCAAAACCAAAATTGGTATGCAGATGACTGTATGGAGCGAACATATTAATGTAGATAGGTTAACTTTGAGGTCGAAAGAGACGATCCCGTGCCGGTCGGCGGAGCTAGCAAATGTCTCCATATACGCGGACCGTCTTCGGATGGTAGGTTAGATGATTTGACTGCGATGATGTAGAATTCTGAAGGCTTATTTTTAACTTGCTACACTACTTTCTCGTCGTACAGTCAGAAGATGCGGTCTCGATCTGAGCCAAGGTCCGTTACTTGAAATCGCACTCGATTTAGCGTGTCAGGATGGGAACAGCGGATCTTTCGTGAGTTGGTTATGTGAAATTCACAGTCACAAACCTGCGAAACCTCTTCCAATATGTGCCCGTGTTTGAATGTTCACCTGTGATCGTTTGGTGAGTGGTGGGCTTCAAAGCAGCGGTATCTCTGTCGACAAAATTAGCACTGGTGAATTTCGTCACACTTTAACTCGATAGTGCGTTAGTTCTTTAGGTTAGTACACAATATAATTCTTCTGTGGTTCCCGTCTGATGTGAGAGTTAAGCTATAGCTTCAACCATGCGTACACACTTCAATGTGGCTTCCATTCCAACACATGAGGAATGCTCAACCAATGTCCTTTTAATCGGCACAACACAATGACAGTCAGACGTTTCGGCCAGCTGAACGAATTCAGTCTCATATCCACCCATCAGCTTAGTACTTGGCTGTCCTGGAGACACGAAAAATTACTTGATCAATCCATAAATGTTAAAGACAATCGTATCACTTCTTAGCCGATCTTCACACAACCACAAGACGGCCACGAAATTCCACCAAGTTCCTTTTCAATCGGTTTTTTGGTCGGTACTCCTTAATACATGAGAGTCTCGATGAACAAAAGTGGAGACGCCTAATCTTATCAGTTTCCTTACATAAAGTCCCTGTCCCAAACAGCGAATTAGTTGTGAAGCAATATTGTTGTTGGAATTGTGCACATCTGCTGCCTGACTTTAAGTCCTCGATGAATTTTTCGTTTTTCCTCATGCAATACCGAAATGAATCCGGGGATGCTTTCAGAAGCGCTTGGTAAAACATCGGTGATCGCTCAACGAACCGAATCGAACTACACTCGGAATCATCGGCAGTTTGCACCTAAAAAAGCCTCGAACCCCCGACCTTTCGGCCACTGGGTCACGAGTTGCCAATCCACAGTGTGACTAACTGGCACATCTCATGCTTCTAATCAAATCACGAGGTTACATATAGACTTGCTGCTCGAGGGGCGAATTCTAAGATGGAAGTTTCATTCATCTTGTGGAGTTAGCTTTCTTCTGATAAATCGAGTGGTCTTATATCCTGTCTAGGGGAGAGCTACTCACACTGCTGTTCTGCCGCGGGTGGCCAAACCGTTAATTGTTCAACCACTGGCCGGACGCCTGCGTGTTTGATACGCTTGATCTCGTGAGATGCGCACTGCTGAGGATTCCCTCCCCCCGGCTTTTCAGCATCGGCCGGCTTCACTAACAGGATAAAATCTCAAATAAATGTTGACTGACACTAAAATTATAGCCAGGCATAAACTGTACAAATTAGGGTACCTACAAATCTTTGTCAGGAGCGGTATACTGCTCTGTTCCTACGTCGCCTTTATAAAGTGAGTAGCCCCTTCCTGTAGCGAGAAATTTCGAAAAAAACTAAAGGCATTTGGAGAATTACAAGGATTAGAGAGGGAGACAATTAAATGTATGAACGCCTAAACAATTGCATTCCTGGGTTAAACGAGTTAAATTCGCATCAGTGTGGTAGAATCACTCGTCTGACCAAATGGGTGGTAGCAAAGTCCACTGTATTCAAGGCCTCGGTAAAGCTGTACCAACCTTATACTATCAATGGATCCTTTTGTTCTGCCTTGTGAAACATCAGTCGTTTCTAGAAAAACAGTAATTTCGTAACATGGCCGCTATAAAAGTGCAAATGAGGCTCACTGACATGTGTAACAGGAATCAATTTGTCGGAAATTAGCCTGCAATTAGTTTGTTTGCCTTGGGGGGGTGTGGAAATCGGTCCAAATAGGTCACAAACCGATAGATTGAGTTTATCGTTCCATTCCTATTTAATTTGAAACAGCTTGACTATCAAACTCACAAGATAAAAATGAAAAATGCTGACATTCCGCTGTCCATGTTATCGTGTACAATTATTTGTCTCTATACCTA
>NW_008751778.1:139467-142535 GCF_000715545.1 Opisthorchis viverrini
TGGTTCCGAAAGAACAGCGGTTTTCAGAGATATATCAGAACGTATGCAAATAAGCATTTTGTCTTTTTTTAGTTACTTTTACATCACTAGTTGTTCAAATTCGAAACCACTTTTTCGTATGTCCACCAAGCTAATAAGATACCCGTTCACTGGCAACCAACGCATCGTTCACTTGGTGCGGGTCCCTAAAACCTACCTGTAGTTCACGCTTTGAACATGTGCCCGTTTCGTGGCAGTACAAAACATTCTGGTAGTGTAAGACGCCCAAAAATTTTCAACCTACCGCATTTTAAACAAGCTCAACTCTTTTTGAAAACAGGCAGGATACTGGGAGACGGCGAAGAACTGGTTTTACCGTCATTATGGTTATAAACAGGCTCAACTCTTTTTAAAAACAGGCAGGATACTGGGAGACTGCAAAGAACTGGTTTTACCGACATTATGGTTACCAGCGCCAAACGTTGAAACCATATTATGAGGTGAAAGAAATCTTCATGCATCCGGAGTTTCGTGAGTTACGTTTGCATGCCTTGTCTATTTTCATCAACAAGTTACAAAATGTAGGCAGAAAAATTCTGGAATATGTTCCCAACCTTTTTGGTCCAGAAAGTAAAACAGTCCATATTTCATTACCAAGGCAAAAGCTAACAATTTGGTTGGACCTTCCTGATCGCATAACCAAATATGGTAGGTTCGTAACAGTGTTGTAGGAAAAAATAATCGGCATGCTGTCTTAAACCAAAGGGTTAGTTTAAGGATAGGTAGGATCAGTTTTCATTAGAATGAACTTATCAAAACCAGGAAGACTTCGACTTGAACTGTTTGTCATAACCTCAAATGAACTTGCTGAATCTCCTTATTTGTGAAGCATATTGTGGCTCCTCAGTCTGACTGATCGATCGTATTTTATGTTACATTGTATGGCTGGCTGAAAACAGTATGATGAGTCATCACTCTAGGAACCAGTCAATACGTGATCACGTGGTTTAGCCACTAGTGGCTGACTGTATAACAATCGATTGGAAAGTCGTGAATTCGAAGCTCCAAACTGGAGTTTTGTGAGATGTGCTCTGTTGATGGTTCCAAATGAGGATGGAGCAGCTTTACAGCTTCTCAGCTGTTAAACATTAGGAGAGAAAGAGAGAGAAAGAAATCTAATTGATAACAATGTGTTTGAACTGTGTTCTGCCACTCTGTGTGAGTTGTCTTAGAAAGTAGATGTCATTTTGACTTCCAGTTACCCGAAAAATTACATGCAGGCCAGTTACCAAGCTCGGTGAACAGGTCGGCTATCAGTTGAGCAGCAGTCTCCTACATTTTGGTTAGGTTTGTTTCAAAATTAATCCAATGTGGACGATGAAAACAAAAATCTTAAAAATCATTCAACTGTGGCACTCATTTGGTGTCTAACGAGGGGTGGGATCCTGCCAAATATCCCGAACCTATACAGGGGAAGTTCAGAGACAGAGGTCGATTTTGAACCACGGAACTTTCGGTTAGTAAATTCGCCCTCTAACCACTGAGCCATCTCCCGTCCTGCGACGGAAACTCCTGTAGAGGTTTTTTAATGATGTGCATATGAACACATCCACATCCAAGTAGAACATAAGATTAACGGAAACCCGGAGGCTGCGCCTACCTGATGAGCCCCAAGAACGGCGAAACCGGTGGTGGGCTGTCGACGGATTTTCAGCAACCTTATGAGTAATATATTACAAAGGAATAAACTGGTTTGTGTGTCAGTCTAGCCTCGCCCTAGGTTATAGAATTTTGATGGTGACCGGTGTTTATGTGAGTTGATGTTTTATCTTAAGTAGGGAAATTTCAGCTAGGAACAGGCCTAACGAACTATCCAGAATTACACCGTCACTTTTGCAATAACCTTCAGAGGTTGTGTAAACAACTTGTTAGAGCTTTGAGCAGTTCGGCATGGAGACCTAGTTAGATGTCCTGACTGATAAGATCATAAAATGGACCCATGCACTAGGTTGTTGCATTATTCGACAGAGCCAGGACGACCTTTCAGTCAGTTAGGAGCTAGAAATTCCGGGAGTTGGTCAGTCATATGCGGAGAGTCTATGTATGGTATATGTGTTTATACTATGTATAAATCGTTCAGCTGTAGCATCCTTTCGATGCCTAACTGTCATACCGCCAGAAGGAAGCATGGGGTCTCAGATACTGCCAGCTTGTCCAAGCCTAGATAGGGGAAGTCGAGGGGCAGAGGTCTGGTTCGAACCACGGACCGTTCGGTCAGTAAACTTGCGCTCTAGCCACTGATCTATGTAAATATAGTATGTACATTATAGTATGCTTAGTGTGCTTAGTATTCTTACTTTACACGTTTTCGGGAGGGTTTTTGGTCCTGTGAGCTCTAGTTGCTTCGTTTTGCGACATTTATTCCATAAATTATGCCTGAATGACATAAACCTGTTTTGAATCTAAATGGGAATTCCGTTTTTCCTTTGTTTGGTTATCTCGCCTTGTGCGAGAGTGACCGGATCAGTAGATCATCGTCCTGGAGTACCTAATTATTGACAGTTTATGTCCACCACCATGAAATAACAACCAAACGTTTTTCGCTTTTCACAGATCCTCAGGGGCTCTACAAAGATATTGCGCTTGTGTACCTGAAAGAAAGTGTACCATTCAAGGCTGTACCAGGCTTTGCTCCACTCAGACTGCCAAAACACACTCCTACTGGGGTATGGCCACCCCCTGGCTCGGTATGTATCAGAAAATGACATTTTCTTTTGAATACTTGTGAACACAACTCACCAACTGTATAACAGACGAAGTCTGGGCACCTAAGAGTGCGACTTCTTTCTGCGTTCGCATTCGTACCTATTTCATCCAATGTACAGTGGTCAACTGAGTGAAGTTCCCCAGATTTTTGTCGACCAAATCTAGCAGCTTGACCATTTCGAACCATATTGTGGGACCTGACAGCTTCAGGCTTTGTGCTTATTCGTGGCAACGCCTTTCTGCTTGGTCTTGTGTGGTTCCAAGTAACATGAGTAGCATTAGTGGTATATTATATTATTATTAATAATATTATTAATATTAAT
>NW_008751778.1:144250-160751 GCF_000715545.1 Opisthorchis viverrini
CAGTAAACTTGCGCTCTAGCCACTGATCTATGTAAATATAGTATGTACATTATAGTATGCTTAGTGTGCTTAGTATTCTTACTTTACACGTTTTCGGGAGGGTTTTTGGTCCTGTGAGCTCTAGTTGCTTCGTTTTGCGACATTTATTCCATAAATTATGCCTGAATGACATAAACCTGTTTTGAATCTAAATGGGAATTCCGTTTTTCCTTTGTTTGGTTATCTCGCCTTGTGCGAGAGTGACCGGATCAGTAGATCATCGTCCTGGAGTACCTAATTATTGACAGTTTATGTCCACCACCATGAAATAACAACCAAACGTTTTTCGCTTTTCACAGATCCTCAGGGGCTCTACAAAGATATTGCGCTTGTGTACCTGAAAGAAAGTGTACCATTCAAGGCTGTACCAGGCTTTGCTCCACTCAGACTGCCAAAACACACTCCTACTGGGGTATGGCCACCCCCTGGCTCGGTATGTATCAGAAAATGACATTTTCTTTTGAATAATTGTGAACACAACTCACCAACTGTATAACAGACGAAGTCTGGGCACCTAAGAGTGCGACTTCTTTCTGCGTTCGCATTCGTACCTATTTCATCCAATGTACAGTGGTCAACTGAGTGAAGTTCCCCAGATTTTTGTCGACCAACTCTAGCAGCTTGACCATTTCGAACCATATTGTGGGACCTGACAGCTTCAGGCTTTGTGCTTATTCGTGGCAACGCCTTTCTGCTTGGTCTTGTGTGGTTCCAAGTAACATGAGTAGCATTAGTGGTATATTATAATATTATTCATAATATTATTAATATTAATAGGATATGACATACACTCATTAGCAAATCGATTTGGTTTTCACGAGAGATTCAACTGATTCATTCACTTGTAGGACATCATAAACGAGAGATTCAGTTGAGTCTGTCGTGAAAACCAAATTGATTTGCAACTGAGTGTAGTTCCCGAAAACAACCCAATTTGGGTTCAAGTAGAACATGAGGTTGACGGAAACTCGAGGACTGCGCCTACCTGACGAGCCTCAAGAGGGACGAAACCGATCGTGGGCTGTCGAAGTTTCCAGCAACCTTTTGAGTAGTTTCGTTTATGAGGATATGATATAAATATATAACTAGTAATACTAATATTAGTAATATTAGTCACCTGGAGTAACTGAATTAGCTCCAAGTCGGTGTGGTCATGTGAGTAGCAGCGCATTGAGCTGTAGAATAGCCTGGATGAGAGATTCAACTGGATTCCATATGAATCTCCCGTCAAAACCAAACTGGTTTGCAAATCAGTGTATTTCTGGAAATTCGTTCAGTCAGGGTTCAATTAGAACATAAAATTGGCGGAAACTTGTCGATTTCATTCTGAAGTCTATTCAGTGATTCCCAACCAAATGGTGATCGCACACAAATTGATGAATACTGTTCGCAAATTCGCCAAATGGCCTTCAAACTGATTACTCCTTTCAAGTGTTTTTTCAGCAAATACAACTGAGATGTAGTCATACACAAACAGATATCTCTTTACTCTAAGCAGTTTATGAATTAATTTCATTACTTTGCTTTTGTCCCAATCCAATCAATAATATTGTGATCGTTGAATGTATTCATGTAGTTTATCTGGAATTTCCACTGCAAATATGACTTTCTAGTTCACTAATCCTTCCAGGTAGTTTGACATCAATGGAGCAATATCACCGTGTGTATGTAGTTGGGACTACGGTAATGCGATTGCCCTCTATACAGGGAGCACAATTGCATTGGACGAACCATTTGTATTTCACTTATATAACCATTAATGACCAAACTTTGCGTTTGGGTAGAGAGCAGATTCAATCTTCTTTTCGAATAATAGAAAGTACAATTCAAAACCGCGCATTGGGTTTCTCTTAGGCACAACCGACATCATGATACACAGCATTTGATGAAACAAGCGGCGATGACCCACCTTAGTCATTAAGAATACCCAAGTATCAATTGGCTCACACTGTTTGATGTACGCTTTATACTTTGCTTGAATAGAGTTACGGCCCCCTAGGAATCAGCCATTAAGTCCGAGATGTGGGTTAGTAGTACCACTTGGTTTTTATTCCCACCCAAGGAGATATTCATTCGTTTAACAGATGAGGCGTATAGAGTACAGTATGAATACAAATACAAAAACATATATGTCATACAGCTGAGCCTCGGATCATTGGATATTTTTCTCTACTTTTCTATTACAGAACTGCATTGCCATCGGCTGGGGGTGTGGTGGCTCACGTGGTGCAGTCAGAGATCAGCAACATGCTGTGGAGTTGACCACGATCCCGCATTCCCTGTGTGGTGAAATCTACAAGAACAAAGAGCTTAGTCCGTTCAAGCTTTGTGCGGGATTTGTCCGTCAGGGGAAAGGACTGTGTCATGTATGCAAACACCGGGTTCAGTTTTTTGGGGACTTTTGTAATAATATCTGCTTTGTATACTGCAACCTCATCAGCCTAAAGGCATGCTGTCTGGAGAAGGGTGGGTTACACCCAAATCAACAAAACCTCCCAGAATGCAAACAAAAAACTCATGTTCAGGGTTCATCCAAAAACCTACTGATGTTGATTTGAACTTTGATATCTTGATTTTGGTACCAAGTGTAACATAGAGCGGCATTCGTGCAGTCAGTACCTTAAGTCAAGGAATACCATGAACAGGAGATTCAGTTAGGATTTAGTTGTATCCCGTGAAGACTAAACTGGTGTGCAAGTGAGTGGATTCGTTCAGAAGCGCACCAATTTCCGAGAGGCATGTGGCGGATCAAGGCTTATTGATCGCTACTTGTTATAAATTCAGCAACCATTACATGATCAGTTAATCGTCTGAAAAGTTGATGTACTTTTTACGACATCGGTTCGATGGTGTCAGGTTATGTGCAGCATAGTTCTTCTACGGTGCTCAGTATTTGCAAAATGGAATTGAATTCTCAAAAGCTACGATGTGTCCCCGATGGAATAAAACAGACGGGCAATTGAGTTTTTAAGATCAGCCCCATCTAGGCATCCCGCGGTCCCTGAGACGCTAGGAAAGTATTCCACCGGTATTTTTACGCCAGAGGTATGGATACTTTCGTGTGGCGAGTTGCAAAAATCGGATGGTAGATTTGGGTGATCTTTGGTTCGCTCAAACACTCGGATCAAAATGCAACATTTTGGCGTAAAACGTTTGATTCCACTCACAAATGTTTTGCAGCTGAGAGCATTTTGCAGCCAAGAGGCCGTACTTTTATGGAATATATATGCCATCAATTGGCTGGTGGAGTGTATCTTCGTTCTGTGAGTGCACTTAACAATCAGCACATCAAGTGACCGGTTTAACAGTGAAGGAAAGTATATTCGCCTTGCTGTAAACGAAGGGTGTGACATGAACGGGGCTTGATGAGCTATGGAAGCACAGGTAGGGTTTATGTTGAGCAAGGCATTTCAGTTTTGTTTCGTTTGTCTACTACAGACCATAATGGTTCTGTTTGTTCAGGTGCGGGGTGCTCCGATAACGTGACATCTAAACGCGTAAGCCGGCCACATTTTTGCATCGTACTGAGCCTCTATAACGCATTTACGAGCTCTTCAGGGGGACGCTAGCATTCGATAAATTGCTGATTTTCTTAGTAGTCGGTGAAAACCGAGGATTCGGACGGGCGAGAAATTAATCTTGCGTTCAATATTGGTACAAAGTACAAAGCTAGTTGTGAGTAGACGTCTCGATCAATGGGAGTCAGTCAGATATACAAAATGATGCTAAATTGACACAGGTTATATTTTATCCATCTTGGACTATCTCTTGTTTGGTTGCCCGTGCCGAGTTTTACACCACTGTGTTTGACGTAGAATGTCACGGGACCCATGCTGACAAATATTCACGGACGAATCCATCAGATATGATTTTGAAATAAATATCCCGACGAATTATAAACAGGAATGGTGAATGAAATAGCGCTGTGCAACAGACCAACGGCGGCTTCATTCTTGACCTGTGTGTTTGGACCAATAAACGCGCTGATGTGATCAACCAATCCTTGTGACGCTGTCATCTGTCCAATGTGAGTGAATTTCACCGAAGTCACTCAGCGTATAAATTGGCCAATCGCGTTGCTGTCCAGCCACTCGTGGGAAAGCCGTTTAGTGTTCACGCATTGACCGGAAGTTCGAGCGTTCGAAACTTCCAGCTGGAGTTTCGTGAGATGAACATTGATGGTGATTCCCAACCAGGGTGAGAAAGCTGTACAGTGTTTCTCGGTTTTTCACCATAGATTAGTTTCACTGACAAAACGAAATATGTACTCTATGGTACGTCTGCAGCTTTAAGTTTTAACGTTAACCAATGCGTTAACCAATGTGTTGACCCATCAGATCATCCTTGAATTTTAATCATTCTTCTTGACCCCCCCTTCAAACACAGGGTGACAGTGGCGGTCCACTAGTGTGCCCTTCGGTTGATGGCAAAGAAATATTGGCGGGAGTAGCCAATTCTGGAAACCTAAATGGCCCGTCAATCTTCACTGGCGCCTCTCATTTCAGAACGTGGATCGATTCGGTATTGCGTTATCACCATACTCTGGAATGATTCAGTGTTTGGGCGCAGTGAACAGTTTGCTTGAATGGAATTTCCAACCAACCAGCATTTGATGCTTCCCGCTCGTGTACTTCTTTCCCAGCTAATCCGCTGAATTGTAGATTTGCAAGCATGAGTTGACTTATGTGCAACTCAGTATCTGTGTAGTCATCTTTGCTTTGAACACTGACTGATTTAGACTGGTTTCAGACAAGCCATAGATCGCCACAGTTCGGTTCTACTGGCTGAATGCCTATTCCCCATCCTCACCGTATACGTTTGAGGATTTTGTTCTTTTCTGTGGAAGTGCTATCTAATTTTTAAATGTTTTGTCAGTTCACTATGTCCTCATGTACACCCGAAACTTCTTAAATGTACACAGCCCATGAATTATTTCGAATGATTTGTGTTTTGCCTATCCGCCCGACACCAAATCTTGGACCTAGCACACTGATCGGAATTCGGCCTTCTCCGTGTTCGACTTTTACAATTAAAGAGCCCCGCTTGAATCTTCTTTCTGGAGATGAGAACTAACCAACAGTTTCATGCGACCTACCAAATGAACTCAGTTTCCCGTGCACTTGCATTTCGAAACTTTGACATGTTGGAATTAGGTCTGTTCCAGGGCTCCAATCGATTGGATTTTTCCACACAGTATCTTGAAACCCTAACTAAAACTAAGATTATCCTCAGTGGAGCCGATTGCAAGCAAGATAATACAATAACTTGGTCAGTTGAATCCCTGTAGTTTGCGTGCAACTGATGGTTTCTCTAGCGTGGCTTCAGAGGCATTCAAACGCTGCAGTTGTGTGAAACCATTAAAATCTTGTCCAGCACTGGGCTTTGGGTTCATCTGCTCTAGGACCAGACCTCTATAAGACGTCCGCGCACGTGGAGTAGAGTAACCATGGGCGAGACTTGAAGAAACAAATCAAACTCAGGTCGTAGTGGGATCCTGGCGACAATCACTCGTTTGCGAATTAATTTGGAGTCGACGTCAGGCCCAGGTGAAACTGGTCTAATCACTTCATCTATATTATTTAAGCCCAGAATTTCGCTACCGCCAACTTAAACTGAAAATCAGTGCTTACTTCCACACAGGAACAGTCTGGAGCTCAAATATGAGAAAACCATGGATCGAAATCCGCGGATTGGTCTTCAACGAACCGGAACGAAACCGGTGATGAGCCGTCCAATATTTCGTCGATTTTATAGGTAGCACGACGAAATCCCCTTACATCAGCGATTGTGCTGGTCTATTGATATTCCAAAAGTCAAATTTAAATAGTAACTCCTCTCCTGTGGGGGTTTCCTCTAACACAATCTCTTACTGGTACTGAAGGGTTAGTTTCTTGTAAAGTGAGTTCATGAGTGATGATCAGGCACAGAGAACACTTTACAACCATGTCATCGGGGTGAAGATTATCACGCATACATCGGCCTGCTTTTGGAATCGATCAACCAATCAAAAGCAACTCGGAAGGAATAACAATTCAGACGACGAGTGAACCCTATATCACTCGTGGAACCAGCATATATGCGACTATGTGAAGTGGGTCACGTGACTGCAGCATGTGTGGCGCTACATCCTGCCCAAGAGCGAGCTGTTCACGGTGCTGGTCGGGTGCTCTTGGTCGAAAGAAATGGGTTCCAACTGCTAGCCATATGACCGGAATTTTTTTCGATCTCTCTAAAGACTGTGGAGTGCTCATTTCTAGTTAATCCCCGGAAGGATGTACACCAGTACTGAGCATTTCAGGCTTTCGGTATAGACTGACCGTATTAGTGCACAGTTGTTGATGGCCGTAATACAAATCAGAAGGTCTATGGGCACTAATAGAAGGTTTTAGTACGGTGGACAGTGGAGGGTTGCAACACGTATAAAAATAAATACAATGCGAAATGGGAGCAAGTCAAAAGGGAACTTATCGTATGTGAGAGTCCCTTGGTAAAAGTCCGGACGGTGGGAACGTGTTTTCTTCGCAGTATAGCTGCTACACGTGTTCCATGATTGTCCGGTGACTTGGAGTGTTTGGCTGACTCATTGCTCCCTGCGCGCGCGCGAGACTGTGTGTGCTGACTGCGTTCGGTTCCCCTATAATGTGGGTCCGTTTGCGCGTATATGGGCGCGTCAGCACGTGAGTGGTTGGTACGCTCACTAGACGGTGCAGACAATCGACGTCTGATGAGTCACCTTAATGTAACGTGGTTGTGGCATGAAAAAGAGACAAGTCTCGTGATCCAGTGAGCGATTGTGGGCTGAACAGTCAAGTGTGTGGGTGACTGGGTCGCTACAACCTCACCCATAAAACAAAGGATCTATTAGAGTTCGCTTGAAGCAAAGGCGAGTTCTTCAATCAGTGTTCTGTCAATAATGACTGGACTATGAATTCATGCATATCCTGGCAGTGGATCACGTCTTTCCATCGGTGGAATTCATGAGAATGATGTATAGCTCTACTGTGTAGCGATGAGAATCAGCGCTCAACTCCCCACCAAAGTGAACCCGCCTTACTAGACGCATTCCTCAAGTTTCCGTCAACCGTATGGTCCACCTAAAACCAAATCGCACGAGTTAGAACATGTGGTTGGCGGAAACTCGGGGACTGTGTCTACCTGATGAGCTCCAACAAGGACGAAACCGATCGTAGGCTGTCGACGAATTTTCAGCAACCTTATGAGTAGTGCGTTATGATTACACATGTATAATGATATCTCGAATATCGTCAAACTGAAACATGAGAAGGCGTGATGAAGCACACTCAGTTGCCTGGCAACAACACAAACGAGAGATTCAGCTGGGTTCCAGGTGAGTTTCTCGAAGAACCAAATCTGTTTGCAAATGAGTGTATTTCGTTAATGTAGGCTAGTTGTTGTTCAAGACCTAAAGGATGGGCTCGAAAACTTCATATCACTTCAATGAGTTAAACGAAACAAGTCAAAGACGAAAAATGATGTTGACTCATCATCCCTATCAAACGGGATTAGGTAATTGATCGCCCACATGTCAGTTACAAGACAACCTCAGGGTTATCTCGAGTTCATTTGGGACACACAATGGAGGTCGAATCGATCGATTTCAGTGACCTCATTGAACATGAGAACACGTGGGGTCTGTTGGCTCACCAAATTGTTGGTACTTCCACTGCGATGAAATGAAGTTGAGAAGCTCTGGCGAATTTTCAGCAACCTTATGAGTAGTGCATTACGAACTAACAAAGGTAAAATGTCAGAATGAAATGGTTCAGAAGGGTGACTCATCGTTTTGAACACAATCTATGATATCTCCCCTTATTTTTCTCTCGTTTGTCCGTGAACTGCGTGCCGTTGTCATATCGTTTGTACATGACTGGTAATAGTTCCCGAATGAAAGGTCAGGACGTAAGATGTTTTCTTTGTAGTGTAGCTGCTACATATGTTCCGGAAGTATCCAGGACTCGTGTCTTCCTGCCTCGTATGTGTGTGTGTGTGGGCAGAGTTGCCTATCTATTGTGTGAACTTTAAAGAGAGGAGTGGTCATTTTTGTTTGACAGTTGCACAAACTTGAAAACATCTTGACCTGTTGTGGGTGAAGCTGGCAAGTGATGCAGGTGACAGCAGCGTAAACAACATGGACGGAACTGGGTTTTGTCACGTGGTTCGAGTGCTTGTGGCACGTGACTTGATGAGAGCAGATGTACTAGACAAATTAAGCGTAGTTGGTTGGAGAAACAAGAGTTTGGCCACTACACACGCTTAATTTCCCACACCGTGACTCTGCCCGGAAATCTTCGTGGTCAAACCATCCTCTTTCTTTAAAATCAAACCCGTTAGATCACTTCTTGACCGATAGATTCGCACAAATTCGTTTCAAGGGAAACGGCACACAGTTCATCGATCCATCGACTAATCGGATTCACAGCTCGCTGCACGCCCTTCGATGGGGGTTCACCAACAAAGTTTTGTTGAAAAACTTGGTAGTTCGTTTCCAGCTTGTGAAATCGCTAAACTTACTGTCCATATCTTCAAAATGACCACAAAGCTTAACGATATCAGTACTTGGCTATTGAAAGCGTGTACTTCGGAACCGACCCATCTTTTCAGATTACCCCTATTACAAATACACTACACTCAACTGTTCGCAGATGTCTCAAGTTGTATACTTACATGATTGAGTGGTTAGAGCGTAATTTATTAAATCCTTCATTAGAATAACTGCTTCTTTTTTGATTAACTGACCGCAGACAACTTTTTGTTTGAATAAATGAATTGGCAGTTTGTGGTTCAGGTGGAAACCAATGGCGTGACGGGTCTGAGAGCCAAAACTGGATAATTTAGGGTCGAGATTGTGTTCGCGGAGTCTTCAGCAACCTTATGAGTAGTGTAATATGTCTATACAATGTATCACAGTATGTCGAGTATAGTGCCAACTGAAACATAGGGCGACCTGATGCAGCACATTCAGTTGCTTGGATACATTATAAACGACAGATCCAGCTTGGTTCTGTGTGAGTCTATGGGAAAACTAAACTTGTTTGCAAATGAGTGTACTGCGCTGATTTCGTGCAATTTGGTTTCAAGTAGAACATAAGGCTGACGGAAACTCGGGAACTGGAGCTACCTGTTGAGCCTCAAGAAAACTAAAACCGTTCATACACCGTCAAAGAATTTTCGGCAACCTTATGGATGGTGAATTACCTCTTTAAAAAAATTAAATAACCCATTTGATAGTTGAATAGGCGTGGGTTCTCGTCCGGTCGTTTGGGCTCAAAAGCGTCGGCCGTAAGTAACCAGGTATCTGCCAAATTACGATGAAGTACTTCATCTCTGGAAGCCGTTTGGTTTGAATGAACGGAACCCAGCACTGGTTATTTGTTGTATCGTTGGTGGCCGTCTGTCACTGAGCCTGTCAGACTATGCGATAGGGAGAAGACAGAGAACTGGGGACACGGCTGTATTGCCAGGACAAAACATACAGAGCGTCTGCGTAAATATATATGATGACTAACTGGCCAAATATGGTCGTTCACTTGTTCGCTCCGTACAGCCAATGGTGGCGTTCCGCTCGTGAACAATCTCAGGCCCACTACGCTGGTCGTATGTTGCTAAGCCGTGTTCGGTGGGGGCCGCCAACCCACCTACTTTCCGGACGTGTCAAACCGATGTTGACCTTGGGGATGCGTCACTCTCTGCACGTGTTTTTTTTTCTGTCTGGGCGCGTCCTGACATTATTGATCGAGTGGCCACTGATGGGGCCCAGCACTCTATCAGTCTACACGTAGCACAGAGGAAGAATAAGTTAACGAATTCAGTGAATTTTCCTTCCGAGAATTCGTCCATGGAGGGACCAGTCAATATGTGAACACGTGATGTGGCTCCCATTACTGAAGCATGAATAATTCTCTATCCTATCTCGGTGAGAGCTAGCCACATGCTGAGTAGCCGATCGTGAGCGAACGGTTGAGTTTTCAACCAATGACTGGAGGGTCACGGGTTCGAAATACCCATATGTAACAGTGAGTGACAAATGACCAAGGAAGTGATGTGGTTACTATGATCCAGATGGCTTTAATTTTTGCTCACTATTCCTAATCCAACTGAGACTATATCGTACAATTATTCCAAATTAATTCAGACCTATGAAAAAGACCAGTGGAGGACGCTCGTTGTGCCCAACATGGCTAGGAGTAACAGGTCAGCTTAACTGGAATAGATGAGTGTTCCTGGAATGTTGCCATTTGCTTTGTTTTGAGACCACCATCTTCGTTGAAGACCCAGAAACAATGCAGTCACATGTGCCCAACAGACACGATGTTGTCGGTCATCTGTTCTGATTGGCTCGTAAATACCAGGTTGGAAAATTCCGTACCGGTCGGACAGACAGTCCATGTGATCATCTGAAGTAAACAGCAAAAAAATGAGGCCATATGACTGAGACAAACGTTGATTCTTTAGTTCTCAGTTTTGAAGATCTCCCTCCGATCATCTGGATTAGCCGTGTTGCTGGTGACAGACTAGCAACTGGATGATGCCGCGTTCAAAAGTGGAAACGAGGCTGCACAAGTCTGCAGGGCTGTGACTTAATGGCAGTGACTTAATGTTTGACGGGATCTAAACTATTTAAGACAAAAGGTAGCCCGAATGCGCGAAAATTCATCATGGCCACAGTGTTTTAAGGAGGTGTTGCAGACGCGCTATCTCCCCATGCACAGTGCTGCACAGGGACGGACGCATTGGAGGCAACTTCAATTTTCAGGGTCATGAATTTATATTTTCTGTCAGTGAGTAACTTTCATGTTATTAAAGTACGGACTTTTGCATCATTTACAGTCTGCTGCGGGATTCATCACATTTAGAGGATGAGCAAGACGTTTGCGTCTGGTGTAGAAGAAAACGGGACTTAGACATGGTGTAAATTAAATAAAGATAGTTAATACTAAGAGACTCAACCGAATCTCCCGTTTATGATATTCTACAACTAAATGTGCTACACACGGGCATCCGCATGTTTCAGTTGGCACGATATTCGAGATATCGCAGTATATTTTCACAAAGGAAACTACTCACAAGATTGCTGAAAACTTTTCGACAGCAAATGAGTGTATTTCTCGAAAACAGCCCATTTTGGGTTCAAGTAGAACATAAGGTTGACGAAAACTCGGAGACTGCGCCTACCTGATGAGCCCCAAGAAGGGCGAAACTGGTCGTGGGCTGTCGAAGAGTTTTCAGCAACCTTGTGAGTAGTGTCCTCTATGAAAATAGTTAATGTCATTCTATTGAACTTTTCGGAATACTGGTTGAAATTTCCAAGAGGGTCAGGATGCTGATGTTTGGTAGAGTGAACGAAAGATGGTCTAGGGCTTGATGTAATTAGGTAAGCACTGAAAGTACGTTAAAGGCACTGAAAGTGACAACATATGTCAGGTGAGTTCAACAATTTTCAACGCAGTTCATCCGTGGCAGGGACTAAAGTGAGATGAGTGTCAAATCGCTTGAAAGTACGAACGGGTAAGGAGTGATAATCTGTTTAATTTGGACGATTCAAGTGGTTCGGTGGGCAAAATGCAATACCTCAGGAAACTGGAAGGAGTTATGAGTAAGTGGAGGGAGCAGCGTTCTCATGATTTGTCGAGCTATCTAGCGAGGAAGTTGAGTTATTTTGCAATGTTTGATAGAAATTAGATCCTAAATCCCATCCCCGTCGCCAGTTCTAATTTAATTGGAAGACAAGTACGTAAAAACATGGGAGTATTGTATACATACGGCCAAAGAGGCCCGTTTTGTCAAAGTAAGTGTACAAGCCTGATCACATGTTCATGCATTACACAACATTGCGTTGATGGATTGAAGAACGGACGCACACGCACACGAACTCTCGGATCACTTCCAACTGCAATGTTTGATAGAAATTAGATCCTAAATCCCATCCCCGTCGCCAGTTCTAATTTAATTGGAAGACAAGTACGTAAAAACATGGGAGTATTGTATACATACGGCCAAAGAGGCCCGTTTTGTCAAAGTAAGTGTACAAGCCTGATCACATGTTCATGCATTACACAACACTGCGTTGATGGATTGAAGAACGGACGCACACGCACACGAACTCTCGGATACACTTCCAACCAGCTACTATAGCGCTATCCCGGACACCATGCCATTCCTCTTGACATTTCTGATATGGGTTTGCCTCGTGCTGTGCTAACGCGCACACTCATGCTTCCCTCTATACAGAGTTGCGATTATCATACCACTGTAAAGGCAGATATTACTGACGAGGCATGCGAGTAGTCTGCAGTCTTCTCGAAACTCCAACCCGCGTCTAATGGAAGGTGAAGTTTATTACGGAACTTGTGGCATTGCTTTGCGGTGCTCGTTTGCGATTGTGTGATAGTCAATCAATATCCATGATATTCCAAGAAGACTGTTCAGTTTAAAAAAAACTATGTCCAATAAGTTGTAACTGCTTAGTTGATGTTCGCCAATGAACGACTCCTCGGCGAAGGGCTTTCCTCACAACATCAGTGGTGCAGACGTGGATCCCAATGAGTAAGTTGAGGGTACTTCAGCAAAAGGAAGCGGCCAAATGATTCAGGATAATAACCTGGGTCCTCTTGACTAGTGCGTCGGGAATGTAGGCGGTATTTAACGGGAACCAGGGGACAAGGGCCACAGAGTTCACCAAGTCGAGAAGACAGGGGAAAAAAGCAGTGTCGAAAAATGTTGGATAAAAGCTTCCATGGATTTTGGCAAAGTTTGACGGAATAATTCACCGCAACAGCCTGGAATAACGTAAGTTTTCATCATATTTCTGCGTTTTTAGCATGTTTTGGCCAGAATAATATTCCTTTGTTTTACATACATACATACATACATACATACAAACATACATACATACATACATACATACAAACATACATACATACATACATACATACAAACATACATACATACATACATACATACAAACATACATACATACATACATACATACAAACATACATACATACATACATACATACAAACATACATACATACATACATACATACAAACATACATACATACATACATACATACAAACATACATACATACATACATACATACAAACATACATACATACATACATACATACAAACATACATACATACATACATACATACAAACATACATACATACATACATACATACAAACATACATACATACATACATACATACAAACATACATACATACATACATAACATACATACTTACATACATACATACATACATACATACATACATTCATATATACATATTCATACTGTTTTACTCGTTATATCGTACAAATTTTTACGGCTTGAAGTGTCACATATTCTGCTACTAGTCTGTCTGATTGAGTCATTTGTTTAAGCCAGATTTAGCCAGCTAAAGAAGCTCTGAAATCGAATTTGTTTAAAAGTCATTTTGCGCATTAAGAACATCAAATGCTTTTGAATAGCCAATAAAAGTATGAAAAAAATGGAAGCGTTCACGAGTAGTTGCATAAAATTCCAATATTATCATATCGGAAGTCA
Organism: Opisthorchis viverrini; assembly: GCF_000715545.1. Classification (NCBI taxonomy): domain Eukaryota; kingdom Metazoa; phylum Platyhelminthes; class Trematoda; order Opisthorchiida; family Opisthorchiidae; genus Opisthorchis; species Opisthorchis viverrini. Next base: position 157,862 of record NW_008751778.1, read on the forward strand.
GTTCTATTGAAAAGATTGTTCTACAGTTATCCACATTTCTTAGCGGCCTGTTTGTTTTTTGTACTCATTAGTTCTTGTGTGAAGTTCCCGTTTTACATAGATCCTACTGTAATCGTCGCATTCAGTCTTGTTTCCGGGAGGTTGTTAGCCATAGGCGACGGCGCTAACTTACAAGACCTTTTTTGAACAATATTCAACGCAAATCCAGTGTGCTGGTCGAAGAGGATCTTGCTAACTGGTCCTCAGATGCCTTAAAACTCGCCCACCCAATTAGCTTAGCCTGTAAAAACCATTCTATCCAGAACGAAACGTTATGCACCTGAAAATCCCGACCTTTCTGGAAGGGATACAGGGACTTCTGCCACCCATGGGGAATGGAACAATGTGAATAATGGGGGTGTTGAAGTGAAATCGTCGAGAACAATGTATTGCGTTCAATTCTAGCTCGGTGTTTGGTATGGGCTTCAGAGTACACAGCATAATTTGTTATGAAATTGCAAAAAATGAACACGGAATATACCTAAAGGTGGGAAGCTTTGTACAGCTGTTTCATCCTTGTTGAGAAGTGCGCATCTAATGAAATTCGAAGAGTTTGGATCGCGGAACCTTCCGGACTGCGGTTGGACACTTAACATTTGGGCCACGAGCGTTTGATCAGCTGTGTGATTAGTCCTCACTAAGATGTGGCATAGCTCCGTTCATCCTTTAATTGCAGAAACTAGATCACGTGGTCACGTGCATGACTGGCTGCTCGAGCGACAACTTCTCAAAGGAATTTTCACATATCCGGTGAAATTCGCAATTTTTTCCACCGACAGTGGAGTTCAGAATTTTGTGTCCACAGCAGGGTAACTCAAGTAGAAAAGCTATATTGACGTTTACGTCAAGAAAGACCCCCACATGTACAAGACAAACACAAGGCTGACTGCACATTTAGAATGATGCTGCAGGAGAAGTTTGATGGTGGGATGCTTGTAAATACCCAGTTCCTTCAACGTTCCAACATTTCGTTCACGAATCCAGAGAAACCTTGCCTTATCCCTCAAGATGGGCATGCTCGATTATGCTCCCAACAACCAATCGATACATTCGTTCTGCAACGCCTGATAAATTAGTTTAGCAAACCTCCTGAAGGAGAGCGTGCCGATGAAAACCTTGGATACGTTTCGAACTGTTGTCAGGCCACCCTCCATTCGCACCAATGTCATTTTACTCGCCAGATGAACTGGATGTGCCTTTCAAGATCAAACAGTTTTCTGAGCCTGACACGTAGGTTACAACAAAATTGCAAATTTCATGCACGCTTCAACTACCCGGTTGGCAACCTGAGCTGTCAATAAATAATGAGACGATCATTCAGCGACTTAATGCCTAGCTGCTATGCCACCCAGAGGAAGCACGAGAGCTGGGATACGGCCAGGTTTTTCAAGCCTAGAAAGTGAAAGTCGAGCAGCAGAGGTTGGGTTGGAACTACGCACCTTTCGATCAGCAAATTCGCGGTCTAACCATTGAGTCATATCTCCCTTTTGAGCTATCGATATTCTCCTCCTGTATCAGGCCGTGTTGTGTTCCCGGGTTCCGATTAAGGATACAAATACTTTTCGAAAAATACACTCATTTGCAAAGCTATTTGGTTTTCAAGTTTATGATAATCAACAACTGAATGTGCTGCACACAGGCCGCCTCATGTTTCATTTGGCACCATATTCGAGATATCGCAGTATATTTTCATAAAGGTAACTACTCACAAGGTTGCTGAAAACTCTTCGAAAGCCCATGACCGATTTAGCCCTTCTTGGAGCTCATCAGGTAAGCACAATCCCCGAATTTCCATCAACCTTATGTTCTACTTGAACCCAAATTGGGCTATTTCAGATAAATACACTCATTTGCAAATCATTTTGGACCACGCCTTCCTGCTTAGCCCCAAGAATGGTGAAACCGATCGTGGGCTGTCGAAAGGCTTTCATCAACCTTGTGAATAGTTTCATTTACACATACATACATCATACATACATTCAAAACTTTGTGTCTTGACGTGGCCCAGGTCATAAAACTCACACCTTTGTTGTATGCCTTTGCCGACAGGTATCCAACCCAAACACGTGATATTTGTATGCCTAGGATTACAGAGATTACAGCAGCTACGATCCCGTTTAGACCATCCGGTTCACTGAACTCCCGCAGACAATTCTACTAGATACTGTTTTTGGTTTTGATTTGGGTTCTGTCATCGTCCACTGCCTGTCTTTGAAAGTCCTACCAACTTCATCTCACACAAGCCACCATTTCACATCAAAATCCCTATGGGGAAATAAGGTGAATAGCAGTGTTGGACATTGAAAAACTTGTTGCCATAAACACAAAAAAGATATTGGCGCAGAAAAATTCACATCAGATTTCATCATATTCAACAAGTGTGTGTAAAGTTTAGAACACTGCAGTCTTCTGCGGGAGCAGAGGTGGATATAGATAAGTGAGTGGTTTGGAGTTCTGGTTAACTGGTTGGATGCTGGTCAATCACCGAACGAATCCAATCGATGTAGTCTGAAACGCGGGTGAAAACTGATGGATAATTGCCCGGAGACTCTGTCTGTGAACCAATGCCAATACCAGCCATTATGACCTTGCCTCCTCCGGGGCAAACAAGGGCGCCTCCACTATCGCCCTGCGATAAAAAAGAAAATACAATAATCGACGAAAATAGAAGGGTTGCACTAGAATGTCAATGTGGTGATGAACAATATGAATGCCTGAGTTTTTCTCTCTTTCTTCATTCTTGTTAAACTTCGTCATTGATGAAATAATGAGACGAACAGTGGACGGTCTTCAAAAGCCCGGTGTTCAAATTGTTGCTGGTGAGAGCCTTGTGGATCTGAAGTACGCAGAT
>NW_008751778.1:161060-161454 GCF_000715545.1 Opisthorchis viverrini
TCTCACTGGATCTTAAGGGTCGTGTGTACCAGGCTACAGTAAGGGCTGTGTTGTTGTATGGGTGCGAGACATGGCCTCTTCGGGTAGATGATGTAAGGTTCAGTCAGGTTTTCGACCACCGATGCCTCAGGAGCGTGGTTGGTTATGGATGGCGTCAGTGTGTTAGTAACAATTTGGTTAGAAAACGGGTATTTGGTTGTGCTGCAGACACTTCGATCCGAGAAAACATCCAGCATAATCGACTACGATGGCTCGGTTATGTGCTACGCATGCCGAAACACCGTCTACCGAGACGAGTGTTGTTCTCCGTGCCTTCTTCAGGATGGCGCAAACCGCGAGGCGGATAGCACATGACTTGGCGGAAACGTGTCAAAGAGATCACAAAGAGCTTGGG
>NW_008751778.1:162407-174172 GCF_000715545.1 Opisthorchis viverrini
TCGGCTTTTTTTATAATTATATTTCAACCTGTAAGTGTCACCAGTCTGTGTTAGAACACCGTCCTCACTGGGAATCATCAGTAGTGCACATCTCACGAAATTCCAGTTAAAATGTCTGGGCCGAAAGTTTGAGCATTCGCCATTTAAAACTTCACGGAATTTCGTGAAATGTATACTCCTGATAATTCTCAATAAGAATGATGTGGTTTGCGTGAGTGAATGATGCGCTGTGCTATATCCGGTCTGTGTGAGAGTATCAGGAAGGTCAGATTCCTGAAAGCAACCACTGAATGCCCGAAATCTACTGAGACCCTCAACTCCGCTAGACGCTGACCAGGCACACAACGCCCCCTCAATATGCAGTGCATCACAGCCTCGTATCAAAGCCAGACAGCGTGCGTCAGCATTGGACAAACGTCAGACAACCCCCTCTCAATATGCAGCCCGCCACAGCCTTGTATCAGACTCAGACAGCGCAAATCAAGGTTGATCAAGGTCAGACAATGCTCCCGCAATACGCAGCGCATCAGAGCCTCGTACCAAGGTCAGACTGCGCGCGTCAGCACTGGACCAAGTTCAGACAGTGTCTCTCTAATAAATAGCTTGATGCCGTTGTATCTTCGCACTCGCACGCACTCAAGCTATCGCACTCGCACTCGCACTCGGCCGACTACTTCCGGTTTCGTCTATGTTGGGGTTCGTCAGTTTGCACACCTTTCTAAAATAGCCTGGTCTGGAGGTGTGACTGGAATGACATTCACTTGAACTTCTAAGTCACATGCTAGGTAATGTTAAAGTACGAAATGGGCTTGAGGTAAATTCGGAGCCGGATGCACTCGACGAACCCCGAAAAGGACAAAACCGCTAGTGAGATATCCGGAGTTTTCAGCAGCTTTATGATTAGTAGTAAATATAACGTTGTTCCGTCCAGAGACGAGCTCGATCTCAGACAAATTCTGGAGGTTCGGAAATGAAAAAAACATGCGAAGCGAAACAAAAGTAAAAACGGATCGATAAATTAGCTCGCTGTCACTGTTACTTGCCGTATAGTGCATTCTCTGCCGAAAATGTGGATCTGAGGGGCTAGGATATCCGCAAAACTGTCTAACTGGGCATGTGAATAGACCTTACTTTGGTATCACTATTCTGGTTGTACGGAAGTCAAAAGCTTTGTAAAACGGATGTTCACGGTCCTGCAAAACCCAGTCTGGGTAAAACTTACCACACAAATTCCTTTACCTTCCCACATGGTACCCGCACAAATTTTGTGACCATCCATAGCGTTACCATAAAACAATTTGCGACAGTAAGAAACCGGAGTGATGGTTAAGGACACTTCGTTCAATTGGTCTACTGTCGGTCTTCCAGGCCAGTGACATCCCCAGCCAACGGTGGTACATGTCTGAAAACGGAACACAGAAGAAGCCTTCAGTCGAAAGTCTCTTTGGCCGTGGTTCGCATGATATGCAAGTCCATATTGCACAGAAATATGACTGACTGATCGTCACTCTATTAGTTTATTTTACCGAGAGACCTACAAAGCCGGAAAACTACGGACAGAATTTCTGCACAGCCACTGGTGCCGAAAGGCTCTTCTTGTTTTGTCTTCCAGGAGCAGTGGGTGGGAATTCGCAGTTTCGAAGCCCCACAGAAGCTCACTGGTTGCACCAGGTTGATGATTACTAACAAGGATAGCTACCAGCTTCTATGTGGAACGGTTTTGCTTGCACCATGGGCTCAACAAAGGTTTGGAACTGAGTAACATCGAATATTAATCTACAAGATGATTGGGAGCTGTCTGTAAATGTTGCAAGCTCCCTTGAAAAGCAAAGGAAGGGATCGTTTTAGGTCGAAACACTTATGCTATCTAAAAAATTGGAAGGTCAACGATCTTTTGGACCGGTAGCTGGAAAGGGGTACACGAAACAAAGCACACAGAAGCTGCTTTCAATCAATCAATCATTCAGCTGTCGCACCCTTTCGGTGCCTAGCTGCCATGCCACATGAAGGAGGCACGAGGGCTGGGACACTGCCAGGTTGCCCAAGCCTAGACGAGTCGAGAGCTCTGGTTCGAACCACAGACCTTCCGAGCAGTAAATTCGCGCTCTAACCACTCCCATCAAGGAAGTTAACATATCTGTGTAACGTAGCTACTGAACTGCAAATCTGGAAATTTATTCGAGGATGTAAACACAGTTTTTGTCACCTTTTCATGCTTGACCTTTACTAGCAGTCCAATGTTGGGACAAGTGGTGAAGGATGAAGCCCATCACCTTTGTGTTTGTATGAAAATGTGGCTTGCAATCGTATAGCGTAACAGCTGGAACAAATTACATTGACTGTCAGCGGCATAGTCCAAGCACTTCGGGCCTGAGTGGGTGCCTAGTGAAGTGAGCACAGTTCGCTGTCACCTGCAGATATCCTGCAAAGGAGTTCGACTCCGAGTGAAATTAGTCTCTGTCCACCCTCACATACCACAGAAAAGCTTTGCGCTATCGCCACCACTGATACTTGAATGACGTACACGGAGTTCACGCATACGACCTACGGACATCCAGCTTTGGGTCTTGGTAAAAACACTCGGACGGATTTCGCCTGACCCATGTAGATTGAGCCAAACTGCGGCTGGGGTTTCTAACCGTATTATTAAGTCCCATTCAGAAAGTTTCTACAAATTCTCGTTGTTCGATCAGACTTTGTTATTGGTCTTTCGACATCTCTGGTATTGCCGATGATCTGATTGGCTGATACATGTGTGACGGGAGGTTGGGTCGGCTGCGGGCTGCCACGGTTGCAAATCACATCAGTAGTCGCAACAGTAAAAAAGACTACATGAAACGCAAGGGATGAAGCATTTTTCACTCTTTATCCGCAGTATTTTGCACTCAGAAGTAGCACTCCGCGGGATAAAAAGAAAACCGTTCTGATTTCCTTTTGAACATTAGAGACCCAGCGAGCGCATTCTATACAGAGTAGTAGGAATAGTAAAGATGTCATCCTTCGTGTTCTTTATTAGGATGAAATTTTGAACATAGCTGATCATTGGTTCGTTTGCTCAGCTAGACGATTGGTTGGGTGCACACGTTCCACCACCAACCACAGTGCACCGCTACGCTGCGCTGCGCTTCTCGAAGGCGTACAGATGATATCACCTAGACTGCTCAACAGAAAACCAACTACCATAATTCGTGTTATCTTCGCTCTCAGCAGTTCCGAACACGGTTGTACGAACAAGCACCACAGGTCAGCCCACTGCAACAGCCGTTTTTTGTTGCACTTGTTGTTAATTCATTGTCATTTGCTTGTCCAGAACAATAAAACGTCGGCGAATAGATCTCAAAAAACCTGAATTTCATCAAAGCTACGGGTTTGCAAATCCGTTCTGATATTGTACTGACTTTAAACCAAGATTTATCTCAATTCTATCAAGCCCCTTCACAAGTTAGCTCACTGCAAATCATTACTCCTCAAGGAACTGTGGCACCACCCAAATGAACTAGTCCCATCCGAGGTACTTTCAAACCTCTCTTTGTATAAGCTAGAAAATACTCGGACAATAACATTTACGCTTTTTTCTCCGTACAGCGTAGTTGTAGCTGGGATAATTGAAAATCCATTCACAAAAGTACCTTTTGTGAAGACAGGTTGTGAACTTCAGTGCCATCTCATATGACAAACCCAACCCAGGTTGACAATAAACTACGGAAGTTAAACAACAATGAATGAAGTGTTATGCCTTGCGCAGGATTGCCATATAGCTCCTCTGAGGTATCTGGTCCAGATTAGATGGTTTTGTAACATTGCTTGTTTTAATGTCGTAAGAATAATTGTAACAGCTTTAACATGCTTTCAGTGCTTAGCCTCCGGTCGACCATCGGAGCTGAGATAATACCAGGTTTGCCTAAACAGCCTAAACAGAAGCAGTCGAGATGCTAAGGAACTGTGGCACCACCCAAATGAACTAGTCCCATCCGAGGTACTTTCAAACCTCTCTTTGTTATAAGCTAGAACTACTCGGACAATAACATTTACGCTTTTTTCTCCGTACAGCGTAGTTGTAGCTGGGATAATTGAAAATCCATTCACAAAAGTACCTTTTGTGAAGACAGGTTGTGAACTTCAGTGCCATCTCATATGACAAACCCAACCCAGGTTGACAATAAACTACGGAAGTTAAACAACAATGAATGAAGTGTTATGCCTTGCGCAGGATTGCCATATAGCTCCTCTGAGGTATCTGGTCCAGATTAGATGGTTTTGTAACATTGCTTGTTTTAATGTCGTAAGAATAATTGTAACAGCTTTAACATGCTTTCAGTGCCTAGCCTCCGGTCGACCATCGGAGCTGAGATAATACCAGGTTTGCCTAAACAGCCTGGACAGAAGCAGTCGAGATGCTGAAGTCGCGTTCAGACCACAGACCTTTCCATTAGTAAGTTCTGACCGTAACCACTGAGCTATCTCGAGCCCATGCCAGATTTAAATCCATCGCATGTGGCAGAGCTCAACAATCAATGCAGCAGAGAGAACAATCAAGGAGGTGGAATGCATGCATACTGGAAGCGAATAATTAAACGACAATGAACGGTGAAGGTCGATTTGATAAGCATTAAGAGGCCCTGCAATTCCACTTAGGACCTAAGGTTCATAGATTTGTAGATCTTTGCTCCACCAGCTGCGCCAAGATCACGGGCGCCAAGGAGTCAGGCATCTACTTTGTCTTCTCAAACAATATTCGCAGCTGATGAATTTTTTCCTGTTCTACCATACTACTAAGATAGCAGTAAGTAACCAGTGTGCATGCTTACAGATTATGCGCGTTTTGCGTCACCAACTTCGCTAGCTCTCCTGTACCACTAGCAGCGTTTTTTTGACCAGCCTTGTTGAATTTGAATTCTTCTGGTAGTCATTAGTACATTCGATGAAATGAAAGAAAAACAACAACAACTAAGTACGGCTTATCGGAAGAAAATCATGACTTCAACTCACTTGTTTTGGGAAGGGCCAGTCTGTCAGATTACCTTTTTCCGGCAATTGAATCACCTCGAAACCGGAAATGTCCGAGAGTGGAATGTTGTCTTTCAGCTTCAAAAGTGCAACGTCATGTACCTGTCCATCCATTGCTAGAACAAAACAAAGACACCGAAAATGGACATTTTCAAAAACAGCCGGCCGCGCGACAGTTTTGGTAAACAAAAATGCAATTCTCATGGCAAACTTTTTGAGTCTGTAAAGTCTTTGAATACGTTCAGTTAGTACACCTCATACTGGCCGACATTTCAGCAGAATTAGCAGTTTCTCCAACTGAAGCTATGGATTTTGTTATAATCAACGAAGTTCAAGGTCAAACGCCTCGTTACCTACAGTGGGCTTCACGCCTAATGGTTACCTCTCTCGTTGTTAGGAGGAAATGACGGAAGCGGTAGATGGTTGGACACTTTGATCAACTGTTATTCGTCTAGCCTTTTATTATATTTGTTGATTATTCGTCTCGCTGACTATTTTGGAAACCGGAAAAAGCATACACGCAGTGCCTGTGGTATCACAATGTTGACGAGAGTTGGCGAAAAACGCAGGAAAACTTAAAAAGCTAATGTTTTGAATAACTGGTAGAACTACTTTCATCTCAGTGAAACCGCCGGTTAATTCAGCATCTCAGGACGTTGATAATGTTTCTTTTCACCGCCTCAACAGACACGGTCTGTGTGCTGCGACTAAAGCTGACCAGACACATACACTCATCTCAGTGTGCAATTTGGATGTTGCGGCCAACGGCGGAATCTTTGAGCACTTTGTGTGTGTGTGTTTGATCCGGCCTATTCAAAGTCGCCGAATGGACTAAATGGATCTTATAGCCATTGAAAAGCTAACACAGTTAACTCATCAGTTGCGATGATTTATCAAAGTGTGAGATAAATTCTTCGCCGTTTCAGATGAAGATTTGCGCTGAGTAATGTCTTCGATAGTTGAATGTTCTAAGTTGACCCAGGCAGAAAAAATCAAGCTTTTCTAAATGATGTTCGCTCTTTGAACAAGCTTGCCCCGGCCCATCAGTTTGTACTGTTATCAGAATGTACAGATTTGGAAGTAGGTTTGAAGAAAACCCCCCACGTAAGTCATCTTTGGGTTGAAGTGAATCGTATTGTGACATCAAAGAAATTCGAGCCAACACATTCTACTTTTGACTAGAAGTAAGTTGCCACCTGTCTTCCACTTGTGAGAATCGGGAATCGGCCTCTAAGTGGGAAGTAATTATTCTGGACTGACGATACGCTAGGAGATCTAACACAACAGTGTACAAAAAGTCAAAGGGGAAACCTGTCATATTCTGACTCACGAAATGAATAATTGTACATGTAAATATATATTTACATACGTGTGGTGACTTACTAAAGTTGGGATGCGTAATGATCTCGTCGACTTCGTAGTAAGACTTCAAGCTTTGGCTGTACAAGTGCCTGAACCAGTTTTTCACAAGTTCCCATGGTCCTGCCTGAAGTTCGGAGAATTTCGTGTTTATGCGTGAGAATAAGGTGAAACACATGGGACCACATATTGTGGCCAGGATGTTTCTGGCAATGGTCACTAATGACACACTAGGGGTGAATAGAACTCAGTTACATGATCCTATGACAAGCACTGACCAAAGTCGTAAGTATATTGTGAAAAACGGGAGCATGAGATCTTCAGTGAGTGAACGTAAAGGAGCATCAGAGTCGCTGCAGTATCACGTGAATCAGACTGTGAAATTTTCGACGTTCTCTGGATACGCAGGAACTAATTAATGATGATTGCTCATTAGCACCTTCGGCAGTCAAAAAGTTGCAATAAAGGTTTCATCTTGATGAAAAGCGGAGAAGCGTTGTACATATGTTGTATCCTTATTGCGTGTTCCGCGAAATTTTTTAACTCGCAAACTCTCGGCTAGTAACTGTAGAGAACCGGTTGGACTGCTAATAAGAAATGTGACTAAATCACATTTGAGATATAGCGCCATTCGCCGTTCAGTCACGGGAAACAAAATACTATGATCACGTATTGAGTGTCTCCTCGACTGATGACCTCTCAGATGGGAGTTTTATTCATCGTATAAAATTATGCTTCTTTCCGAGCTACTTATATTTTATTGGTAATTTGTAGGTATTTGACGTTAATTTACTGATCTAAAAGACTTGGGATTTTGCTTTTCATATAGAAAACCCGTGAACACCGTTTACTTTGTATTTTTATTCCAGGTTTCATAGATGCATGAAGTTCATCCTGTTCATTTATCTGCGCTTCGAAATGTGTGGGAACTACACCACCACAATAAAACACACTTTCAGCGGGACCAGAAGATGGATAAAAGGTTCTCTTTAAGGTTGTTAAAGATCCTTGGACAGCCCACGACCGGTTTCGCCCTTCTTGAGTCTCATCAGGTAGGAGCGGTCCCCGAATTTCCACCAATCTTATGTTCTACTTGAATCCAAATAGGACTGGTTTCGATAAATACACTCAGTTGCAACTCAATTTGGTTTTCACGAGAGACTCAACTGAATCTCTCGTTTATGATATTCTACAACTGAATGTGCTTCACACAGGCCGCCTCATGATTCAGTTGGCACGATATTCGAGATATCGCAGTATATCTACATAAAGGAAAATACTCTAAAAGTTGCTGAAAACTCTTCCAACGCAAAGTCCAGCCAAGCAAGTAGCGAAGGAACACGATGCACCTCGGTGGTAGTCATGCTAACAACCAGGTAGTGAAGTCATACTGTTCACAGATTTGAGGTGTGAGATATACTAGGTAAGAAAAATACTGGAGCATTTGCAATTGAACTGCATTTGTATCGATGCATACTCATACATCTGACTGTCTTCCCCGCTCCAGTGCTCAGTGCCTAAAGGAAAAAAAATACTAGCCCCCAAGTAACAAAACAGCTCTATTGTGAACAATCGAGTGTGTGTGACTGCAGAAGTTACAACGACCTAGCTCTATTATAAAGGGCACTTTCTGACATTGATCCAGGCTGTCTGATAGTCGTCTGGTGAACACGCATCAATATCAATCGTGCTTCTTCGAAATGCCTGAGCACTAATCATATTCGGTCGCGCTTCTGTGGCGTGCCTGAACACTCATCTGCTTTTGCTGGATTGATTGAGTGATTGACAGGCCCGGATGCTTGCCGGCTTCCGTATTGAGATTTTGGCGGCGTTTTAGATAAACTCGGCGAATGAATAACCTCGCTGACGAGGCAAGATAGAAGTTGAAATTTACGGGATCTCCCAACACCACTACCAGTGTAACGGTGATGCTATTGATTGGGGAGGCATGCGAGTAGTATGTTTTCTTCTTGTAAATTCGATTTGTGTCTCTTGGATAGGGAGATCTATTGCGGAATTTGTGGAGTCACCTTGTAGCATTTGCTTGGATTTGAGCAACAGTCAATGAATATCCAGGACAGTTCAGGAAGGAGCGTTCAAAAACCTGGAAGTATAATCTGGGCACACAGTTCATCTCCCATCGATGTCGCCACCGAACTCGTTATCGCCAGTCAGGTGAACGTCCCTGGATCATTCACCAATATGTCTAATGAAAACCTTGTTGAATCCTTTCTACATAGGGGCTTTCGACGTCCGTGCTCTATGTCAAACTGGCGTACGGGCAATGCACTCCGAGACCTTATACCCCCTTAAATTTGATGTATGTTATGTCTCTGAAGCACATATACAAGACCCTAGCGTAGTCGGGAAACTCCAAACGCCAAGGATGAACTCACCGTTTTTCGCATTCTACTCTACGTGTGTCCGGTGATTTAGAATTGACGACCCGTAGAAAATGTGGTTTCAGAATTGCACTGAGTTGCCCCAGAGCTGAACACGTTATACTAGATTAGATTTCAGTGAATAGTTATCTTTGCGGCATTATCCAGCTCGACCAGGCTCAGCGCCACTCAACAAATAAACCAGTGCTTCTAAGTAGTGCCTGCACACTCCCCAACGGGCTGCAGTTCTGACGCTGAGAAGGATACTTTCTATCCAGACTTATCCGGGCTTATTCGTCAGGCATGAAGCAACCGTTATTTCATCCTTGTGGGCGAAATGAGTGGAGTAAAAATGGTCTTCAGAGCTCCTTGGAACCACATCTCGACAGTCGATTATAATTGGAAGCCTGCAGTGCAAACAACAGAGAGTGGAGCCTCTAGTTGTTTGCCTACCGTCAGAGGTTTCAAATGAGCACAAACTTTTGGCATAAACCCTTGCAGCACATAAACTAGCGACCACCAAGTGCAAATCAATCGTGGACTCAAATACATCACTTGGCCATCAGCTACCGATGGAGAGTCACAATTCAAAACTTCCGCTCTTTCTGGGGCCCACAACTTGATTCCGATCACGTCTGACAGCTGCTTTTCCCTCAGACCCCTGCAAGTCAGCAAGAAGCATAACAATCCACAATCTTTGATGACCGATTATAGTACAGAGGTATCGATTTCAGCTAACTCAACTTCTCTCCACAGTAAAGCGGCACTGTTCTGGTAGCGAGAACGTGGTTGAGGTATGAGATTCAATGCTGTCTGTTCAATTCCTCCAGTATGATCAAACGACTGCTGGATATCCTCTAGATCTCTAGTCCCCATGATGCCAGTAAATCCACACCTGTGTAATGGTGGATACTACTGCTGAAGCATGCGAGTAATGTTTTTTGTAACTCCGCTTTGCGCCTATTAAAAAGCGGGATTTATTACGGACTTTGTGTAATTGCTTTGCAGTGTTCGTTTACAATTGAGTGGTAGTCAATGAATAACCGGGAAATTTCAGCAACACGCGTTCAAGAAGACGGATATTCAGTTTTTTATAAACAAGATGCAAATGAGAGTTTTGCTTCCCTGTTCACTAGTTTGTAACTGTTCAGTTAGCATTTTCCAACAACAACTCAGCAAAGGCCTTCTTTTTTCACCGGCGAGTAATTGGCTCAAAGGAAGAATAATTTCACAAAACGAGTGAAGCTTCCATTTGAAAAAGACGTCTTTCGAGCATCTAGTCAATACCTGAACACACAACATTGTTTTCGTGAATGACGGATGAGTGGCACCCCATCCTATCCAATCGGGAGCCGGTCGTGGTCGAACAATTAAGGGTTGAACAACTGGTCGGAAGATCGTAGGTTCAAAACCCTCTGAGTTTTGTGAGATGCTCACTGCTGACGGTTCTCAACAACGGTGAGACGGTGCTTCCGTGCTTTTAAGCCCGGATTGGCTTCACTGACAGGAAGAAACGAGACTTGCCAGATTGTCTGTTGTCCGCGCCTTCCGGTATCACAAAGAACGGTTACGAACCTGTTATTTTCCCTAAAGAATATGGATTCTCTCCTGAACATTCGTTTTGTTTGTTGGCATCCTACTCGTCTTTGAAATGGCAGGGCCGTATCGTGTGTGTGCGGGAACGACTAATGTAGGTTTTGTAAGACCTGCAGTATAGTGTTGCCTATGTGCATTGGAATGAAACACATGGATGTATAGAGATAAACAAGAAAACTACGCATCCTGTGTAAAATTCAGCACGTACGTGAGCGTAGTTCGATCCCACACGGACACGCCATAGTTCGGGAAGATTCAAACTGTAAGAAGAAGGGATAGGTTTGAGGTGGTTTCAATGGCTAGCTGCTAGGGTGTAAATTGGCATTTTGTTAAGTGTTATACAATCAAATCGACGTTGAAAAAACACTGACTGAGTAGGAGGATCTTGAAAGACCTCAGTATATACCTAAAGTTCAGCCACATTTTAGTTCTTGGGGAGGACAAATGTTGTTTTGGGACAACCTCCACACTGTAACCGTTTATACTACTGATGAATCATGCAAGTAACTCACTGTCCAGCGTCCAGGCTCCTCTCCCGTATTTGACGAAAGATGAGGTCTAATACGGAAATTAGAAAACTGCACTCATTTATAATTGTTTGACATTCAATGAACGTCCGGGAAAGTTCAATAGGACGCTAGAAAATGCCCTTTGCAGTTGAGATGTTTACTTTCGTGTCTAATAGGTTGTCACTGGTTAGTTCGTGGATTTCTCCCTTCAAACTTACAGTCTGGATAAGGAGACTGACGTAATACACTACTCATTACGCTGCTGAAATTCTTCAGCAGCCCACGACCGGTTTCGCTCTTCTTGGGGCTCATCAGGTAGGCTCAGTCCCCGGCTTTCGATCAAACTTATGTTTTACTTGAACCCAAATTGCACGAAATTAGCAAAATACACTCATTTTCCAACGAAATGGGTCTTGCTGGAGATATCATAAACGATTGTGTTTCTTAGACTGAGCGTTATTTTTTCCAGTGAGTAAAGTGTGTGAAACTGTACTATAAAAACAAAAAAGAATTTTTGAACATCGATTAAAAGGCAAGCCATCATCATCATCATCATCATCATCATTGTCAGCTGTAATAACCACGTACTCGTCGTACAGTGGTTGTAGATGCCGCAGTTTCGTTCACCGATGTTTTTTTTTTGGGGGGGGGATAGGTACAGTGGGCTGTCAAGTGGGGGTTGGGGGCTGGAAAAGGAGCTATGCATTGAAGGCAATAGCTTGGATGCACGAGCGCCATTGAGGGCGCGACTGGGCCATATCTGACAATGTCTCTATCCATTGATGTGGTCCGTCTCGGGGTCCCCATCCAGGAAGACGGCAGTGACCAGCGCAGCTGAGTTTGCTGGTAATGGCCTTCATACTTCGCTGCCAAGTCATTGTTTGACCGCCTCTGGCTCTCTTCCACCCTTCAC
>NW_008751778.1:174225-179151 GCF_000715545.1 Opisthorchis viverrini
CGAAGACATCGATGGTCAAACACTGAAAGTCTTTTGACGTCCTCGGCGCGCAGCGGCCAGGTTTCTGATCCATATAGTAATATGGAGCGCACCGCAGCATTGTAAACTCGACCCTTGACAGAGAGGCTGATGTCACGCCTACGCCACAGGTGACGTAGGTTCGCAAAAGCTGCTCTGGCCTTCCCAATCCGGATGGAAATTTCATCTTTCGTGAGACCACCGGGACTGATACAGCTGCCCAGGTAAATAACTTTGTCTACTACCTCAATCGGTTCATCCGCAAGCACGAGGCTAGGGTTCGAGCCCACCCAATCTTGCAGTAGCACTTTACACTTTTCAGGTGTGAAGCGCATGCCGAACCGCGAGGCAGAATTATTTAGATTATTTAGTATTGTTTGCATTACAACGGGATCAGATCCCAGAAGAGGTATGTCGTCTGCGTACTCGATATCTGTGAGCGGAGGCCCAGGCAGGTCCATTAGTCTATAATGTTTTTACTAACTCTTCGAGAGGAAATGAGATGTGTCGTTACAATTTGATCTTTAAGCTGATGGAATCAGTAAGTGGCACCACATAATGAACCCCTTGTTTAAAGTTCAAATAATCTGCACCACAAATTCGACAACATTGTATTACTCCTGTGGAAATTTATCAGCAACCAGTCTGTGATTTAGTGCTGGCAGGATTAAAAGCCTTGAACACTTAGGAAGACATCTATTCAAACATATCCCTGAAAGTGAGGATTTCGGTGAAACGAACTATTCTGCCAGGTTAGAACTCCGCTCATTTCCCAGAAAGGTAGCATGGAAAAACGCACTTTGCGACGCAGTGTGCTGCCGTGAGGATCCACTCTGAATGAATGATGGTTCCACCGCACATGTGAAAATATTTGATATTGAGTCGAGCAAAGAATCCGACCCGTAAATCCAATTGCAGAGAAGCTGCCCACGGGTACATGTTGTCCGTGACCAGCCTGCCACCGATTATTCTTTTTTCCACAACAAATCGACGAGTGGATGGAGAGGGATCTGTTTGAAAATGAGTGGAAATAACGTCCGTTTTGTTGACAAATGCGTATATACCGTGATATGAACAAAAATTCCACAGCTGCTGTAACTAGATCCAACTAATCATGTTAGCGCTTGACTGAGGATTCCTGAAGATGGTCAATCGATCGACACAACTGGAATATTCATTTGGTTATCATGAAAATCACTCACATTGCTTAAGGGCCAACGAGTTCGGGAAGTCGAAGCAAATCAAGCAATTGATTGGCTGGTCCCAATCACGTGACCCATACCAAAACACAACCACTTCATACGAGGCCCAGCTGCTTAGCGGAGTTTTGCACCAATGGCCGCTCGTGGCTTAGTGGCCGAGCTGGTTAAGCACATATTTCACGTGGAGAAGCGGAGGTCTTCTGCAATAAATTATTAGAATTGTTTCATGCTATTTTTTTCGCTTGCACTGACAGTCCATCTTTCTTTGGTTTATACGTTTCAACCACTTAACTCGTTTTTTTCTTGGCCTGTGCACAAATGCAATTTGAACGCGCGCGCTTCCTGGCTTTTGCACAACCAACCAATCAGAATGCTGACTTGTGCATGAATTGCATGCCACGAGTTCGCCTGTTCTGATGTGACACCTTCAACATGCGGTGATGGAATAGTGGTCACGAACTAGCCCCGGCACTGCCAATGCGCCCCAATAGGAGCTGAACGCAAGTCTAAGGCTTCGACGCTTTAGTATAGACTACCCTGAATAATTGGGCCAGGACTGAGGAGGGCTGGTCAAACCAGAGTGGTGTGAATTTGACAACCTCGCAACTGTCTATAACAAATGTTTTTACTCCGAACATTGGGGAAATGATACTTGCCATTGCTGCAACGGCAAGATAGAAATTCAGCAAAAGTTGAACTGAAAACTGTTCATCTAAATGGTCGTTTAACACATTTTCCATTCTCAATCCAAAGGTCATTTTACTTACCGAATGCACCAAGGTGCATTTCATCGGATGAATCTGACAAGTTCGCTGTAGTGTAGGTCGTTTGAATTGACTTAAAAAGAAACTATCCCAAGTCAAACCTTCACGGTTGAATATGGCATCCCTTAAAATTTGGGAAAAAATCAAACTTCAGCTAGGAATGCCTAAGTCGAGCAAATAGAGCAGAAAGCGTTTGTTGGACGGCTGATCCTAGTGCTTGGACTTCAAACAACTTTGGCAATTTTGTCTCAGTTCTGTTTGATAAAATACGGCCTTAGCTGCCAAGTTGAGGTTTACTATTGTCTCAGAAAAACGCAGTACAAAAATGACTGTGGTTATCAAGTAAGTATGAAGAAAGACTGAAATTTCGTGGCTAGTTAAATAGTGGCTGGAAGTGCAAAATGTTTTATGTGGCCAACAACTTTACTGTATATGAATTGAAAGGGGCACCAGTGAAATGAAATCCAACGGCTTCTGTGATGATCAAAGAAAAACTCGGACAATTTTTCGCAGATTTTGTCTTATTGTCATTGTTTGAAAACGGTCCCTTCATCATTGAGAGAAGAACGAATGTCAGAAAATGAACTGGGACAAGACAACCTTTCGAAGTTACTAGAGAAAAGCTTCGTCGCATCAATTCAAACAAACTTCGTCGTGTTTCCGAACAATGACTAGATGAAATCCTGAGTTTTCAAAACGATGGTAATCTGTGTAGCCAATCTCCTGTACTGACCACCGGCCCGTCATTGGGCGCAGGCTCAATGGAATACCGCCATTATCCATCACATTAACAGTACAGGGTGTCTCATGATAAACGCAAAATCTAATTGGGCAAGTAAACGTAGCCAATTAGTAGAAGTCACGTAAAAGAGATTTGGTATGCAAGTGCTAACATTTTTGTCTACGATAAATGACAGTACGCGCATTGAAATTGTGAAATTCTATTATTCCCTTGGTGAAAGCGCCACCGCTGCATTTCGTGGTTACAAAACCAAACATGGTCTCATCAAAGGTCCTTTTAATGTGTCGACCATTACACGCTTGATTGCGAAATTTGAGTCTACCGGATCTGTGGTGGATTTTCCTGGCAAAGGGAAAAAGTCTCTGAGTGATGAATGAGCACCCATCGTACAGGATGCCGTCGAGCAACTTCAATCCCAGAGCACCGTGGCATCTTCGGCAATAACTCAGGTGTCTCAATTGACCGGCATTGGCCGCACCAGCGTGCATCGTATTATGAGACGCCATCTTCATTTCAACAACAAAATGGCGCTCCACCTCACTACTCAAACCAAGTGAGAACTTACCTTTGAGAGCAATTTTCTGGNNNNGAGAGTCATTGCTCATGGATTTCCAAACTTTTGGCCCGCAAGGTCACCCAATCTCATACTTCTGGATTATTGGTTTTGGGGAATGATCAGGGCGTATATCATGAAAATAAACCGAAGAATTTAGTGGAGTTAAGAGCAAGAATTGAAGAGGAGTGTGGACGAGTGACGCTTGAAGAAGTTAAACATGATTTGTCTCACATCTCATACCGTCTCCAACTTGTTATGGAAGAAAGAGACGGTTCGTTCAACATCTTTTATAATAAGCTCATTTAAAGTAAACCTTTATAAAGCTTGTATGTTAATATAAAAAATAATAAGTGTTGAAATTGGTGTTAAAGTTTCAACATGGGCATTATTTTTGCGTTTATTATGAGACACCCTGTACGTTGCTGAGCAAGACAATGTAGCACCTGTATGGTGTCTTACAAAGAGGCGTGCGGTGTTACGCTGAAACTTGAATGAATTGACAAACGAGGTCAGTAGCTCGACGACAAAAGAGTTGTTGGTGCCGGTGCCCTCATGTTCAGGATGGTTCCTGGCTAACAATAGTTCTCTGCGTATCGAGTTGCGGATGAAATCAGAGAGCAACAGCAGGCCAGCCCAAGTAATCTTTGCTGTGCCTTGTCTGGAATTCCGCAACGTTTAACAGGAAAAGCAAACGAAATGTGATCACGAATTTCATTTTCTCGCACAGTACAGATTTTACACCATCCTAAGATTTCACTCGCTTGCTTGGTTAGTCTAAGACAAATCGAAAAATGCCCATAAATCACTGTTTAATTTGCCTTTCTCAGGATGGCATTCACCCTAGGTGAATGAATTATGGGTATGATTCGAAGAAACACCTTCCACAACTCACCAGGTAGAATGCTTTGGTTTTTCGAACTGATTACGGAGCACGAAGGCACAAGCTGTCCGACGATACTCAGCACCAACAAGAACACTCTTCTGGTTGAAAGATGAAATTCCATCGGTGTTTGTTAGATGGCTTGACCACAATCCGTTTGTTTCTTTTTATACGGAGACATCATGGCCTCGGATAATGTGGGACAGTCAGACATTGTCTGTCTACAACGAGAAACAAAAGCTTCCGATTCGGTTGCATGGGGTTGCATTCGGGTGGTCCGAACAGCTGCCTTTTCGGTCACGAGCGCATTTTGGAATAATAATATGGTCTTATGCCTTTTGGAATCCCGACACCTGAACCCATTAGTTGAGTAATACGCAAGGTTGTTGACTTGCAAGAGCTCACTAACCAAAGGACAGTGGCTATTTGCGAGATTGGGTGGTTAACAGAAGCCTCCCAGCATTTTGGCTCTGGTCATGTGGACTCAAGAAAACGGAACACTGTTTGCGGTAACTGGTAACCTCACCTGGTTTGACTTGCAAACGACGTGGTCTATCGAAGGTCAGGTAAAACCTGATAGACAAGCGGGTTGTTTCTGCGATTTGTTTTTCCATCTGTGCAGTTCGTCCAGGAGACGACGGCTAAGACGTACTTCATTGTGTTGTTTACAACTGGATGTGGTCATCATCATCATCCTCATCAACATCATCATCATTATCATCATCATCATCACATCATCATCATCATCATCATTATCATCATCA
>NW_008751778.1:179864-183897 GCF_000715545.1 Opisthorchis viverrini
TGTAGGTCATGGTTGTACGAGGGCTGGGATACTGCCAAGGCGCCCACACCTAGACAAGAGGACGATTAGGGTCCTCAACCAAAGCTTTTGGCTCAAAAGCCTAACCGCAAGGCAGCGGTGTTTGACTGGAAATGCAAGTACATTACCATTTTTCTACGGAACACATGGTCATACATATCTCAACCCCTAACCCGGAGGGACAGGAGACTGTGTTCGTCAGACCCATGGGCCAACCTGGTATGAGAGACTCTGTGGGCATCGTGAGGACACTCCCCAGTATAGCTCAATGGGTCGCCGAGGTACACAAACCGCAACACCATGGTAAGGTCCAGTCTCTTCGTGACGGAGTTGGATGTGGTCGTGTATCGTGATCATCTTTCATACCCTTATGACTAACATCCGGTTAACAGAGTTCCTGGTTTTGATGTTAACAGCTGAATGAGAATAAAAACAACGCTTGGAGACAAACTACGCGCAGGACATTTTTGATACAGTGTTTTGAACAATCGCTGATACTGTTAAGTCCTAACAATGTGGGTGGTATCACGAAGGGACTGTCTACCTACTGAAGGTCGTAAAACATTTCTGTTGAAAAATCACACAAGCAAGCGAACTTCTAGGTGAGTTGACTCAAGGGTTGATTGAAAAAATATCCGATATCACATCAGAACGGGAGTTCGATTACCCGTTATGCCCGAATACAATGAAGACCATTCACATTCTGGACCGCTTCCAAGTCATTCAAAGTCTTCGTCGCGCGTAGTGTGATTTCATGATTATATACTTAAACTAATGCAAATGCTCCAAACTCACGCGTGGACACATCCTCTCTACCAGGGGTTTTAAAAACACAGACAAATAGACGTACACAAATTTTGTAGAAATAAAATACTCCACCGTCTGGTGTTATGCTACTTACTGTAGCCGGATGACTAGTAATCGCTTGCTATTTTCAAGACCTAAAAATGTAATTTATGGTCTACTAACTTACAGACACTTCCTGTTTAAGTTTATTTACATAACATTCGCTCCAGTCTCATCGCTGTGTCGTAGAAATTTTATGGCACTGGCGATTGTGCTGTGTAATCGCCTCCATACCTCTCCTAATGTTCGTGAGATAAGTAACAATTGAGTCCAGATCTGGCTGCCTGTGGACAAGATATCTAATATCTTGACCTATAAGTTTGGTTCTACTCGACTTGGACGCTACGTGAATGATGACGTATATATATAGGGACGCCCACCGCACTGCAACTACAGTATAGTAAGCAATAAATATATAACTCAGGTATTGGTCGGTGGGGGATTTTGTAGAGTCTCGTTTGAACAATCGTCTTTCTGTCCTCACGCAACCGTCTTGGTGAGTCAACACTGAAGGGAGGATGCAACGGACTTGAATTTCGTCCTTATCAGAGCTCATCGGCAGTGCATATCCAATGGCCGTTGCGGGGCTTGAACACCGCACATCTGACATGCGAGGTGGGCGGTGTGTTACCACCAGTCTACCAGCGCACGCTGGACTCATCCGGATTTTTACGCCTGAACAGGTGAGCGTGTTCGCGCTTAAGTAATTTGAGCAGAACGCCCGACACCTCGATCAACCAACCAGTAACATAACTTGGTTTTATCGATCAACTGGCACGCCAGTCAGGACATTCCCGCCGGATAGCGCCACAGACGCCTGCNCCATGCAGTGAAAAGAAGAGAAAAAGAGTGGGTGAAGGAGGGGACCTAATGCTGGGCCATGTCAAGCATTCTGAGTTGGCTAAACCTCCAACCGCTCAAACAGACCATCTGGAAAGAAGCTGACAGCACGAACGCCACTGACGTCGATTAGCCGCCATTTCTTGCAGCGTCTCCAGCCAAACACAGATGGGGTCACGTGGACCCCATCCTGGAAGGCGTACAACACCAACAACACCCAAACTCTTTTTCACGTCTTTTGCCAAGTTATGTGCTGTCCACCTCGTTCGTTTTGTTTGCACTCTGTTATTGTCCCGAGGTAAGAAAGTTTCTACTAAGCCTAGCACCAAATATTAAGACATAGGATCGATTGCAGGTAATCAACAATATTCGATCGCTCAAGCCTGTTGGTGTGTGGCATTCGCATCTCGGTAGGGATGTCCTTCATCATTCAACGGAGAAGCGTTCTGCGCGCGCGAACCGAATCAGCTTACATGGTACTCTAAGTGGGTGCGAAGAGAACTGGATTCTACCTAAGCATCTATTCGCAAGTAAACGCCTTTTGTCTGAAGCCTAGTCATGCTTCGACCTCGTGTCATATGCCAAATTCCAAGTGTCATACTATTCCAAAGGATGCTTATGACTGAAAACCCATATGGTCGGACCACCTGAATTTACCAGACGAGTGACTAGACTGTATTTCAGTTGCTTTGTTTCTCATCGTAGACGGAATGTCATCAGTTGCTTATGTCTGAATCCGCAGTTTTGTTTCTGTTAGGGCATCTCCATCCATCTATCCATCCATCCATCCAACAATAGACTCAAGTTGGGCGCATAATCACATTGAAATCTTGACCAGCAGTGGTCTGTCCACATGTAGATAACTAGTGCATTGCCCAGCAAATCTCAAGCCATCTATCGGCAGATTTGGTTAGTGAAATTTTAAAAATGGGACTTGATTGGATAGATGGATAGATGATCCCTCAGTGGGATCAGTCTGGACGATGCTAGCTTATTGAGTAAAGCATTTGATCTGAAACGAGTGTTGTCCTGAAAACGGACACTTCTTTTAGCCTAACGAGAGGGAATGGTCGAACGTTCATCACCTCTCATGCTCATGTCTGTTGATCACTGTGCAACCCGTGAGTTTCTGTGTGCACAAAGCATTTCATATACAACGTGTGGTTGACTCAGATGGGGAAGATTGTTTGGTGCGAATAAATTAACGTAGGCTACCGAGGACAAAGGCATTGATTGTCTACATGGACACATTCATTTCGCCTACCGGCCTCCGTCGTGGCAATCTGCACATATATTGCTTCAGAACTGTAGAACTAAAGAAAATACACTCAAAGTAACATCTACGATGACAGTAGTACAGTTCTGTGTGACCAATGTTGCAAGTAACACACTTTTGTGGACCACCGTTTTCTTAATGCCTTCTTACTGCCGTGAACCCGAGTCTGATTAGCCGCTTGATGGCCCGACGCGCTTAGCCAAACCAGATGGCCAATGAACGTGCAAATCAGCTGATCGATATATTGAACGCTGACGCGTACAGGCGTGTCATGTGCAGCCAGAAACGGGCTGTTCATAAAGCTCACGTGGGAATTTCTAGGCTGGTCAAAAAGTGATTTAAAAAATAGAACTCATCTGTCAAGGGCAAGTGTGGAACAACGAATGAAATCTGTCTCAACTAAAACGCTTATTTCATTGGCTGTTGTGCAGTCCATTTACGTTGGGAGCTGGTTCTCCTAATACACACAAAAGTGAACACTGGAAATATCAGAAATCAACGTTTTGATCATCACAATCCACCGCCATCAATCCATCGCCCAATTTCCCTGCTAATTATAGCAGTTTCTAATGCCTAACTGGATAATTGCTCCATTTCGCACCAGATCAGTAGTCATCTGGTTCTTACTATTGGAAGTAAGCACAATTAGAAGTACGTAAATTGAGTTAACCTAAGTTGAGAAAATAGCTCACACAATATCACCAGAAAGTACTGTACAAGATTGGTGACTTCATTCGTTTTTAGAAATCAGCTGGGGCGATGTTTTGAAACTATCGCCAACGTTATTTACAATTCATATTTACTTGTATTCAGAAGGGTCACAAAGAAAGAAGAAGAAGGTAGCGAACAAAGCTTGTTTTCTGTTATTGTTCCTCTTGGCTAATACATCACAAATTTATATGGTAGCAGAAATCACGTGGAAAAGGTTAAGATCTGGGTTACATACACTTTAGAGAAATAGGAATCAAAGTAAGGGGGGTTGGATGAGGGATAGATCAATGGGTCACGGAACCATATAAGTGACGCCAATATCAGACAGACATGTGGGACCAG
>NW_008751778.1:184522-204666 GCF_000715545.1 Opisthorchis viverrini
TGCCGAGATCTGTTCAATTTGACCTCAAGTGGGGCATGCATTTGACGGAAGCTCGGGGACTTCGCCAATCTGGTGAGCCCCAAGAAAGGCCAAATCAATCATTGGCCTTTCAGCAACCTTGTGAGCAGTGCGTTACATCCACAAAAAATGATTTGACCACCTATCTGATGCCCGTTTAAAGTCACAACGTTAGTTCAACAGCATCATGGGCCGCTTAATTCGGTTGCGCTGTCAGTTTGACCGTTTCTGCTAATGGTTCCGTGACAGGGCTTTGGGAGCCAGCATGTCCGAATGATCAGCTATATACAAAGTATCTGATCCCAAAGCTAAAGGTCAGTCGTCGTGTGATCATATTCTTGATGTACTTTCGTTCAAACAAGCAGGCCTGCCAGAAACTCCCGGTACGACACAGTACTACCCAAGTAGGCGTGATAAAAGGCCCCTCTTTTTCAAACTCTCAAACGTAGGGTGAATTCGATTGGATTTGGGGACAAGTCATGCAGCTATGGTACTAATGGACTGACGCGTACAACAGACTATATACGACCTAAGAATAATACTTCGTAGTGTATCGGGTCCAAGAGTTGATTTAGACGATGGAGAATTGTAAGAAAAACCACATGGAGGAAGAATTTAAGACCCGAAACGGATCGCGTTTATGTTCATCAACACCAGATACAGTAGAGTCATAATAGACAAAAAATAATACCCATGTTAAAACTAATCTTAACATCTAGAATTTTTTATGTGGAAATACATGCATTATGAAGGTTTATTGTGAACAGACTGGTATTACAAAAGATGTTGAAAGAAACCACCTCTTTCTTCTATAACAAGTTGGAGGCGGTATGAGATGTGAAACACAGCATGTTTAACTTCTTCAAGCGTCACTCCTCTTCAATTCTTGCTCTTAACTTCACCAAATACTCCGGTTTATTTTCATGATATACGCTAGCCTTGATCATTCTCCAGAGGTGTGAGATTGGGTGACCTTGAGGGCCAAAAGTTTGAAAATCCACGAGCAATGACTCTCTCATGAGAAAATATCTCTCGGAGGAAAGTTCTCACTTGGTTTGAGTTGTGGGGTAGAGCGCCGTCTTGTTGAAAGACGGTCGATGACTTCGTGTGCTGCTTGAGTTGCGGGATAACATGCGTCTGCAGCATGTGGAGTTAACTGTCATCGGAAACCGTAGCATCAAAGAAAAAAGACACAAGAGACACTTTGAGGCTCGATATAAAGTCCCCCGACTGGCTGAGTGAGTACGACTTTCAACGAACAGGGAAAAAAACAGTCTGGCTATGGTAATAAGCCGTTTGATTTCATCGTGCCTCCGTCCTGAAATATTGTTTCATCTGAACGCATGATTCTCACACATCCGTGTGGAAGCATTAGAAATTTCCAAACGGGGTCGGTGCAAATGCTATTATTTGACCAAGGTGTGAAATTTTCATTCTCCTATCTAGCCGTTAGCTCTCATTCTTGGATAAATGTAATGCCACTTCTCCAGCGATAGACTACTCAACATAAGTTAGTAGCCTATCGATTACGCATTTGGCCATGGCAAACCAGTCAGTTT
Source organism: Opisthorchis viverrini (assembly GCF_000715545.1). NCBI lineage: Eukaryota > Metazoa > Platyhelminthes > Trematoda > Opisthorchiida > Opisthorchiidae > Opisthorchis > Opisthorchis viverrini. The sequence continues at coordinate 186,100 of NW_008751778.1, forward strand.
CACCGAAAATTCTGGAGGCAAATCGCGAGCAAACGAATACAGCTGGGTTCAAGTAGAACATAAGGTTGACGGAAACTCGGGGACTTCGCCTACCTGATGAGCCCAAAGAAGGGTGAAACCGGTCGTGGGCTGTCGAAGAGTTTTCAGCAACTTTGTGAGTAATTTCCTTTATGAAAATAAAGCTGTGATTTATCTCATTATTAAAGCTATTCCGTCTTTGTTCTCTGTATGATTCAAGTGTATCGAAGTAGAGTCTACCTTCAACATCCCAAGACGGTAGTCAAACGGAGACACCCCACACTTGTGGTAAGGTTTGTAATATATGTATCGGTGACTCAATCACGGAGACGGTGATTAAATGTGAATAGCGTCCATAAGCCACGGAAGTGGACTTTATATGGGCCTTCAGCTGTCTGATACACGTCTTATATTGCAATCCTGCACTATCCAAAAAAATTTTCAGTGTCTTAGAAGAACCGAGGTGGTTCTCTTTTATCACGTAAATTCACGCAAGAACACCCAAAAAATCCATATATTCTCTTGTTAAACGGAGGCTCTAATCACCATGATTATGGACAACCCCTGAAATGTGTTTCGAAATAACTAAGTAAAAGCAATCTTACTCAGGAAGCCTAAAACCCAGCAACAGAAGAATATGTCGACAGTTGGCAGCACATTCGAACTTCAGGTTCGGACGAATCAATGTGAACGAGATGCCATCTGAATTGGATGTTTGTTTACAGTGAACCAATTGTTTATCCATTTCGTGATAGGCGGAACGATGCCTTCCAATGGTGCACTCCGCACGCGTATATTGACATAATGTCTGCGTGTGAACCGAGTAGACTTACTCGGGTCACGCAGTTCACTCTCACGGTCGACCTTGGCTTCATTCAATCGAATAACATATGTGGTAGTCTGATTTCTCGGCCATTTTTAACTTTCGATTGACAATGGTCACGAAAAGGCTGCCCCTTCTGGTTTGCGTTTGGATTCTACTGTCCATTTCCCCCACCTGGACACTTCCCGAGAGGATAGAGGAATGGTCTGGTGAGTCCATACATAAATTTATTCGTATTTTGCGGTTTGTAATACACTAACCAATACACATATGCATATAATATCGTTTGTTTCACCTTGATTGATGATGAAGCTTTCGCAACCCCCAACTGCTAAACTCGGCGAACAGACCGACAAGCAGGCAATGCACCCGAGTTACCTATATTCCACAACATTGACAATGGTACTCCCTGTAGGGCTGCGTTGGTCTTTGAGAATCTTGTTTATAGAATGATTACGTGAATGTATATGTGAATGAAAAGACTGCCGGACCGCTTTGTCTGACAACATATGAGTTTTTTAGGTCCAGCTTCAGATGGCTCAGTAGTTAAGGTAAGGACTTACTGATCGTAAAGTCCGTGGTCCGGACCTCGACCAGTCCGGCATCTCAACTGCTGTTATGTAGGCTGTATCTCAGTCCTCGTGCTAGTTTCAGGTGGTCAAGCGCCAAAGTGGTGCTACAGACTACTGTCATTTCTTTAATCCGCTCAGTCGAAAACGTGAAGAAGAAATTTTAGGCCATCTTGCCTTCTTCTGCACATTCTCTTTGCTTTAGGTTCGGTCAAACCAATCTTTCGGAGATCATAGTGAGTGATTTGGAAGAGATATATGAAGCCTTTACCGTTTCTTATTGCAAATGAAACAAATTGCCAATTGAATTGAGCTGGTCTGTTTTATTTAAGCAGTCAGGAACGGCCGAGTAGATAAAATCGAGGAGGGGTTACCTTATTTTACGCGCCATGTGTTCCGCCAAGTCCTGTAATAAATCCCACTGAGGGTTGGTCAGTGCGCCACGTGCCATGAAATATCCCTCAAAAGGTGAATTAACCCCCACATATATTAATTTCTCGGAGAAACCGTGAGTTTTTGTCTATTTTTGGACCCGCAAAATAAAGGTCCATTTTCCGCGAATATACACTCATTTGCAAACTAATTCGTTTTTCCGAAAGACTCCCCTGGAACCCAGCTAAATCTCTCCTTTGTGATGTTCTCAGGTAACTGAATGTGCTGCACCAGGCCGCCTCACGTTTCGGTCGCTACGATATTTGAGATATCGCGATACATGCATATCTTTGTAATGTACTACTCATAAGGTTGCTGAAAATCCGTCGGCAGCCCACGACCGGTTTCGCCCTTCCACTTCGGGCTCTTCAGGTAGGCGCAGTCCCCAAGTTTACGTTAACTTAATGTTCTATTTGAAACCAAATTGCTCGAGAATTGTACCTGAGAACATCACAAACGAGAGATTCAGGTGGGTTCCAGATGAGTCTCTCGAAAAAGCAAATTAGTTTGCAGATGAGTGTGTATTCGTGAATTTCGTGCAATTTGGTTTCAAGTAGAACATAAGGTTGACGGAAACCCGGGGACTGTGGCTATCTGATGAGCCCCAAGAAGGGTAAAACCGGTCGTGGGCTGTCGACGGATTTTCAGCAGCCTTATGAGTAGTACATTACAAAGATTTAAGGGTTCGTTTTCTTACTTCTCCTGTTTGTCCCTGTGAACGGTAGTTGCGATTTGTTTTAAATAATATACGAACCCCCAACAAGGGCATACTTGAAAAATGTTAGTGAGCGTATCCCAGTTTTCTACAGGTTCACTCGGTAGGTCTGTGCCGATTAAATTGCGGGCACAATTTCCAAATGTGTTCAAACATCGTATCATCCAGACCCCACGTTGAACTTGCTTGATTTCAAGGAAAGTCTGATGGGATCGGAACTCAACGTCAGGTTGATTGACTGCACTTCTAAAATGGATTATTGTTAGGCGATACTTTGAGGCACGAACGAAGAATGGCTTCTCGGAAAGTGTATCACTAACTCACGTCTGAGATGATGTCTTTGTTGTCCAAAACAGCGTGGACCAAATGAGCACTTCCCAACATCTGTGCCATGTTAGAAACAAAGAAACCGCCTACGAAAGTCTTGATTGTTTCCAACACAAACGAATCTTTACTCTTCTTACTACAGGCTATTGCGAAGAAGTCAACGCGCTCTGGACCACAGCTTTCTCGATGCTTTCTTAATACCATAAACCCGAGTCTGGTTGATACGTTTTGGCCAGACAAGAAAGCCAATGAACGTCCCATGCGTACAAACGTGTCACATATAGCCAAAAACGGGAAAGCTTGTGCCGAAGAAAACATGGGCTGCTGGCCCGCTCATATCTACGACTCATTGATTTTTCTATATTTCACCCGTACATTTTACACACAATGACTTCCTAACGCCGCTCACCTGTGTGGGAGGATCGACGGGCCTTCTCATCAAATTAATTAATTAATTAATTATATCACCAGACCATGGAAGTCTTATATATATAGCCTCATCTCTTAATGTTGGGGTTCCCAATAATGAATTTCGAGTCACGCGTAGGTTTGACGATCCCGAATATCAGAAGAAAAAAGATTGGGCTCAAAAGTTCACGGTACTATTCACACAAAAGTGGGCAAAATTACACTTTTATAGACACGGTGGAAGGTTTGTTCGTCTTACTTAAAAACACTAGCAAACCAAGAGTTGACAACCCCTTCGGGCTTTATCGATTTTCTATCTAAGGCTTTCTTGGTCGCGGTCCATTGAGAAAGCCTGTGGTTTTTAATCTTGTCTTCATTGAGATGTTGACAAATCATCTGAAATCTCTTCGCTCCATTTTGTTCCGGTACAGAGCCAACACCCTGAAGCAGTTGTTTAAGTCCACCTACTATCATGCGACTAGTCTCTGTATGTGTGTACGTGTGACACCTGTCACCTGACCCATATCAGCACTCAGCAGATGACCTTGTGCGGTGCGACCTACTGGACGTCGCTTTGTGCTCCTATGATCCGTCGCGTGACAGTCTTTGTCATCTGTGCATATAAACACACATCCTACTTCCGGGTCGGTCCCAACTCGCTCTATAGCAGTTTTCACGTTGAGTACGCATTAGCCAGTCAGGCAGTGTAGCCTCCCAGCAGTACCATAAACTACGTCCTTGAGAGGCGGAGACGCGGACAGTTAGCTCGTCAGTCACTTTTAAGAGATACCCTTCTTCGCTTCAAGAAAAAGGCAATAAAACGTTGTGGTATCGGTCAAAAGTTATAAGAGGAGTTGCTGAACACTCTTCTAAAGTGAGACATTCAAAATAAACACGTCTTTCTACAACAGCTTATCTCTGTCTACTGAACAGGAAATGACTTTCAGTGGTCTATATTTGAAGGCCTCGGTTTACCAATCACTCACATGCTTGTTGAATCTCTCTCAGTTGTGGATTACATCACACTTGGTTTGACAGCACAGCCAACTGTGGGAATACGATCGATAGTTTTGGTGGAGGGAGTTCGGAGATGTTCGAAAGTCATCTGATAATTACGTGCATATGCGTTTCTAGCATGCACCTACGATCAACTCAACAACCTCAAGAGGCACTGAGGCAGTAAGATGCTTGGATGTTTCTTCTCCCAGTATCAAGTGGCTTGGAGCTTCAGAGACCAAGAAAGTTTTTAGGAGCTTCTTGACGGAGCACCTTAATCATGAGGTTAATTAAAACTCGTCGATTACTCACTAGCTACTTTGCGTTTGTTTGAGGTCTATGTAGAAGGCGCATTCCCCCATTATATCCTAACTGAACACCAAATTTTGCGTAACTGTCGGAATACATTCGACTGGAAATTAAGTGATGTTTACGAGTGGTGCACTCTGTCAAGTACGTATAACTGGATGTGTTGAATATCGTGCCAACTGAAATAGTAGGCAGATGCGTCATATCCATTTGAGAAAGAACACGGTGACGAACAGTAGTGTTTTCGGGATCTCGTCATCAGGTCAGTACATATCTAATGGTTAAAATAAGAGCGAAAAGTGAAATACGCTGCGATTGGCTAGTGAAATGCAAAACGTGGAGACATAAGCGGTTGGTTGTCTGCGCATTCCCCCCATGTCGCATCTAGTTGGATGCTCTGAGACAGTCCAGAGGGACGTTGAGTGACTTGGCCGGCTGATTCGTGTTACACGACCAAGGCAGACTGAGCGTTCGTACTAAACTTTCCTGACAGCTGAGTACCGGGTTTCGCAGGCGTATAGCGACTGCCTCGGCTGTAGTCAAGCAACGCCGTTGAATAAATACTGGCAGTCTATTTGGTAAATGATTCGAAATGACTCATTTGGCATGACTACGTGCCCGGTGTCAGTTAGGTGGGATGCGATTGAGCTCTTGGCTGAATTGTTGAGGTTAGTGGTATTCCGGTAAGAAAGGTGCTCACGTATTCTCTTAGAAAGTTGCCGTGTCGTGCGCCCAACATACTCCGCCGAACAACAGCAGGAGAAAGAATATACAACCATATTCTGGGTGAGGACTGGCATCTTGTCTTTGAGGTTTAAGTTGAGCAAAGGGTTTGTTGTAAACCAAGACCGTAGAGTTCCAGCCGGAAACGTGCGTTGTAAGGATTGGAACAAGCGGCGATGGACTATGTCCGCCAACAGATCGCCTTTATACGGTAAACTCAAGTATACTGGCTTCTTTCCAGTCGTCGTGAAAGGCGGTTGGATAGGGCGGTCGGACATATTCTTGGTTATAAATCTATCCGGGTAACCACTGGCTCGGAGCACGTTAGCAATGTGCTGCTGCGGTTCGGAGTCCAATGTATCATATTCATATCATATCCATTTGACGAATATTTTGGACGAGGGATTCATCGGAGTTTCTCGTTAGAACCAATGTTCTTCGCAATATGGTGTTCAAGTGAAACAGTGAAACGAAGCCCATCTGAGGAGCATCAAGAAAGGCTATAGAGGAGATTTCAGCGATATTTAAGGTAGCTCTTGGAAACTAACATGTGTTTAACAACGTGGATGGTAGCAACTCAGTACCAAATAACATGAATAGGTTCCACTCACGTGGCTAAATTGGACGTATGGTGCTTTACAATGATGTAAGTTCTATGATTTCAAAGACCACTTTGTGTGATCTCGGCCGATTGCTTCACCGATTTTACGAGATCTCAAGTTTCACTAGAAAATCAAGGTTGTATTTTAACCTTGTACACTAACCAATATCAGGATGTTCAAGTTCTATGAACGCTGCAAACGACACTGTCGATCATTGTCTTTGCACCTGTTGAAACAAGTCGTGCTGTCGTTTACGAATTTTCTCCGGTGGCATAAACATTTGTGATTTGTATACATTTTCGGGAAGCTCGTGACACCCGAAATTAAACGTTACAGACAGATTTGCAGTTTGGGTCACGTGAGAGAAACGGTTGTACGATTTACACCAGCAATCAATCAGCAATCAATCTGACATTCCGTCGCAAAATTCGTGTCTGGTTTGCGTGTTTATTGCTACCTTCAATAACCAGACTGTCTCGGAAAGTTCGGTTCGAGGAGACGAAATGAGTTCTTTTCATCCACAACGAGCATACTTCACTTTCAGAGAAGATGCCGAGGATCACTGATGGAGTGGGGCATCGATAACCAGCGGGAAACCAAGAGCGGAAATGTCTAGGTAAGGAAGACTTGTAGCGACCCAGTCACCCACATACTTGACTGTTCAACTCACAGTCGCTCACTGGATCGCGAGGCTTGTCTTTTTTCTCATACGCACAAACACGTCGCATTAAGCTGACACATCGGACATCGATTGTCTGCACCGCCTGGTCAGCGCAACAACCACTCATGTGCCGACGAGCCCACATACACGCACTGGGACCTACATAAACGGAAAACCGAACCCAGTCACGACACACAGACGCGCGCGCGCGCGCGGGGAGCAAGGAGTCAGCCAAACACTCCAAGTCCACGGGCAACTATGGAATACGTGTAGCAGCCAAACTGCGGAGAAAACACGTTCCACCGTCCGGACTTCAACCAAGGGACTCTCGCATCCGATAATTTCCCTTTTTGAATTGCTCCCATCCTCACACTGTACTTATTTTCATACGTGTCGCAACCATACAAAAACTTCTATTAGTGCACATTCACCTTCAGATTTGTATTATGGCTACCATCAACTGTGCGCTAATAGACTCATGTACAGGAAGACGCCGTCACATCGGCTTTGTCAGGAGGCGTTTGAAAGCGCTGCCAGTAACCATGCGGAAATCGGTCAAGCACCATTTCGACAAGGCTGCTTCCAGTCAAAAATATTTTCCCTAAACTGCATGCACCATTACCGAAATCGGGTTACGAGGGTGAAACAACTGATAAGTCCTCGAGAAATACACCCATCTGCAAATCAATTTGGTTTTCACGGGAGACTCAGCTGAATCTCTCGTTTATGGTTTTCTAGAACTGAATGTGCTGCACACAGGCCGCCCCATGTATCAGTTGACACGATATTCGAGATATCGCAGTATGTTTTCATAAAGGGAACTATTCACAAGGTTGGAACATAAGGTTGACGGAAACTCGGGGACTGCACCTACCTGATGAGCCCGAAGTGGAAGGGCGAAACCGGTCGTGGGCTGTCGAAGAGTTTTCAGCAACCTTGTGAGTAGTTTCCTTTATGAAAACTGATAAGTCCATTTTTACTGTGTTCCGTAGGGTTTCAATCCCTGGTTTATGAATATATCCCGGAGTTTGCATCCATATTGCATCTAGGTATTTGTAAGATGAATTTTGGGCGCCAGGAACTGGTTTTCAAACGAGCGAAAACATCGTGAGTTCGAGGGTTTTTGATAGCTGTGAATGGCCGCAAAGCAATGAGCCAGAAGACAATCTTTATGATAAAAATGTAATATTCACAACAGGTGTTAAACTTAATTCTGAGTTTTCTCAAATTCAGTCAAATTTGGCCAAAAATGAATTCATTTCAGTTAACTGATGAAAAGCAACACCGCTTTTTTGAGCGATTTAGTTGTTGACGACATTCTAGGTTATAACGATCACTGCATAGATTTGCACCATTGAATTCCAAAAAAATTAGTACATTTTGTAGAATCTGTTCTCCTTTATTGTCCCACTAACTAATAAAATGACTGAAGTTCATTGTACACTCTCAAATAGCCATCCACAAAATGCCGAATTCGGCTGGTATTATTCTCTTTGGATAAGCAGCCAAATCATACAAATAGTAAGATGAGATCAATATCCTTTTTGGAATGAGTTGTTAAACTGATTCAATATTGAGAGATCCAGATAAAATACTTAACAGGGCTTCCGCTGCTGATACAGACGACTCGAAGTATTCCTACCGGTACGAAATTACGGAATGATGCTGCGAGAATCCACAGGTTATCTGGCCTTCTAACGAAGGATCGTCCCGTTAGCGAAACCAAAATCACTTATTGGGAATAACCAGCAGAGGGGGTTCCAAGCCCTTCGAAATCTCAGTAAGTAGTTTGAAGAAAACTGTTAGGCCACAAGCGGATAATCGCAATGCTGAAAACTGCACACCGCCAAGATCTTTCATTGGCCAGGAATCACAAACGTGGAGGTACAATTGCAGTTTTCTGTAGCGCCCAGTTAGAAGGACAGAACGAGTGCTTCGTTGTCTTGGAGGTTATTTCTTTCCTTGAGAGTTGGGACGTTTCTTGTTTCTACGTAAGTGTACTTTTCTGAGAGGTTGCCGTTGAACGGAGGGACAAATTCAGCTGCGCATTTTCAGTGTGTCTACTGCATTGTGGTTGTTTTTATTGCAGCTGTGGAGGGCTCTCGGCCGTTAAGACGAGTAAAGCGGATTATTGGTGGTCATCCGGTGCTTAAAGGAGCTTACCCCTGGGCGGTGTCAATACAGGCGAGGCGCTACCATGGTCTAAACGCCGTGTTCAGACCAAACAACGAACACTACTGCGGGGCTGCTCTGATCAAGCCTGATTGGATCGTCACTGCAGCTCACTGCTTGTACACAGAAGATGACAACGGGAACTTGGAGAGGTGAGGTATATATGTATTTTCAGATTCATCTGGATGTTACTACAAGGCTTAGACAAGCGCCTGTTCTATTCAAGTATGACCTTTTCAATGTACCATTATATTATGTTAGTGATCAGTGATAGACAGAAAGCGAGTGGTGGTTTATGGATTTATGTAAAGCATACGTTGCTGGAGAACTCCAGGCAAACCCAACGACTCGTTTATATATTAATATATATTTTATGTATATGATATATCATATATATACGAAAACGACATGCCCAAAACGGGAAATTTGGCTGGCAAATCGACTGGTATGTTTGGAGGTAAAATGCCTGTTTTTTCAAACTACTGGTCATTAGTTAGTAGACGAAAACACTTCGTTTCTGCTGAGGGCGTCTGCCAACTGTGATGGTTCGCATTGGGTAATTGACCATACACTAGGGAAGGCGCAGTTTGCTTCACGAGGTCACTGCTATTCGAGAAGATATTTGTCGGTACACCGACGGGTTTTGCTTCGCTGTTCGTGCAGAAATAGGGCAACTAGCTGGACACAGCCTGAACCTCAAGATGTGCTGGTACTTTGTTATTAAAATGTACCCGATAGTGTAGGGAGACCGTTCCAGTTCACGTTTCTCAGTTCATTCCTACCGGGACATAAGTACTAACTTTCCCACACGGTCCAAAAAGAACAAGATAAAGATTCTAAACAAAAGGTTCCCTCCTAGCGCTGTCTGGCGTCAAACGCATGCCATTTTACCATCTGAGCAGTCATACAAACTGTGCTCGTGAATGAAGAAGTAGCGGCTAAACCTTTGTTGGCACAGTTGAACAGTGGTATATGGAATGCTATTCACCCTAGACAGTCGCTTACCAGACATTCGGGTCTTGCATTATACCTCGTTTATTCAGTTTAGCGTAGGAACCATCCAGCCGTCCTTCTGAACATTTTCGACAGCATTGCCCCTAGCTCCTGCATGCCTATTATCTGTTCCAATAGTTCCCACTTGTCGTCCTCAACAAATGGATGGTTTCAAGACCAGGTGAAATGAATAATTCAGGAGCATTTGGCGGTGCACTTTGACCGGACTGCGCGATTCCAGAAGCATCATCCCAGTCTGCTTTCCTGTGTATCCTGACTCGCTTTTTATGGCTGCCCGAAAGATCGAGGGACACAAACTCGGCTTGAGAGACCGGACAGTATCTCAGCCTTGGTGCTTCCTTCTTGTGGCGTACTAGCTAGGTACCAAAAGGGTATTACAGCGGAATGAATGTTTATTATCGTTACATGAAAAATACATTTGTGTGATATGCTAATGAAGAGTGCAGTAACCTAATCCAGACTAAACAATTGAAAGGGATTTTTAGGAGTGCATCAATCGCTAACGTCTGAGTGCACGTTGCTCGGTAAGACAGAATCGCAGCAGACGTTCAAGAGAAACGCCAAACAGAAAGCAGTTTAAATCCCCGCACGGATGAACTTGAAAGAATGCACCGTTTACACAAACAGAACTTCCCTAAGTTTTGCAGTGATGGGGTCCTACGCTTGAGGTCATCTTTCGGTCCGTTTGGTGGGAAATGAAACAGTTGTTTCTTTCCTTTGATTGTGATTCCTGTAAATTTTCGGAGAACTTCTGGACTAGACTCAACAGAAGAAATTTTTTGTTACGGTAGCTGTGGAACCGGTGCATGTACATTCCTTTCTCCGAAAAGTTCAGTCCTGAAGGCTGTCTGGGTATCAGTAGTATCTAATCGATGGTGATATATCCCGTACAAGAAGACCGTTCACGGCTGAGCAAAACGTTAAAAGAAGAAAGCCATTTGTCTGGTCCCAGAGGCCTGTGTCCGTCAAAAAACCCATACACCTGTTCATTCTAAAGCTACGGATACAGAAACCAAAAAAGCGCTAGTTGGTTGTTTTGCGTTGATCAAGCTACAAACCAGCGATTGTCAAAAGGTTCTTCAGAATACACAAATTCAGAACTGATGCTCAAGGTGTCTTCGAAATGCCAGTGGTGGAAGTAAAATTTCACTAAACACGCATGGGTTTGAAGGTGCTAGGATCGCTTTGCAACACTTCACACAGATGTAAGAAGCAGGGAAGTCGGTATCTTTGGGAAAATGGAGGGTCAGCGTTAATCAGAGTAAACTTTAAACAATCTCTCTGAACATAGGAGTGATTTTATAGTTCACTGTATGCTGCAGAGCGCAGTCGCTTCAACCCTCTTTGGAATTATCAACGATGCACGTCTTTAGAATGATTCGAACCCGCCACAACCTGCCTAGTAGTTAAAAGCGACGAGTAGTTGCTCAGCAGTATAATTTGCTTGCAAAGTCACCTCAATCAACCACCAGACTGTAAGTAAGCCACTCGTTTCAGCACTCGGTCAACAAGTAATCACGTGACGTGGATTCCGTGTTTGAAAGATTGGTAGCGATATATCCTGTCTAATTTGAGTTATTAATAGATTGAGCAGTTATGAATAGATAATAAGTAATCGTTCAGCTGTAGCACCCTTTCGGTGCCTAGCTTCCATGCCACACGAAGGAAGCACGAGGGCTGGGATACTGCCAGGTCGCCCAAGCCTAGACAGGAGAAGTCTAGAGGCGGAGGTGGGATTCGAACCACGGATCTTCCAGTCAGTAAATTCGCGCTCTAACCACCTGGGCCATCTCGCCCCAGTTACAAGTGGTTGAATACCATGGTCTACATCTCCGAGGCAGGACTTCATGCTGATGTTTCCGAACAAGGACTAGACGGTTGCGTATTGATTTTCGGCTTTTCGACGACATAGATCATCCAGTGTTGCCTGAACCAAACCGATACCAGGCATGTATAGACGTAATACACTACTTAAAAGCATCATGAGCGACAGGTTCAGCTAAGTTCCAGGCGGGTCAACCGTCAATACCAAATTGGTATGCAAATGAGCGTATTTCGCTGATACCACAGCTAGTTTTACGGGTTCACTCGTGATTCAAACGTTACACTTTCGGTGATCTACTGAGTGTGACAAACAGTCACGTTAAACTGATGCTATAAATGAAGGTGTGACATGGGAAAACTAAGCAACCAAAAATATCTCTTGAGCGTCAGCTATTTGTTCAAATAAACTTCGAAATAGTTCAACTCTGGTTAGTCTTGTTTGACTCAGATGCCCTAACGGACTATGGACATCATTCTACATACAGACCTAAATTGCTTCAGTGGGCGGTATTGTTAGAGAGGATGAATTTTTATATAAACTTTTCTCTTCTCCTCTGAATCACAGCTACCTGGATCCCAAGATGTGGCACGTTCGACTTGCTTCAGACAAGCTTCAGGCAAGTTCATTTAGATGAGTTGTCCCAGAGCTGTCGTTTTTTTCACGAGAAATGCACGGTCATATGAGTCAAACCAAAATGTGGTGATGAGTAATCTGATCACGGAAAATTTGACATGGTGTAGCAATAAGAAGTGTGGACTTTCAAGGAAAGGAAAAATTCCTTGAACTACCGGCAAGATAAAGGTAAAAAAACGTAAAATCTTCAAAATAGTTTGCCTTCTTACACGCTATAGCGCGGAACGACGTGAAACGACGAGTAAAGTTCAGTTTGATATATCACTTCAATTAGTCAATGCACAAGCAATTTGGAAACCTACTACGAAGTTGACAATCGATCGATCGGTTGATTGATATCTACGAATGCGTTGTTGTCATTCCTGTGATCGAAAGGCAGTAATTCTGCTGGGATGTCAAACGTTCTCAACGTTGCTGATTTTTAGCTGTGAAGCAAGTAACATCACAAGGACATGGGTGCTTTATTACGAAAGAGTTAATATTTTACTTGTTCGCTTTAAATGGCTCACAATCTTTAAGTCTATCAACAAGCTGATAGCCTCAAGTAAGCAAGATACAAATACTTTTATGTGCACACGAATTTGGTTTCGACAAGAGAATCAGTTGAATATAGCTGATTCTTTTGTTTATGATGGTTCGCTTCAACTGAAGAGTATTCTACAACCTTTTGTGATATTTCGGATACCGTACCAACTGAAGCAGGAGGCTGTATAGTGCAGCAAATTCACTTGAAGCAGAGTATTAAAGACGGAAGATTCAGCTGGATTCAGTTGAATATCCTGTCCAAACCAGCTTCGAGTGTAACTGAGATGCTGTGTGGGAAAAACAAGATAAAATAGTTTTATTTTACATTTCTCCATGAAAGCGTCCAGCCAAATTGTTATATCTGCTGATTCGCCAATCTGAGGTATCTGCTGCTGACCCGCTCCAGTTCCTAGTGTCGGAGAGAAAAGACTCACGGAAGGGAACACAATAGCTATATTCCAACAAGTGGGTGCGAGAGCGTGAGTGTGTGCAGGTGCGAAAAGTACAACGGTCTCAAGCTATTTATTCGAGGGATACTGTCTGAACTCGGTCCAATGCTGACGCACGACTGCGACGTGCTGCATACTGAGGGGGCGTTGTCTGCCTGGTCAACACCTAGCGGGGCTGAGAGTCGCCGTAGATTCCGGGCATTCAGTGATTGCCTTCAGGAAGCTGACCTTCCTGATATAAATACGGCCAGTGAATTACGGTACCTCCGGATTTGGATCGTCTGAAATGGCAAGAAAAACAAACCAAAATAGACAAATCGTCGCAACACTCGTTGAATATAGCTGATTCTTTTGTTTATGATGGTTCGCTTCAACTGAAGAGTATTCTACAACCTTTTGTGATATTTCGGATACCGTACCAACTGAAGCAGGAGGCTGTATAGTGCAGCAAATTCACTTGAAGCAGAGTATTAAAGACGGAAGATTCAGCTGGATTCAGTTGAATATCCTGTCCAAACCAGCTTCGAGTGTAACTGAGATGCTGTGTGGGAAAAACAAGATAAAATAGTTTTATTTTACATTTCTCCATGAAAGCGTCCAGCCAAATTGTTATATCTGCTGATTCGCCAATCTGAGGTATCTGCTGCTGACCCGCTCCAGTTCCTAGTGTCGGAGAGAAAAGACTCACGGAAGGGAACACAATAGCTATATTCCAACAAGTGGGTGCGAGAGCGTGAGTGTGTGCAGGTGCGAAAAGTACAACGGTCTCAAGCTATTTATTCGAGGGATACTGTCTGAACTCGGTCCAATGCTGACGCACGACTGCGACGTGCTGCATACTGAGGGGGCGTTGTCTGCCTGGTCAACACCTAGCGGGGCTGAGAGTCGCCGTAGATTCCGGGCATTCAGTGATTGCCTTCAGGAAGCTGACCTTCCTGATATAAATACGGCCAGTGAATTACGGTACCTCCGGATTTGGATCGTCTGAAATGGCAAGAAAAACAAACCAAAATAGACAAATCGTTTACCGCAACACTCCCCTTCAACAAGGAACACGTTAGAAGCACTTGTGTGTCATTCTTTCCACCACGGGGTTCGATTTTTGTCTTGAGGTAGTTAAAGCGTCAGTATATGGGTTTCGTCTTTGTGGCGCTTGAAAACTACGTGGACTGATGTGGGAAACTCACTGAAGCTTACTGTTATTTGGCAATGCTCAGTCTCACAGTCCATTACTCAGCGTAGGATATACATGTGAGATGGCTCATTGTTTAGAGCCTGGATTTACCGACCGAAAGGTTCGTGGTTCGAACCCGACCTCTGTCTCTCGACTTCCGCTGTCTAGGCTTGGGTAAACTGGCAGTATCCCATCCCTCGTGCTTCGTTCAGGTGGCATGGCAGCTAAGCACTGAAAGCGTGTTACAGTTGAACAACAGTTTGCAGTCTCATCACTGGTCAGCGTTGTTCCAAGGAGACCGCTACACACACCCTAGATGGCAATAAATCCTCCTTTACTGAATGTGTCACTATTGTTCAAAGTTTCTTTACTGGAACCTCAATCAGTTTGCAAATTGATTAGTATCCATGTTGTGTCATTTTAAACAATTGGTTCAGATCACGCTGTTGATGTATACTTTCTACTCCTCACTTTCAAAAGAGTTAGATACAGTTCTATCCGAGTAAATGCACGACAAATAGTGAACTTCTGTGGGGCTCTAACCGCTAAAATTACTTTGGGAGAACAACACATCAGTTTGTTCTGAAAGCTTATTTCTGTATGAAGGTAGTTCATCTTTACCGGTTAATTTACCACACAGAATAAGTACAACTACAAAACCGACGTAAGGTTCCGAAGGCCCCGTGCAACCCAATGTCAGAGCGTATGTCCATAGAAAATTTGGAGTACAAATCTTAAACAGCTGTTTGTCTTTCGCACGTCCGACTGATCAGTGTTCCACAACTTTGATTTTTCTCTATAGCCGGGAGTGTTCGAACGTGTCAAAGGATTGTTTCGTCGAGCATTCAATGCGATTTTCGGATACGTGAAACTTCAACCCTACTACCACGTGAAAAAGATCTTTCATCACCCGAATTACCGACCAGGTAAGTTGAAATATCTATTGATTAGGTGCCTCAAGTTACTACTTTCGTGTTTCAAGGGTAACGGAGGGGTGGATAAGTACTGAATGATTGTAAATAAAGCTTGTTATCCACCAGGATGTTGACTCTCAGACATACGTAAAAAAGCGTTCTATACACTCGTGAATTGTTCCAGAACTTAGTGCTGCTGGTCGAAATACCAATTAACGCCAGAGAAGTTCTGTTTGAACAAAAACAGAACCACCTTAGAAAATGCTGTTATAATCCTGTGGTTTGGTGCTCAGAGTTAGTTTTATAATCAACAAAGCGAGCAGAAGATTGATCGCAGAGACGAATCAAACAAATGTGAAGGAAACACCTATTGGTACCTTTCAGGTGTTGCACAGTCTGAGGATAGGTGGATGATATTTAGGTGGAGATTTCGTCCTGAAGCCACCCAGTGCTGAAAAGCCGAGAAGCTGTTTCATCTTTATTGGGAATCATCAACAGTGTGCATTTCACGAAACCCCGAAGAGTCTCGAACCCGCGACCTCCCGGCTAGTAGTTTGAACACTTAACCGTTCGGCCACGAGTGGCTGATCAGAAGTGTGATTAACTCGCACTTAGACAAGACATAGCGCCGCTCATCCTTCAATCACGGGATCCACATCAGGCGGTCACACGTGTTGACTGGCTCCTCGAGCAACGACTTCTCAGACGGAAGTTTCACTCGTCGGGTGAAATTTATTCTTCCACTGAGCTACTTGTAGATTGTTGGTAGTGTGAGGAGATTCGGGATATTTGTAGGGATTTTTCGTGGAGATATTCACCTTAAAACGGCTTGACAGCCAAGTTAAAGCGATGTTACTAGAAATACACACCCCGTTTCAGGGATCCAGTGTCCTAAGAGTTATGTTCCTGCTACCACCGGGTCTGCACCTTTCTGGTTGGTTCACTTGGAGCACAGAAGAATCTGAGTAGCACTGGTACAGTTGTGTGGTTCGCATAAGTTAGAATCCGTGACCATTCTAACAGACAGCCACGTGACTACAGTGCGCTGCTATACTCGTTATGCCGAGGCTCTTACCTAGTGACATCGGAAGGCTTTCGACGAAAATGCTTGCCTTATACCGTCTTTCCCACTACCCGGGTTCTGTCTCCCAGACCGCCCTCCCCAACTCATGCCCTGAGAGCCCGAATAGCAGCTTTTACTCTCGTCTGTCACACCGATCCCTTATTGTTCTGACCTAAAATAGGGTAAATTAATCGCCTTGGTGAGTAACTAAACGCCCCGATTGCACATTGAACGATTGTAGTGCACGTTGGCGTACGGTGCAGGGGAGGTCGAGGTGACCTGCTGTCAGCCATCAAATTCATCTACTGTTTTCCCAATGTGGCTGAAACACAGCATTCTATTTGACAGCTGATATCACAATCCACTTGAGTTGACCCGCAGCGTCAGACCTTCGATAAAGAGTTCTTGTGTGTAAACTAACATGAGTTTTAGGCCTGGGAAGTATTACTTCTCTGATGCCATAAAAGCTAACGAAATACCTACGGCGAGTAACCCTCTGCTACCCAGCTAGCGTACATAAGGTGGATAGTTCCGATCCAGCGAGACGAACAGTTGAAACGGAACGAAGTGCGCTGGTTTCAAAGAGTGTGTTTAACATGGAAGATGCCGCGGGAATACTGCGCGGCCAAGCACTGCATAAATGGGGAAGAGGTTGAAATAAGGAAAATACACTCTTTTGCATACCAGTTTAGTTTCTTCGGCCGTCTCGACTGAAACCAAGTTGAATCTAGCGTTTAGGAATTAAGCTTACACTAGGCGAAGTCCCCGAGTTCCCTGAGCCCAAATTGGACTTATTTCGACAACTACACTCATTTGCAAATCAATTTAGCTCTCGCGAGAGTCTCAACTGAACCTCTCGTTCATGATGTTCTTCAACTGAATGGACTTTTGAAGAGTTTTCAGCAGCCTTGTGAGTAGTTTCCCTTATGAATTATACTGCGATATCTGAAATTTCTTACCAACGGAAAAACGAGGCGGTTCTTGTGCAGAACCTTCAGTCGAAGAATATCCTCAACGAGACATGTATCTGAGTCTCTCATGAAATCCAAATTGATATACGAATGAGTGTACTTGTCAAAAGTTTACGTTTCTTCATATGCTAGGATCACTTTTAACTGTTCCCTAATCTTTCGCACCTCGACAACATTCAGGACTTTGTACCTAATCATACTTCGCTTTGTCCAACAACACTATAAACTTTGCACCTTATGGAAGCCTCAGGGTTGGGGCAGTGATTCTTCGAAGACAGGTGTTCACGAATCTTTCTGTGGGTTAAGGGGAGAGCTCAAGCGCCGAAGCTCTGTAAGCAATGCTCACATGAAAAATGCGCACCTCGAATGAAAAGCACTGTATACTCCACCTTCCATCTTGACTTGAGATGTCACACTGTCACAGCTTCTTACTTACGCCCGCTCTTTTTGAGGAACACGTTGCTTTGATGGGTGTGGTTGCTGGACTTTCACATACGTTCCACTGGGAAACATTGGATAGGCCCTCTCCTACTTACGCCCGCTCTTTTTGAGGAACACGTTGCTTTGATGGGTGTGGTTGCTGGACTTTCACATACGTTCCACTGGGAAACATTGGATAGTTTAGCCCTCTCCTTAAATTTCATAGTTTCGCATGGACTTGTGAAGATGGATTAGGCCAGCAGAACATCGTCCCTCAATGGTCGAGCCCATGTACACCTGAATTACGCCGAAATGTTATCCAATATATGTTGTCTGGTATATCGCCGCGTGAACAAAACAGGGTCAGGTTTCTGAAGACATGAGACGGTAACAAGGAAACGAACGACACAGTCAGTTTAAATCACTGCATCGCACATACACCTATTGATCACCGCACCCGGCATGCTCTCTCTGTTATGCTGCAAGATTGGTTAAACTGTGGCGGTTTGAATTTTGCTATTGTTAGACAAACAAGTCTGACCTTGATGTGACTTGCCAGCGGGCCACTGTTCCATCCGGTGCATGCGCTCCTACCTTGTTTGGCTTGAGGTCCATCTCCTCTCGTTTGTCCTCCGTCTTATATCCTTGGGAATGAACAAGCGTCGGCGCACAGTACTGCAGAAAACGATGTGACATCTGCCTCTCTTAGCGAATATACACTCATTTGCAATCTAATTTGTTTTTTTCTTGAGAGACTCACCTGCAACCCAGCTGAATCTCTCGTTTGTGATGTTTTCAGGCAACTGAATGTGCTGTACCAGGCC
>NW_008751778.1:204786-248808 GCF_000715545.1 Opisthorchis viverrini
CCGGTTTCGCCTTTTTCGGGGCTCATCAGGCAGGCGCAGTCCCCGGGTTTCCGTCAACCTTATGTTCTACTTGAAACCAAATTGTACGAGATTAGCGAATATACACTCATTTGCAAACTAATTTGGTTTTTCGAGAGAATCACCTGGAACTCAGCTGAATCTCTCGTTTGTGATGTTTTCAGGCTCTGTCTCTCTTCATATTCCACTGGGTTGGCGCTATAAATACCAAGACGCACTCATTGATTGTGGCTAAGCGAGTTGAGCGGTAGGTCTACACAACCGATCTACTGCGAAAAAACTGGTATAAAAACCGATGAACTTATCTTCCGAGGCAATCGGTTTAGATAGGGTCAACGGATGAATGCTCTTCGGCGCGCCGTTTATTGGACAAGACGAAATAAGCGGTTACAAGCTATTACCCACGTAAGTATAAATCTCATTTGCAGACAGTATTTGAAAAGCGAACATCCTCAGACATCTTCTTGAGCGTTTCTGGACATTGAATATTACACAATAAAGAACAAGAACTGCAAAGCGGTTGCACAATTTTCATACCAACCTCGCATCAGAAGCAATGGCGGAACTTTAACACCTGATCAGACGCTACTGACATGCCTTGTCAGTAGTCTGCACCGTCGCAGAGGGAATTCATTGATGATATCTGTGAGTACGGTTGTTGTTTGTCTAGACGCTCACACCTTCCCACTCACTAAGGAGTCGCCCTGATCATTCATGGCCCCGAATAACTGAGCTAACCGTGGACGGTCGCAGTTTGGTTGGACCTGCATACTACATGGGAAGAATAAATAAATCTGACTGTAGCGAAATTCACTCATTTGCAAACCAATCTGGCTTTATAGGGGACTCACCTGGTTTAGTGAGTAGTGTGTAGTCTACACATATCACGATATCTCGAATATCGTTATATGAGATGGCTTGGTGCAGCACTTTCAGTTGCCTGGAAACATCACAAACGAGAGATTCAGCTGAGTTCCCGGTGAGTCTCTCGCAAAACCAAATTTGTTTGCAAGTGAGTGTGAGTTTCGGTAAGTTGCACTGAATTCTGTTTGGTTGGCATGCATCCCCTGAGTAGTCCGGCGTGAAGTCACGGAAGTCGTTGAACAGATAACACAATCGAGGTATGTTGGTTTACAGAGGGGAGCACCGGTGACATTTCGTTCGACTTAACCCTGTTACACCACATGTTGCGTTCCCGCCATCCGGATGTAGTCACATAAGACGCGGTTGATTTATCATAAGCTTTTCTACTGCAGATTGTTTAACTGATCTTCCAAGGACGTTTGTTCATCATCATCATCATCATCATCATCATCATCATCATCATCGACAGCATGACATCAGTGTTCAACACCGATGCTTCACTGCCGACTTCACTGACAGACTACCAATCTATCGATTATTTTCCAAACCTTTCTGGAACTTTCTATTGGTTTAACGTCCTACGGCCGCACGTGACCACGTTGAATGTATTCCATCGAGGCTCTGTAAATGCTTCTAACTCAGGTGCGCAGACAACGCTCAGGATTTCTTAACCGGTTCGAACGTATTATGTTTTAAACTTATCACTATTAAAGAACGGTGAGGCCATTTCGAGTTCACTGACTCTTCCGGACTGAGTGAGCATTGGTTGAAATGAATCACCAGACATTGGTGACTATACTCATAGCTCATAAGCAAATAACCAAAGGAGTTATCTCACTCAACGTAGGTCAAATCGACTGATTTGATTGGTTCGCTTGACGACAGATAGGATGGCATATGAACTCGCGATTCGCAACCAAGTTCAAGGAAATCGCTGTTTTGGTTCATCTGCAAAAAATCATTATTTCGGCTACTTGGTCAACGAACAGTACCTTCTCACGTTCAATAAAGCTGACCTATTTCCGCCCACCTTGTGGTTAGCCGGAGACATCTGGCTTGCTCAAGAGAGCAAATATCCGTTTGTTGGTTTTCCATGGGAATACCGCAAGTTAAGATGATGGATTCACTCTGTACGTTGTTGTTGTTCACACCCTAAACGAAAGGGGCGGGCACTGATGTCCGAGAGAATGAAATGGAATGAAGGATATCAATGACTAGGGGGGGGGGCGAAAAAAGCAGTAAAAACAGCAGCTTACAAAAGTATAGTATGATATCAGAGAAATCAAGGCTCACCTAGCTCCCTAGAGCACGTGCTGCTAACCAGTTGGCTTCAAATTTCAGTGTAGCCTGTGATGGGTGGTTTTGAGAAAAGCCAATAACGTCATTTTGAAGTTTGATTGGTTGGCGGCCAGGTTTCTCGTAAGCAATCCACTCTTTCAAGGGATATTAAAAACATTTTTATCGGGTGGCATGAAATTCACTTCCATTTGGATCTACGGAACATCACTGCAGTGGTCGTCACCTGGTCTTGCAGGTAGCAAGGAGGTATCATCCTAACGATCGCTGTATTTTCATAATCTCGCAAAGCGATCTTTGGACAAGACGCGAAATATATGTACGGACACTATGACCCCCATTGTATTCAACTAGTTCAGTAGCCGATGTCTGTTCCCGAAAGGCGAGAACATGGATTTTGGTTAGCCACCGAACCGAAGCAGTTTACAGAATGTGTTATTTCTTCGTAAAGGAAACTACTCACAAGGTTGCTGAAAACTCTTCGACAGCCCACGACCGGTTTCGCCCTTTTTGGGGCTCATCCGGTAGGCGCAGTCCCCGAGTTTCCGTCAACTTTATGTTCTACTTGAACAGGTTGTATAAATGTGTCTCCTAAGTTAACGAACAAGCCCAGACTTTGTGTACTTTATAGCACTCCAAGATTGTCGAATATAATCCAACAAAAAGGGGCAATCAAGTGAAAGAAGACTGAATGCTCTGCTGGATTCCCTCATCTCTTCACCAAATTAGTTTTCACGAGAGACTCAACTAAAACCCGCTTGAAGCCTTTTCTTCAACTGAATGTACTGCACAAAGTCGACTCCTATTTCAGTTGGTACGGTATTCGAGAAATCGCAATAAATTGTACAGACGTAACACACTACTCACAAAGTCGCTGAAAACTCTTCGACAGCGCACGACCGGTTTTGTCCTCCTTGGGGCTCATCAGGTGGGCGCATTCCTCGAGCTTCTCTCAACTTCATACTCTAGTTCAACACAAAATGGACGCGATTCACCAAATGCCCTCATTTGCAACAAGAAGAGCTCAACCACCCGTGCGGTGCCGAGGGGTTTTCAGCTACTGTTTGAATAGTCTCAATGAAGAAGAGAACGGACAGTCTTTTTCACCACCCTTTTTGATACAAACAGTGAAAAATCGCTTGCATTACATCGTACGTCTTTGTTTTATGCTAACGAGATTTTAAATCCAACTAATTTGTCTTCGCCCTTCTACTTAACACATGACTTGTTTCGTGGAAGCATATTCTGTCTTGTCTACTCATAAAGGTTGCTGAAAATCCGTCGACAGCCCACGACCGGTTTCACCCTTTTTGAGGCTCATCAGGTAGGCGCAGTCCCCGGGTTTCCGTCAACCTTATGTCCTACTTTAAACCAAATTGCACGAAATTAACTCATTTGCAAACTAATTTGGTTTTTCGAGAGACTCACCTGAAATCCAGCTAAACCTCTCCTAGTGAGTCTCTCAAAAAAACAAATTAGTTTGCAAATGAGTACATATTCGCTTCTTCTGTCTTATTGACATTTCGCAATGTCTGACAATGATGAGGATTCATTACGATTATTGTCGTATTCGCCAGTCCAGTGACCACGAGAAGCTGATGTCAAATCTTCTTACACTACTAACCGTCTATGAGGATGATGAGTAAAGTATGAGAAGTCATCTGAGAATCCAGCCAACACGTGACTACATGATGTGGATTCCAGGAGTGAACGATGAAGGAGGCTGTGTAACGTTTTAGTGGGGAAAGATCACGCTGCTCATTGGTTGCTCATGTCCAAACAGTTTACTCATCAACTACTAGGCATCGGATGGTGTGTTCGAAACTTCCTGGCGTTTCATGAGATGCCTAACGCTGATGAGTTCCAATAAGGATGGAACATCTGTGCAGTGCTTCTCAGCTTTTCATTATAGGCTGACTTCATTTGCAGGACGAATTTTCAATCATGAGAACGAAGAAGGTAGCGAACGAAACTTGCTTTCTGTGGTTGATCCTCTTGGCTAATACATCACAAATTTATATGGTAGCAGAAATCACGTGGAAAAGTTTAAGATCTGGGTTACATACACTTTAGAGAAATAGGAATCAAAGTAAGGGGGTTGGATGAGGGATAGATCAATGGGTCACGGAACCAGGTAAGTGACGCCAATATCAGACAGACATGTGGGATCAGGTGTTTCGTAGGCCAGTTCAAGTTCAGAGGTCCCACAAGTTTCTTTTGGATGCAAAGTTGCGGACCCAGCAGTCGGATTCCAATCGCCTCTGCAGTCGATAGTAGTCTGGATCTTACCAGTCGTGATCCGTTCAGAGGTACCCGGTATATGATGGTGAAGGCTTGCTCCTTGTCTATGACATGACTGGTTTCGGCCAAATGTGATGCAATTGCGCTTGAGCCTGGTTGCTTCCCACTACCACTCAGAGATACGGGATTGTGTTCTCGTAGTCTGTCCGACCAATGCGTTGTCGTACGACCAACGTATGATGCTCGGCACGAGCATACAACTCAAAACACACAAAATTTGGTGGTAGAACGTGGCAATTTGTCCGTCAATCAGAATTTGATAGTGGAGATGGAGTTGATGCTCAAACATAGATTAGCGGCCAAGTATGTCGTATCAGCGGAGTTTCTAAGCCTTCTGGTGATTAGTTCTGAGTCACCTTTGAATGGAAGCCTCATGTATACGGGCTTCTTTCTAACAGAACATTGTGTAGCTTAGGGCTTAACGGCTTCCACAGTCTTGAGTACGAACCTTTCAGGATATCCGTCCTGCAGTAATGTGCGTCCCAAGAACCTTAGCTCCTCTTCTATGCAGTCGGGCGAGCATATCTTCATTGCTCTCTCTGTCAGGCATCTAAATAGGTTGCGCTTTTGTTGCAACGGAACGGAGCTACCAAAGTGAATATACTGACCTTTCCACGTTTGCTTTCTGTAGACCTTGCGTTCTACGGTCCCGTCAATCTTGTTTTTAACATTGACATCCATTGACATCCGTTCTGTTCTGATTCGATAGTAACTTTGATATTAGTATGGATGGAATTAAAGCTGCTTAGTACATCTGTTCTGCTGATGTTTTTTTTAAATTTTCAATCGAAAGTACCCAAATCAATCAAACGAACCCCCTTTGTTTGTAGTGTTTCTCACTGTGATTTGTTGAACAAAGGCAGTCCAGTGTTACATCAGCGGTTATATCCATGAAACTGCAACACTTAGTCCGGTAACTCTTTTAACGTTAACTCAAAATCCCATCTTCGTTCTGGAGTTCTCCAGGTTAACACAGTTACCGAATTTTTATTCGAAGATGTGTGCATCCAGGCACTTGGCCGCAACATACTACTATGTTTTTTTCATTAGAATCAGCCGTGATACAAACGGCTCGCTTGGTATGCTTCTTTTTCCAGTTGGGCCATTGACCCATTACTATCCCAGGATGCGATGAATGCCAAATGGCGAGATCTTCTTAGGCTACTCAAGAATTTTCGTCATGTTTTAGAAATAAATCTGCGCCAGCTGTTGGCCTACTCATTCGGTAAGAACCGAAAAATATCCGATCCACCGAGTGAGCCTCAAGTAGGACAAAGTTGTCTGCACTGGTCAGGGTGTTTGGTTCGTTTGATTTTGGGGAAGAAAACCACCTGCTCTCGGAAATCGTCTCCATTCACCGCGGGTTGAAATCCGTCCTCTCTCTGCTTTCAGTGAAATCTACCTCTGAGATTCGTTTGATTGATCACCCTGTACTTTAGATGTGGTGTTTATCTTGTCATAAATGTAGGGAGAGGAACCAAGCTACAGAGAATATAGTCAAGACAAAAATGCCGAACGTGGAACACCAACTGTGACAAGATGGCTATCATCGTTCGTCTTCACTCAAAGGCAAAAAATGATTACAAGTCTATCGGACTTCGGAACAGAATTCGTTCTTTCAATCTTGGTGACCCTATTTGTCCAAATATGTTCTGCCAGCAAGACAGTTGTATCTAATATTATGATTAGGGCTTCTACAACGAGGCGTTTAAATGTCCTTCGGAGCGCAGTGCTTACGAAGAACAGGAGAAAGATAATTGAAAAGGGCCTGATAGAATGGAAACCTAACACATGACAATGCTAGGGTGTGTGATGGTCTTTCTAACAAATTTGAATGGTTTTCTGTCCGCGTCAATTCTGCCTTCCTTGGGTGAATTCTCCGACAATCATACTACTGATCTGACTGAGACCATCTCGTTTCATCCTGTTACAGGTGACCTGGAGTATGACATTGCACTCTTCCAGCTGAAAGAAGAACCTGTGTTGCGAAAAATCGCGGGTTTGGGATTGGTTGAACTTCCCGATCCAATGTGGGGTGACAGATGGCCGGCTGCCGGGCAAGTACGTTTGCTTCTGTTTATCTATCTATCTATCTATCTATCTATCCATCTATCTATCGCAACACGTTGTTAGGTTCGCTTTTCCGCAATCGCTTAACATTGGTTTAGCCAGTGATTTGCAGCCCACCGAGCACGTACGGTGCGATAAATGTAGGGAATTACTCCCATAACTGAAAGCCAGGAAGTGAGTGAAGTTCTGTGAAACATCGATTCGAAATACTGGCATTCGGAACATTTTTTCTGAATCGAAAAGCCAATAATCGTTCAACTAAAACACCCTTTCGGTGCCCAGCTACCAAGCCACCCAAAGGAAGCACGAAGACTGGGAAACTACCAAGTTGCCCAAGTCTAGACAGGGAAAGTTGAGAGGCAGAGGTCGGGTTCGTAGCACAGACCTTCTGGTCGGTAAATTCACACTTTAACCACTGAGCCATCTCGCCAACATTTTTTCAAGTTACTATTGGTCCACTAAGTTTGGTTACTGGACTGTAAACGTCTTGTCATCAGTTTTGGCTGACACAGCCTGAGAACGAAATACTGATGAGCTGGGCGAACATATGGAAAGTCGGTGTTAGATTTCAAGTTCAGTCTGTAAGTCAATCAAGCTGTGCTCTGCATTAAAAAAGTGTGAGTGAGCTTATCCATTGATCAATACACTCATCTGTAGACCAATTTGGTTCTGACGGGAGACTCACCTGTAGTCCAGCTAAATCCACCGTTTATAGTGCACAGCACCATGCCACCTCACGTTTCGCTTAATACCATATTCGAGGTGAGTCTCCCATGAAAATCAAACTGCAGTTGACTTTTGTGAAATTCGAGTTGGACTGGAGCATAAGGTTGATGGAAATTCGGCGAATGCACCTCCAAGAAGGGTGAAATCA
Organism: Opisthorchis viverrini; assembly: GCF_000715545.1. NCBI lineage: Eukaryota > Metazoa > Platyhelminthes > Trematoda > Opisthorchiida > Opisthorchiidae > Opisthorchis > Opisthorchis viverrini. The sequence goes on from NW_008751778.1 coordinate 212,210, forward strand.
GTTGCAGGCTGTTTTCAGCAACGTTATGAGTAGTATGTTACGTGTGATTGTTCGCCGTTTGGAACGCTTCAGAAAAATCGGCTTCGCGTAACTGTCTCTTTAATGGCGTTGTCCTTCCAAGGGTTCATCATACGTATATATCTTCCAAGAGACTAAACCAGGTGGCCTGAAGTCCTGGAACGGCAATTTTCAAGATGAAACGAACCTGATTGGGACAACAAAACTTCGCGAACTCATTTGAGCAGCGGAGCTTGTCAAGTTACCTAGATATCCGAGCTGAAGTGGTGCCATTTTCCGAAAGATCAGTGGAAATTGGTTTCACTCTCGGATGGAAAATACTTTCTGTTCACTGCTGTGCCACAGAATGATCTCAAACGTATCAGTTCACCTGGGCGCAATGAAGTAACAATCAACTAGTCATCTGGATTAAAACGACTGGTGGAACCGTGTACTGACATGATTCGCTAAGGACTGTAAGTGAAATACGCCGTCAGCTTGGCTCGACCACGCCACAAAAGGCCATCACTGGACTAGAAAACTATACAAAGCGACTTACAAATTTGTGTAGAACCTATTGTGAACTGAGCTTACTTCTATTTGAATACCGATTATAGATGATTTCTGTGTGGTTCTTCTTGAACTGTAGACTTTTTGTCCAGCTCTAACTGTATTTTGAATGAACCCTTGTAACCAGCTAATTTACTTTTTTTAATCCTGTTATACGGTGAATGAATGTATTGGGTCGATGATCTGGATAAAACTTGATGCCATTTATCGATTAAATTTTCAAAGTGAAAAACGCGCAACTGTAAGTGGGGGTAAAAAGTTCAGAAGAGTAGGATATCTGTTCAATCCCTGTTTGGAATCATCAGCAGTGCGAATCTGATCAAATTATATCGACTGTCTAACTCGCAAACTCCCGGCCAGTAGTCTGTTGTACTCAGGCGTATGACCACGAGCGGATGATTAGCGGTATGATTAATTGTCAGCGTCACTCGTCCTTCAGTCCACGGAACTACATCACGTGCTCACGTACCAGCCGGCTCTGGAAATTATCAAATGGTTGTACTTTATGATGCATTAAATAGTGAGTACAACATCTAATCAAGGACGTTTAGATGTACAGCAAAGTCTCGAGAATCACGTTCTTCTTCCAAATCAAACTCCCCTGACTAGCATCACCGTATTCCGACTGCGACGATCATAGTACAGCTTCCCAACTTTCTTTCAACAACAGGTAGGTTGAATTCATTTAACGTCAAAGGCCTCCATGTTCCCTTTTGAGACCTTGACTACTGTTCACTGCAACACTTTACCCATGAATAATCATTCGTGACAACACCCTCTGGAACAATTGAATTAAATAGATCTTTTTGGGAGTTATTTTCCTTATAACTATCAAACTCAGTGGTAGAACAACTTCGAGACGTTTGACTCTTCCAAGAGGATCCCCTATACAGGGTTTCCACCGTATTCACAAACTAAATGACTGACACAGTGGCAAGTGGATAGATTAAGGATCCGCTAGTAATTTACTGACCAGTAAAATAATTTCAGTTCAACGGACTGAAATCACTGGCGTGGCAGCTCAGAATACATCAGTTGTCTGGGAATTGTAAGTTAAAATACAGTTATCCGGTGCCCTTTCAAACTCGCCACAGTCCTGATAAACCTAACGTGACAGGTTTAACAATCTTGTTCAACGCAAAAAAAACAGTGAAAACGAAATTAGTTCGTTAATGAGTGTATATTCCCTAATTTCGGGCAATTTGGTTTCAAGTGGAACATAAGGTTGACGGAAACCCGGGGACTGCGCCTACCTGATGAGCCCCAAGTAGGGCGAAACCGGTCGTGGGCTGTCAACGGATTTTCAGCAACCTTATGAGTAGTACTGGTGGATGATCGGATTGCAGTTGATCTGTTCGCCGAGCTTGGCAATCGGCTTGCAAACGTTTCGTCCCCAGTCGAGGAGACATCGTCAGTGCGCGCGTTTTATCGTGTTTTTTACACTCAGGCTCCATTGTTGTTCATTTTACAAGTATAAACATCAACGTCAACTATCTCGTCACATTGTTTACATTTCTAATAGGCAGGAGTGTTGGATCGATAAGAACAAATCGAATCGATCAATACTTGGCTTACACGGGCTGTACTACCAGACAGGCTCTAAAGTACAGTCAAACGGCATTCGGCCAGGGCATGGGCATTGATTCTGGCAGCTGTACGCGACTGTCGCTGGTGGAAGCGTTTTCAGTCGGTTAAATGATACATGAGTCTGAGAACACAAACACTATCGGTACCACTGAGTATTGGGGCTAGATCGTTCGTTTTCACGTGACCACAGAAGTAAACAATCCGAGAGCCGAAAATATCAGACTTGAGAGTCAATTCTATTTCTGTCCGAGTGGGCGTTTTGGCTGCCGTGACCGCAAACTTGATTCCTATTTACAACTTATCGCAGAAAATACTTGCTTGCGTCATAGGAAATCGATTTTTCTAAGAATAATGTCCACTCCAATCGATATTTCTAATGAGTGAACTGATAGGAGTACTTGTGTGTAATTCTGGCGTGGGTGGGCCAGTAGAGTTTTTGTTTTGTCATGAGGCGTTCTTGTGGTCAGTTTCTATCCAGATTGTCTGAGTGAATGTCTGGAGGTGTAGGTACCTCGGAGTGATTGTGATAAGCTAGTACCAAGTCTCTTCCCCATCCAACTTTATTCTTTTCTCTACAATAAGGCTTTCAAATAAATCATGGTTGTACGGCAGTGGTCATCGGTGTTGGACATGGATGTCATGCTGTCGATGATGATGATGATGAAGAAACTTTTCGTAAGAATATGATTTGTTGCTTCTTCTTGGGACGTTTCAGAAGAGAACGTACTAAAATCGCATCTAATCTAGTAAAGTAAGGAGTAAAATCCTTCCAAAGTGTAAGTTCCACAAAGAACAAATAAAAGTCCTTCATTATGACCATTTTTAGCCGGTTCCTCTGACTTCTTGTCATGGGAATTCCAGGTTGAGTACCAACCGTTCTGGTAGTAATAGCGTCACCGAAAATATTCTGCTCAAGTAAGGTAAAGACTCACTTTAAATATATATTAACTGTTTGGGGAAAATTGTAAGTGAGAGGTAATCACACTGTTGTTCAGTCGCTCAAGAACGAAAGTTTGAGTCTTAACCACCGGCCAAAAGGTCACGGGTTCGAAACACTGAGTGTCGTGAGGCGGGCACTGCTGATGATTCCCAAGAAGGGTGAAAGTGCTATGCAATGCTTCTTGACTTTCCAGCGTAGATTGGCCCCGGTGACAGGATGCGAAATCTCATATGGGTAGAAGGACTGAAAGAATTCAATGCAGCTCGCGCTCTCCCACAGAAAGGTCCTCGGCCGGCGAAATTGCGGTTCCTGCAGGAACGTTTCATTCCACAGTCACATGGTGAATCCATCCTGGAAGATGATCAATAACTATTTCATAATGGGAGAGAATTACATTGCTGGACATTGTTTATTAAAAAAGCTTATAGTACAAATGTTTTGCTCTAATGAACTAGCTTATTCCCGCGCATAGTCGAATGCTGACAGAATGGGACTGGAGTCCTGTCGTACAGTTCAGGCACTCGCTAGTCAGGTCGACTGTCATGAACTTATCAAGTTTCATTTTTGTGAATTAATAAGCGTCTGGCAGTTTATGGACAGTGAACAGCCATCCGGTGTGGTTGAGACTCATCTGCTGACTTATTTTTTTTAAATTAAAAGCCCGTGTAGTCTTTGGAAACCTGGCAGTATCCCAGCCTTCATGCCTCCTTCCGTTGGCTTGGCAGCGAGGCACCGAAATGGTGTTAGAGCTGAGCGATTTCGATTCTATTGAACCTATGCAAAAAGACATCTGATTTCATTGTAAAGAAGAACTTCGACATTGTTCTAAGGTTCAAGTCAACGAATTGGAGACGATATTATATACGGGGATTGACTCCTTTGAGTTCGAGCATCACACTACATGCACCAATCTGAACCAACAAACCTAAGCTCAATTAAACTGACATAGTTGTGTTTTTAGCCGCAAATGAAAGTATTTTGCAACAAAAATCAATACAAAGAATGTAAAGAATATCTCAGGTCCCTATTAAACAGTTTATATGGTTTCTTTGAGTTAGGTTTTCGGTCTGCTGGCAGTGGGAGGGCAGACTAAGTGCGACAATCAGGTGATGGTCAGCACACAGATGTCACGTGACCAATTGTTCCTGGTAGACGTGCAAAATTAACCTGAAAAGCGGTTTTGTGATCAACGTTTTGTGACTCAGAGTTGATGAGACTGACAGAAGATGGGGTGTAGAAATGGATTCTTTAAAACTTGGTGAAGAGGACAAGTAAATGCTCACTATTCTGTTTAACTTTTGTGAAGTATATACCCCCCTCACGTCTTCCCTTTTTAACTTGTTTTTTTTGCCAGAAAATTCACTGCCATTTCAATCATTCATGTGAGGCTGGGTCGAAAAGAAGATAAAGGGAGGGGCTGAACAAGGCCGTGGTTACAAGTTCACCATGGACCACCAGCTTGAGTACTTTTAACCACCAACAAAAGTGTTAACCTTGCCCCGAATCGGAAAATTCACTAGCCTTATTAATTTTCCCTATAACTTAGACCGACATTCTTCCTTTCCAGTCTGCTTGTGGGTCCCCAGGCATAAAGTTTAGAAAAGTTTATAAAAGTAAGCCCCATCACTAAATAGTGAATTCTACTCATTTCACATTTTGAATAAAATTGACACCTTATTACAGACCACCCATCAGGTATGAAGACGGTGAAACACCGAGAGAGAGAGACAGTTCCTGGATAACAACACCTCTCCACTTTGTCCTTTTTTCTTCCAGACTTGCATTGCAGTGGGCTGGGGATGCAGTTTTGCCGAAGGTCCTCCTTCCATGAAGGGTCAATTCATCGAACTGCCTGTTCTGTCCCCCAGTGTCTGTCGTCGTATGTACTCGGCCTACATCAATTTGACCACAACACATGAATTCTGTGCCGGGTACCACAATGGGAACAAGGGGATTTGTCCCGTGAGTGTTTGCTTCTCGGTTCCCTTTTCGTTTCTAAGCCGTCCGGAACAACGGTTACAGGAAACAGACTGAATAGTATGCCAACCTGGGAACGTCGATAATCATCGGAGGTCGCTCTCCATTACCGTTGTTTTGCATTTATTCTGAATGTTTTCCTATTTACAATGTATAGTTCGGCTGACCTCCATACTAAATTATGTAATAGGCGATGGATAGCATACAATCCTGTTGTCGCTCCGGTCTATGGCAATATCACGATCAAACCGAACCCCGATCAGTGGATGATTGATTTCGATAAAACGCAAACTCTCTTCCCGGATTGCGTAGTTACCCGTTATAAGAGCGTCATCTCTTTTCACACTCTTAGGCCTCCATGAAACACTTCACTGCGTTCTTTGCTGTTCGTCTTGGCTGTGCCCGTACCTGAAGCTTGTATCAGTCTGCTTAATAGAACAGACCACTGTGGAACACGGCAGATTTTTCTATAGCGGAAACTACTCACAAGGTTGCTGAAAACTCTTTGGCAACCTTTTGAGTAGTTTTCTCTATGAAAATATACTGCGATATCTCAAATATCGTGCCAACTGAAACATGAGGCGGCCTGAGTGCAGCACACCCGGGGACTGCGCCCCTACTTGATGAGTCCGAAGTGGAAGAGCGAAACCGGTCGTGGGGTATCGAAGGGGTTGTGAATAGTTTCCTTTATGAAAACGTCACTGAGTTCTTTGCAATCGAACTGTTCGTCTTGACTGCGCCCACATCAGAAGCTTGTATTAGTCTGCCTAATAGAAAGGACCGCTGTGGAGCGCGGCAGATTTTTGTTTATCTTCAAACTTTACTCGACAGATGTGGTTTTGTTGAAGAAGGTCATAGAAGCCTGTCAAACTCTGTTTCTAAGCGAGATTTCGTCCTGTCATTGAAGTCAGTCTGTGCCGAGGAGCACTGTGCGGCAGTTTTATCTCCGTTGGGGCTCATCGACAATGCGCATCCAAGAAAACCTCAGAGAGTTTCGAAATCGCAACATCGAGGCTAACAGACCAGCGGTGTGATTAACTTGCACTTAGAATGAATGTCGCTATATCCTAAACGTAAGTTCGTCAAACTTCTCATCAGCCACCTGTCGGGGAACAATTTGACTTTTCGCTACCAACCGGGAGGTGGTGAGATTTGGTCACCCGAACGACAACTTGATTTGGTTTCTGTGATTGAAGGATGAATGTTGCTGTATCCTGCCTAAGTAAGGGCTAATCATACTGCTGTTCAGCTGCTCGTGACCGAAGAGTTGAGTGTGGAAAAATCATTCAACTGTAGCATCCTTTCGGTGCCTAACTGTCAGACTACCAGAGGGAAGCACGAGGGCTGGGGTACGGCCAGGTTATCCAAGCCAAGATAGGGGAAGTCGGGAGGCAGAGGACGGGTTCGTAGCACAAACCTTCCGGTCAGTAAATTCGTGCTCTAACCATCTCGCCGCTGCCTCGAAATTTTCAGGTCCCAAACTATCTGAGTTTCGTGAGGCGCACGCTGCTGATGATTCCCAGTGAGCTGGACAATGCTTCTCAGCTTTTCCGTGTACATTGACTTTACTTGGAGGCCGAAATCTCCACTGGAATTTCCGAATATCCGGATGCTTTGCCTTCCACTGAATCTGACCAACAGACTTGAGGCGAACACAAAGCCATGTGTATTTCCACGTTGATTTGCTTCTATACATAACAAACGACAGTGAACAAATTGGTAATGCGGTGGAATATTGGTAGCTGGGGTGAGTTTATTGGTTGTTGATCACATGGCTGTTGATCTGTTCGCCAATTGCCAAGCTCGGCGAACAGATCAACAGCCATCTGATGAACAACCAGTGTACAAATTGATTTGCAAATGAGTGTATTTCTTGAAAACAGTCTAGTTTGGGTTCAAGTAGAACATAAGGTTTACGGTAACTCGGGGAATACGCCTACCTGATGAGCCCGAAGAAGAGCAAAACCCGTCGTGGGCTGTCGAAGAGTATTCAGCAACCTTGTGAGTCGTTTCCTTTATGACAAAGAACAGTGTCATCATTCCACTGACTTCAAGGTAATATTGGTTTCATTGTTACTCACGTGTGGATGTTCCATTTGAACGAAAAAAAGGGTGTTCAACAAATCGACCGTCAGTGATATTGCAACATGCAGCTGGTTCATCTGGAGTCAACGAGATGGGCGTCAAAAACAAAAGTGAAGATACCGTTGAAAACATTCGAAAAGCCTGAGTAATACTCAGGATTTCAACTTGAGGATTCACATTTTCATAAAACGTCACGTGCTTTAGCAGAATTGTCTGTAGTATCGATAAGCGATTACGGCTCTTCAAAATGGAGTCGACTAACGCGAGTGGCCTCGGAGTTTCCAGATAGTCTTTGTGGACTAGGTCCTCATATTTGGGGCGAGATGGTCCAAGTGGTTAGAGCGCAAATTGACTGACCGGAAGGTCCGTGATTCCTGACTTCCACCTCTCGACTTTCCCTGTCTAGGCTTGGGCAACCCGGCAATATCCAAGCCCTCGTGCTTCTTTCTGGTGGCATGGCAGTTAGGCACCGAAACGGTGCTACATCTGAATGATCTGTGGTCCCTTTGAGGTTTACAATAAGTCATCCAAAAGCTATCCGTTTTTCTTTTGGCGGAGTATACTACTCGATAGCGTCTTTCTTTTCCATTTTATTACTGCTGTAATGGGATATTCGATTCAAGGGATCGAAATCACAGCATGAGAAATACTAGTGAAGCTGGATGATCTATGGAGGACACTGTTTGATTTGGAACTTCATCCCATCCCCTTATGTCCCATAGAAGTCTCAAGGCGATGAAACTGAGTTCGTTAACCGGTTTCTGCATCATGAGTTCACCGTGGTGGGTAAGTTTAACACAGGCATTATCATGGAATGGGCTACAATCACCATCTTTTGTCTCGGAAACGGAATTCACTGGAGCCAAAGGGTCGTAGCTGCAAAACGTCTGTGAGGACAGTTCCGATGCACTGACGAGACTCGGTTTTTTCCAGAAGACGTCAATCGTTTGCGAACATTGGTTCACCGATATCTTCGCAAAATGGTGGGCATTACATGGTTGTAGCAAATCCGCTGTCAAATGGTCTCTTAAGCATGCGCAACCAATGTATATCGTCACGCTGGGCACCGACGGATCTCCGCGCCTTATTTGCTGGGGCTCCCGTGATGTCTCTCACATGTGGCTGGAAGATGATTGACGGGCAGTCTTAGTGGCCAGCATGCTGCCACTTTGTATTGACAGTAAGGCCTCAGCTAAGTTCTCTGTCTGAAACTTCCAACCTCAGGTTTTCGGCAAAAGAGCAGGATTGTATTAACGCCTAACCCGGGTCGAAAACACATGTACATCGCGTCGCATTTAAACTGTATGGGGCGAAAAGATTCTGCAAATTCCGATGCTTTCCGGACGCGGCAGCCGCTTTTCGGTGGATACTGAATCTTGATTGGCTGTTTGGTCCAAAATTTGGGCCAATGAGAGCTGGCCTTGATGCTGGACCCATTCTGGCCAGCCGCGTGTGGATTGGGCTTCTTGGCCCTAGTAAATCGGCTTTGGTGATAGATCTCACCTAAAACATTTCTTAGCTCGACTACCTAGTTGAAGCTGTTTTGTCGTTGCGTGCCAGTTGTGTATTGTGTGAGGTCCCCGAACAGCACTGATTCAAAGCCACCGGTGACATCCCACACTGGTACAGGGCTCAGATGTGTTTCGTTGAATGCTATTGAAAGCTAAAGAGAGCGTTGAAATTAATTCCAAAATCTCCCCTCTTTCTTTTACTTTACTGTGGCCTCTTTTACCACTGTTGCGTGGCGGTTGGGAACCAGTTTCTACTGACGGTCAATCGATGTTAACGTAGGTGACGATGATGAATGGAAACTGTTTTTTAAGAATGCTCATATTGCTCTGAAAATATGCGAGTTCATCTCGATTTATATTTTCATGCCTAACAAGGTAATTTAGCTTACTAGTGTCATCCGAAAACCTGTCTAATATCCCTGTTAGGAACCACTGCTTCGAACTATGAGTGCGCCAACCAAATTTAGACAAGTCAGCTTCAGGATTTTAGACTGACGATTTTCAGTTAGCTGCTTTCAATAGGCACCAGTTTTGGCCTGACATCATGTTGTCAACTGAACCACAGGGACAGTTACGAATGGTTTGATAATAGCATAGAAACTGTATATTAGGAGAACCAGCTCCGAACGGGACTACGTAACAGCCAATGGAATAACCGTTTTCGTTGAGACGGATTTCATTGGTTGTTCTTCGCTCGTCCTTGACAGATGAGTTGTGTTCTTAGTATCACTTTTGACCGCTTGTACGTGACAGTGTTTATTAGATCAGCCGGTTCGCACGTTCATTGACTTCTTCTGGTTTGGCCAAGCGCACTAGTCTATCAGTCGGCTATCCAGACCGAGGTTCATGGTAATAAGATGGCATCAGGGAGACTGTGGTCCACAACACTGTATATTTAGCAAACTTTTCCTTTTTACCATCACGTACGTGCACCCAATTCATACTCCCAAAAGCTCACCTTCTCTTGTTTCCTTTCCTCTCTTTGGTTCGACCCTCAGGGTGACAGCGGTGGACCTTTGGTCTGCCAGGCCATCGATGGGGAGATGAAGTTGGCCGGAGTTGTGTCTGCCACTCATTCGAAACAACCAGCTGATTTTCCGGCAATTTTCACACGAGTTTCCTACTTCACCGATTGGATCAATTCAGTCATTGAAAACAATCCGCACGAACAACAAAGTAACCTGTTCTCGTTCCTGCATCTGCACAACTAAATCAGAGTTGTTGAACACCCGGAATCTCCCGTGTCCGCGGACTGTTGAACAATGTTCCCAAACGTGACCAACCATGAGTTTTATGTCATTCCAACCGTTTTCCTCAGGCGTCTTCAATGTAACAGACGCATGATAACTCATCGATTAAGCACAAATTAGCTAGCTAGCATTATATCAAGCAGGGTGGGGAACATTTTGAATGTCCACGAAAAAACTTGGGAGTGAATGATGCGAATGAAATAACAAGAGAATAGCCGAAAGCATTATCACAATTCTCCCATTCAGTATGAAAAATTTTTGCCTCACCTATGATTGATTGATGTGTGTCATTGATTATTTTCAGTGTATCAAATTCTTAAACACCAAGTGTTTGGATCATTTCCGACAGCATCTCACGAATTCAAGTTAATGTGTGTGACCGGACCGATTGTACGTTCTAGTTTGCCTCATAATTGTACTCGTCCGACGCTTTGTATGATCGCTTCATCTGTTACTGTCAAATTTTGTGTATCATGGCTGAGGAACCCGCATAAACCGTTTGACGAAACACAAGTTGTTAATGGAATACAGGAGTCAATGTGCATGGAAAATAGCCGTTACACCGAACCGTCCAAGACCTCACGAGTTGTTGAACAGAACATACCGTTTGTCAGAGTTTGCAAACACAACTATTTGTGGAAATCTAAAAGGAGCAATCTGGGTTTTAGACCCTTTGTTTAATTTTCATGTTGAGGACAGGACACGGAATATCTTCAGCAAACTAGTATCCTGCATTCCACACATTCTTACAAACGTGTTTTTAAGGTGCGTCATATCACATGATGATTAACGCCCGTTGAATCAGTAAATTCTCGGTTTCGCTGTCCTCAGCGCAGAGATGCTCCCCGCGGTCACAGCAACAAGTGTTGCGAGTTGCATATGCCAGTCGACTTTCAAATTGCCTCGGATGGGCGGAACCCTATATAATTGGCGTTATCCCGTGTGTCATCGCAAGTCATGCAGACGGATGAAACGGTCAGCCACGTGGTCGTCTTGTTTCCACTTGTCAAGAACCACCCTTTCGTAGAACCTATCTGACGGAAACAAAGTACTTTCAACCCGGAGACTTCACTTCCGTTGTAAAAAACAATGGGAACCGCCAGAACCGTGTGCGTCTTCGAGGTATTTCACCCAACGGTCCGATTCGCTAGGATATTTTCGAGAGCGAGCGTCTCAGATACAGCTGAGGATTACTCAGTTTCTACTGGAAACTATTCACCCCTTCCGCATGCATTTGGAAGGTGATCTAAGAGGATGTGGAAAATAATCAGATTGGCGAATACATAGTTCCAACCACTACTACCCGGATCTCTCCAGTATATGGGTACATACTACTGAATATATTGGAAATAATTGAATAAATGAATGGCCCAGGTGCACCATCCTTTCGGTGACGAGAGTCAAGATACTGCCAAGTTTCCCAGACTTGGAAAGAAAAGACTGAGATGGAGAGCTCGAACCATGGACTTTCGGATCGAGCCTTAATCACCAAGGCATCTCGAGTTATGAAATACCTGAATGGGGTAGGAGAACGGTCAACAGCAGAAAATAGTACACAATGACGCTGCCGATTGGGTAAAGACTAAAGCATTACAGTAAATCATCGGGTAGAGTGACTTAGGACCTCGGAAAAGGGATCTTAATTGTATCTGGGATCGTGTTTATGTAGGTTCGCATGGGCTGGGTGACAAAAATGCAGGCTTACAAGCGAACCATAATTTCGACCTGAGTCTTCCAAGCGACTTAAAAAGCAATCGAGCTAGCCCAGATCGACGCGGTCGTGCTCTTTAAGGTGGCTAAAGCAATTACTATCAGACTGCGTGGCCCCATCTCCTGCGGACAAAATTGTATACCTGATCATCCGTCGCTCGACTCAGATCGACGCGGTCGTGCTCTTTAAGGTGACTAAAGCAATTACCATCAGACTGCGTGGCCTCATCCCCTGCGGATCATCCGTCGCTCGACGCCTCCGTGAGCATACGCAAGCATTCGGCTACACTACCCAAAGGTCACTTGCTAGTGTAGGTTCCCGTAGGGTTCTTCATAAGTTTGGAGTAGATGTTCCCACTCCAATCAGTTTATCCCGTAAATGACTTAAAAACCGCCTTCATAGCTTCATAGCGTGAGCATAAACCATCTTGACACAACGCTGTCCATTTAAAACCAAGTGTACGGTATCTCCGCGAAATGCGACAGTGGACCAACCGGGTGAAAATCTGAACGGAGACGATTGACGACAAGGATTGTTATCAACTAACAACGACCTCAAGACCTCCAATTACTTGTTTCCGTCACCTTTGCTGACGACTGTTAGTCAGACACATGGACTAGGAAAAAACATCGTTGGTTCATCAAGGCAAGCATGAACTACAAGCTTCCGGTAGCCCATGAGATTATCTGTTTACCGGTCTAATCACACGCCTAGAAACAGAAGCATATCACGAAACCCTGGAGAGCCTCGAACCTGCAACCTTCACCCGATGAGTGAAACTTCCGTCTGAGAAGTCGTTGCTCGAGGAGCCAGTCAACACGTGTGACCGCCTGATGTGGATCCCGTGATTGAAGGATGAGCGGCGCTATGTCCTGTCTAAGTGCGATATAATCACACTTCTGATCAGCCACTCGTGGCCGAACGGTTAAGTGTTCAAACTACTAGCCGGGAGGCCGCGGGGTCGAGACTCTTCGGAGTTTCGTGATTTGCGCACTGCTGATGATTCCCAATAAGGATGAAACAGCGGTACAGTGCTTCTTGACTTTTCAGCATAGATTGGCTTTACGTACAGGACGAAATCCCACAAAAATCCCAAATCTCCTCACAATACCAACAAAACCATATTCACAGACTCAAGATTGCATCGCTGATCCTATCCAACCGGTCTAGTTGGTGAAAATCACGTAGCCAAACCGAGGAAATCCAACTGGAAATTGCTGCAACCGACCTACATTACGACATTGATGCAACAAGCGAAAAAATAATCTAATCTAGTGAACGGGCGCTTGACTGTCCTCATTGCCCATTTATACACCTTCAGAAAGGTCGAAAAACAGGACCCATGAAATGTCCCACACGTCGATGTAGTGAATTGCGGTGGTAAGTTCTTCCGAATTCACATAAAATCATTAGAACAAAGTGTACCTCTTCCCCCATGTTCACACCCGTAGAAGGTTGTCCAACTCATTAACTGAAAGACAAGAATCCGTGAACTCCCTTTAAGAAACAGTTCATACCGAACTGTAGCAAACTGTCCAGGTGCACTCCCACAAAGTGTGGCTAGTGAGACTTTTTGTGCGTGTGGTAACGCGGAATCCGCTCCGTTGGAGTCAACATTGATACAGTGTTGTACGGACCAACGAGTTTAGGAAATACAGCAAACAGTGCGTCGATTTAGTGGAACGCTGAACTGGGAAAGCTTGTTCCAACTGTACCTGATTGGTGAACACAGTTGGTCAACAAAAACATGGACCACTAGAAAGGAGCGAAAAAAGAATGTATGTATGTAACACTCGTGTCAACAAATGTCGGGTGAAGATATAATCGATCAGTAGCATTCGTAAAATCATAATCAGAAGTTTGATTGGAAACAAGCCGTGCACTATTTTCTTTTTTTAGGAAAAAACGGGCGAAGAATGTTGTCACAAACAGCACGATGATCAGGAAGGTGGGAGAACAACAAAAGCAAGAGACTGAATATGATTACTAGTATAAAGTGTGAGGTGGATTGTCCGACAACAGGAATAGACATAGACGTGGAGGGAAAATCAACGGACAACGTCGAAGAAATGAAGAATAATGGGCGCGCACACACACACACAAATAGAAGCGAAGAGGATAGGAAGGAGATCGAGCTGAATCGGACGGTGGAGAGACTAGTCTTTCGAACCGACCAACGAGAGGATGATCATGAACAGATAGACCACATCCAGATAGAGTTGTAGCGCGCCATAGATGTATTCCTCCGGACTCAATTCATGTTTACGACCGCCCATTATCATTTGCGTATCGAACGCCAGATACTATGGGGCAGAAGGGAGATGAGAATATATATATATATATATATATATATATATATATATATATATATCCCCCGGACTCAATTCATGTTTACGGCCGCCCATTATCATTTGCGTATCGAACGCCAGATACTATGGGGCAGAAGGGAGATGAGAATATATATATATATATATATATATATATATATACAAATAAGTGTGAGTAACCGGCTGGGAAGATTAGAAACTCAACGAATCGTGGGTCCGCACAAAAAACTGGCGAGAAGAAAACGGAGGGCTAAACTAGTTTTGAAAATGGATGTGAACTGGTGGGTCAACATGAGGCGGATAGATGAATGAGCGAAATATACTGCCCCTATAAATTACTTGATTATTCCAGGGGGGGTTGCTGCGAAACGCTCAGTGGCTGACAGCGACATTTCTCTACGTCACACCTGTCCCCATTCTGTATGATGATATTCTCTAGTTTTACCTCGTCATCACCAAGTGAAAACCAATATTCTGCCTTGAGAACTAATAACACCTGGATGGTACACGCGTCAGCAGGGGTGTAGTTTTGTTCAGGCAGAGTGTATGCGTTAGGAATAGCAGTCATTGTCGCGGAACTGCAATTTTCTATGAATGGCAGCACCGGACAGCACTGCTCGCTCTCTCTATAAGATGACTTGGCTGAAAGCCCACCGAGTTCACCCATTCGACAAGACCGGCCACAAATGACTCAGGCAACAACAAGCGTCATATTCTGACAGGTGACTCGAGTGAGTAAACGTGGACTCGATGACATCCGACTAGATCCGAGCGGTTGAGTGATGCGGTCAGATCAGAAACTAGGACCGTTCACTTCCTGAGTTGGTCACCTGGAGTCGATTTCAGTGTACGGTACACTCGCCCGAGATAAAAAAAACAGGTCTAGTTTACTGTACGCCCTTTCACCTAGTATGTGAAACAACCAAAGTGACCTCGATACAAATGTGAATAACTATGGCATAATGTGTGTAGGCGGGATTCGGCACGCTCACAACGAGGAACCACAGTTCACACTCGACTGTCACTCGATTCAATCAGGTATGAAATCTATCCAACGTCATGAATCGTACACTACGCACGAAAAACTACAGCGTGTATGAGTGTGAGTAAACACGAGTGAGGTAAACAGAAGGATAGGATACCTTGCAAAATGCTACGTGTACCAAGCTTTGGACTAGGCTTATCAAGTGAACTCAGTAGCACATTTGCTTCCCGTTCACCTAAACTGGTTTTGGTGTGGGGAAACTAACTGTAGGATACATCTCTATACGTGCGGTTGAGTTATTCCGATATGAATTGTGACCCGTACACAATAGAGAACACTAGGGTTGCCAGGCATAATGATGACAAAGAGAAATATGCCTGGGAGAATTTCACAAAGACTTTCACTCACCAACCCGAACAGAAGCGCAGCGAGTCCACCGTACACCACATGAAGTATCTTGGGCGAAAAGAAAGTGAAATGATTGGATTAAAAAGTTGGACCAATAACCCCATCGTAAACATGTCACGGTTAATGTATAGTGTCCGAAACGAAAGTTAAGTTTGGTTGGACGCATGAACACAGTGTTCGTTTGTTAACCTAAGTAAATTAGCAACCACGGAAATCATGTGATTGGTTGACTTCGGGAGCGAATTCCCAGTTGGTCGTTCAAGCCAAAGCGCGTCTAAATATTGAGAAGACGCTATTGTAACCGTATCATAACTGTTTGTGCAAAGTCAATTCAGTTGAGTTCCGTCTATCAGCTACAAACCAGATGGAAACTGTGACGGTGGAAGACACAGCTAAGCATTACAGGCGATGGCGTGTTCAGTTAGTCCGGCGCATTGAAGGCGACAGCCTTGGTGCAAGAGCGTCACTGGCTGCATGATTAGGCCATTTCTACCAGTGTTATAAACCACTGGTAAGTTAAGTCCCGGGGTCCAGGGAGGTGACAGTTGTCGAATCGACCTGGTTAGTGTTTTCATACTTCGTTGCCAGGTCATACACTGTCCACTTCTTGGTCGTTCCCACTCAGCACGGGGCTGGGCGAAAAGAGCTCCGCGAGGCAGACGGTCTTCTGGCATGCGGAGTATATGTCCTAACCAGCGTAATTCATCTATCGTGAGAGAGTTTCTTCCACCTAAAACCATCTGACGTACCTCAGTACTGGTAACGCATTTCGGTGAAAAATGTCGGAGTTCCTCTTGAGTTGGACAGACCGTATCAACGCACATCACAGACAGTGGAATACTAAAAAATGCTTGCACAGCCAACGTCCAAGTATCGACGGAATGCTATGCTTGCAAGTGGTACCTCATCGATAACACAGATTCTAGTCGATGACAAGATAAGGATGAAATACCCACATGTTTTCACTTCTTGCTGGGGATACTTTGGGATATGGCTCTGCGTCGAAGTTAATGTGACGGATGTTCGCCAATCCAATGAGCCAAAAATCAACGAACATTGGAGAATGAACGAAATCCCATGTACAGACACAGAAAATCCACTCAGTTTTATCATCCCACTTGTTACGCGGTTTCCTTACGTTCCCATAACGACTAGGCTGTTGTCAAGTTTGTTATATATATATATATATATCCTGGTCGCTAGATACGGTAATCAGTTGGTCTTCAAAAAAGTGCTGTCGAACCACATTACGGCTTCTCCCTGACTTAGCTCGTGATAAATTATATTGCATCGAAGTTCTTATGTTCGCTTATCATGGCCACAGGAAAATTACTGGCTTTTAGTGAACTAAGTTAGAGATGTCCAAACTGCGACCTGAGGGCTGGAGTTCATACTATTCCACCAGCTCGCCAGAGCACCCTCTGCCGTGGTTGTGTGCGTCCACCGGCTTCCGTCATAAGAACGAGGCTGTCACGTGATACAGGAAGCAGGTTTCACACCGGGTGGCCGCATAGTGAAATTTGCGAGGAAAGCAGGAATTCTGAAAAGAAGACACAAGACGATGGATGCCGTCCTAACAGGCAGTTCTTTTGGTGCAACGCTGACGTAGTCACACCTGGGATCCAAGCACATGTGGCGGTTAAATAGTGAGGGGAGGCAATGACGAAGAGAACTGGGTGATACTAGCAGAAGCCTGTCATCGATTACTGCCCTGTCGCCTGTTGATGGGGCCGTGTATAAGCCTGAGGTACGAAACTACTTGAATTCTTGCAGTTCAGTTTTGTATGCAGTCTGAAGTGGTTCTGGGCTCTCATACATACACAGGAGAATGATTAAGGTCACCAACTAAAGTACAAGCCCGAAACACTTCACACGCGAAATTGGTAAAGATGCCACAAGTAAATAAGATAGCTAAATAACATTGAAGCACATCCGGGCACCCGATGAATCCACTCATAAGCGGTGCCTTACAACCCCAAAGTCGATTCCAAATATTATGCTAGGTGACTGCGAAAGAAAACAAACCAATGGCTAGTAAGCCTGACAGATAGGGCTACGTCACGCAGCCAACGAAGGTTTCACATTAAAGCTATCGCGTTCACTTCCTGCCATGCTGGACAGACAGACATTCATTTGTCGTCAATGCATAAACTGGGTTGTCAATCCACTTAGAATCATTACGAAAACCGTGGGATGGGGGGTGGAAATCCCAAACCGACCAAAGGTCACAGCATCTCTCTTACACAACTATCTTAGTATTAGCTCACCCACACAGACGGACAGAAGATTCAAACGACGTTCAAGAGGGACCGTCAAATGAACCGAACCAGAAGAACTAGACCCTAGGCTGGACCCAAACCCACGTAGGTGTTCCCATCTGTCCAACACTTGGTCACCCACCTTAACACATGAAAAGCCCTCGGCCGACAACCAACGGAGATTTAGCTTGACTTAGCTGATTGGTTCTCCTTCCGCCTTAATTCTCGACCAACCTCGGAACCTAGCCACTTGGCCTGACGAAGCTTTTGTGTCAAAAGCGAAACGTTGCCCAGAAATAAATCTACTGATTGTCACCAAACTTTTTCGAAAACGATGGGTCATCACTTCTCTGAGGCGTGGTTCCCACTCCCTTATACTCCTTTTCCTCGTTGAAAGAAATTGTAGCAGTGGGAATCACCACACTTCGGTGCGGGCTGAATGACTAACTGATTGACTGAACTGTCACGTCACGCAAATGCTACAAAGCGACTCCACAAATTCCGCAACAGACCACACTTTTCAAGAGACGCAAAGCGGATTTACGAGAAAACATACTACTCGCATGCCTCCCCAATCAGTAGTATCACCGTTGTAATAGTAGCTTGGTGGTGAACGTTCATGATCAGCTGATGTACACAAGTGGTTCGCAAGCAGTCACTAGGCCAATACGGTTCTCCTAACAGCCTACACGCATTGAACCAGCATTAAACAACAAGGTGAATGGCGAACCAAGTCACTCCACATGACCTACAAAGTAGCTTTTAGAAATTTGTCTGTTGCATAACAAAGAAGGTCGATTGGTGGTGTCTGAGTTTGCACAGTACACAGTAATTCAGGGAGAACTGCTTTTCTCAGCTCGTTCTCCTGAAAACGCAGATTCGCGTGAAAAATCCAACCTTGAAATTATTCTGTACCCTTGTTCATGGGGAAAAAATTCTTCNTCCGATCAGGAATCCGGAAAAATACCCTATCTTCTAATTCCCACGTCTTGCTCGGACGGACCATTATTACTCGAATAGACACCATATTCTATCTATGGAGACTAGCGATAGATAAAGGTGACTGGACGGGCTGGACGGGCCTATTTTCAGGGCAGAAATCAATAACGGACCTTGCGGACATGGAATGCCAACGGGCGGTTTTCCGGAATAGCTTTTTCCACAACCGGACCTTCCACTAAGTGAAGAAGGTGAAAATCCGTTTAACTTGCGCCCTTTTTGCAGAAATCAGAATAGACACAAACCCTCCCGGAGGGATAGCGCAAATTAGACCAAACTGGACTTTCGCTTAAACCATGATTAAAAACTAATTCTAGTTCGTTCAGCCATANGTTCAACCATAACACCTTTTCGGTGATCAGCTGCCATACCGGCCGAAGAAAGCACGAGGGCTGGGATACTGCCAGGTTGTCCAAGTCTAGACAGAAGTCGAGAGGTAGAGGTAGGGTTCGTAGCACGGACCATCCGGTCAGTAAATTCGCGCTCTAACCACTGAGCTATCCAGCACGGATACGAACGCCTCAGAGACAATGGAGGAACTCCCTTCCGCTTCAAACAGAAGAGTTGTTCAGAACAGTGAAACAGCTGAATCATGATGAAATAAGCAGCAGGAACTAAGGTATAAGGAAAAAAAGCAACACTTCGTGAGTAAACAGACTCACCTTGTTTGGGCCGCTCACCATGTACACAATCATACATGCCAGGCCGGTCAATAGTACGACCAGAGAGAGGACGAAGATGAGTGCGGTGCACTTTGTGAAGTCGATACGTGTCTGTATGGCAAACAGGGAAATGCCCAGACAGACGGCAGCGGTGATTCCGACCGCGATCAGCACAGAGTCGGTGTTGTGGAACGAGGCTATGGTTCCGGCCACGTAGGAGAACGCAAGCGTCTGAAGGCAAACGGAAAATGCACAAACAGAAATGCGAAAGATCAAACAAGTAGGCTACGTTGATCTTGTCTAATTCTCAAGCTGCTTCGGACTGTTTGCTGTATTGACGGGACAACGAACAGACAACAGACATCCAGTTCTAGCTGTTGCTGAGAAACAAAAGTGAAAAAATTGTCCAGCTGTAGCTGGTGTCAAGCTGCCATGCCACACGAAGAAGGCCCGAGGACTGGGATACTGCCAGGTTGCCCAAGCCCAGACAGGGGAAGTCGAGTGGCAGAGGTCGGGTTCGAACCACGGATCTTCCGGTCAGTAAATTCGCGCTCTAATCACTTGGTCCATCTCGACCCCTGCTGAAAAACATGAATACGTTGTTGTAGTCTCCTCTCCCTTCGAACAAGGATCACTTACGGAGAACGATCCAAACGGACTTAGTTGTGCGTAAGGACAATTTTCCCAAACAGGAGAGCAAATTTCATCCCAAAAGTACTTATACTTTCGATGATAACGGAGTGACACATTGAGTAAAGGTAATAATACTGTGAGCTGAAGAGGCACCCATCCATTTTATCAAGAGTCAGCTTGACCATGGTATCACACCGGCCACTGCGCTTTCGTCGACGAAGATCATTCAGCTGCAACGCCTTTTGGGCGTATAGCTGCTATACCATCTAAAGGAAGCACTGGGACTGACATACTACCAGTTTGCTCAAGTCTAGACAGAAACAGACGAAATGCCGCGGTTGGATTCGAACTACAGACCATCCGGTCAGTAAGCTCATACCAGAACCGCTTAGCCATCTCGAGCCCGTCGAACCTCAATATCAAACACAAATGATGAACTTTCGAGGAATATTAGAAGACCAGTAGACACGTTAGCTTCATGATGTCACGCAGACTTGAAACGGGCCGGCCTCCTAGCTTCACATGACATGAAATGGATGGGTCGATTGTTTTGTTTGTACCTACTGCTGTGCTCTGAAACTACAAAAACGAGACGTACCAACAACTCAAGCTAAAATATGGTTCTTCGGATACGGGAGACGGCATTCAGTCACCTGTGAAGTTCGAAAGCAATAGAAGCGAACAGAGAAGTGTAGCAATAACGAGGGTGATGGTGAACAGATTTCGGTATCGTGGTGTTCTCCGTTAGTTGCTAAGCGAAAATGTTGTCCCCGAAATTGTGAAGACACCAAGACAGAGATCTCAAAACTGGAAATATCAAAACCTGTGTAGCTCCTTTCTTTCGATCAAACTCTCTCCTGGACTGAACTCACCGTTTTTTGCAACTATCCCTGGGATTCGATATGCATGTGTGATCTCCCATGAACTTTTGACTCCTGTCATACCGAGCCAATTTTGACGAACGCACCTTTTGACCACTTGTGTTACCACATGCTGTGCGCACACGGTTGTGGCTACTTCGAATCGATTTGCCGCTCTCCGGGTATGCTGATCCCATAGGGTTTTTATAATCTTTTAAGGTGAGCTATCGAAGAATTTTCGACAGCCTTATGAGTAGTGCATTACGTCTATAGATGTATTGCGATATCTCGTACCAACTGAAACATGAGGCGGCCTGGTGCAGCACATTCAGTTGCTTAAAAACACCATAAACGAGAGCTTCAGCTGGGTTCCAGGTGAGTCTCTCGCAAGCCAAATTGACTTGCAAATGAGTGTGTTTGGCTGATTTCGTGCAGTTTCGATTCAAGTAGAACATGAGGTTGACGGAAGCTCGGTGACCGTATGCATTTGATGAGCCCCAAGAAGGGCGAAACCGGTCGTGGGTTGTCGAAGAATTTTCACAAATTTTCTCTAGACTTGCACCGATTCGTGCGACAATTTGCGCAAGAATCCCCATAATTTAAGGGTTGTGTCCATTTGATGTACGTATTTTTGTACATATGGTACTATATTTTAGTGCTCAATCTCAAGACTTCACAATTGTTGACTTGTAATTCCACGCATCACTCAATTTAGCTCCCCCGAATACGTTGAGCATTCTACACTGTGTGTACAAAACGAATGACTCGTTAGCAAGAGTAGGACGCTGGCTAGCAAGTGACTGGTCGATTGATCAATATGCTGGTCTCACCACCGCCATTGATTTGGGTCCAGAAAGAATCCGAATTTCTTTCTTGAATCAAACCAGTGACGAAAATGATGTCAGGACGATGGTCAGCTGACTATGTCATGTGACGGTCCTCGTCTTGTTCTTTCAGACGCGCCACTCGTGTTCGCATACAAACATAAAACCGACCGCCAGAGAAAACTCAGACAGTATATCGAAAAATTAGTAGCACAGGTGCGGTAAATGGTAGTAGATCAGGTGGTTATTCGACTGTTCGCCGAATTCGACAATTTGCTTGATCGCCATCGGTGACGAAACGTTAGCAAGCAAACTACCAAGCTCGGCAAAGAGATCGATAGTCGCCTCATCTACAACGAAACCTCAGAAATGTTGGATCCTGTGAAGCCAAGACAACATTAAGGCGGACAGTTCAAGTGGCTGAACCGAAGAGAGTTGATTCAGCGGAGTCAAGTAAACAACGAAATCACTGCGAGTAAGACAAGTAAGAATCACACGGCACGCAGCATGAACTACAATGAAGACGCGGATGCGCAACGGTGTCAACGATCTAGTAAGCTCCTGTTCAAACGATGCTACAAGTAGTATAATACATAGTAAGGTTCCCGTACATTTGGTTGAGTTTACTCGAGTTATCCCGAAGATACGTCTGTTACCGAGTGAGATTATGACAAAATAAATAAACGTTCGTCCGGCCGCAACACCTTTTCGGTACCTAGCTACCGTACTACCCGAAGGAAGCACGAGGGCTGAGATTTTTCGAGGAGAAGTAGTCGAGATTCAGAGGTTGGTTTCGAACCACGTACTTTCCGGTTGGTAAGCTCGGGTCTTAGCCACTAAGCTATCTCAGACTATCTCGGGATTATGGTGCCGTGGAAGAGTTAACTCGATAGCACAATTTATAATGCCAGTGCTCGTAGTAATGTTCCCCTAACAGTTAGGATTCATCGTATTTGAGAACGTTAGTGACCAGGTAGACGCTGTACCACGGAAAGGGTTGGTCAGTGGTTATCATTACCGTAAAAACGCAAACACGGTGGAACTGGTTCAAGGCGTAAAATCCAGGCATTGAAAATACTGACAGTCGTTCGAAAACACAGACAAAAGTTCGATTCCCTCTCAACAGCATGCACATGACGTGACTAACAGCAAAAACGAAGGTAGACCAAATTTCGAGGCAGCTGGGTCATGATTCAATGGCGCGCCTGTCCAAGTCCTTATTTGATTAAATAAACAATAGGGTCCATGGTGAAACAACAGGGTATAGTGAGACAGTAGTTTGGCGTTCAGTCAGTCAACAGAACGGCGGTGGGCAGCGAAATCCAACTCGAAACGAGGTGAAGGTGAGAGCTTCCGCTCAGTCGGCACCGTAGAACCATGGAACAATAAAAGGCCCAATTCGTTCTATTAATCGCAGGCGGGATCGTAGTACAGTATTCCCCCAGGTGAGGGGATCAATCAGACAGAGCGAAAGAGAGCGGACAAGAGACAATATTCCTTGGTACCACCATACTGTGGCGAAAACTGTGAACAAGGGAGATTCAGTTAACATCCACCACGTTGATTTGCCTAAGGATATGGGCTTCAATGCAGAGGCTAGCCTGAAGGGAGCGATCTCGTACCACCGAACCAATCAACGCTTCTCAAAAAAGAGTTCACAGAGTTGGGACGTTAAGGTAAGGACGGCGAACGATTCCGTGCATTCGAACTAAATTTATGCAGTCCGGGTTAGTTACTGCTCAAAAAGAGGATAGAGTGAAGAATGGCTAAACTCATAATCAGTCGAACCACCACACGGAATCCACAACCAACTACCTATACAAGAAGAGCAGGCAAGCAAGGGGAACACACCCTATTTTGGATAACCTATGACAGTTAGATTGATGCACGACTGTTACGGGATGGGAAAGTATCCGTGATTCCGCAGTCGGTGGTGACGTAAACACACATTCATTACCTACGACCTTCATCGACCATCACCAGATTTTTCAGGTGAAGCATCACACGCCAAGAATAGAACGGAAATTCCGTAGGGGCGCGACGTACTATTGATCTGTGTGAAGACCGAAGTGGCAACGGCTGAAAGTTTACACGTAATATTGACCAGACAAAGTTATCACAATGGTCACAAATGGTTAGCATTGCCTCTATGGGATTCGGTCATGGACCGAGCCCTCGATCAATAACAGCGAATCGCAAGGACAGTAGACAGTTCCTTTCAAGTTGAAAATCCATATTGTCTAGAGTTTCCGTATATTTTTGTTGAAAACAAGCATAGAAGCAGTCCTTGGAAAGAGAAATTCGTGCAAAGAAAAGCGGCCCATTTTGTCCTCTTGAAGAATGTCTCGCAAGACAGAATGTCAGAACCCCAATCAACTTGAAAAAGTGACGCTCGCTCAAAAACAATCGATGACGTTACACCATCATTATCGGCGGGTGTACTTGTCGTACATTGGTTGCATCTGCCACAGTCCCGTTCACCGATGATTCGGGGAGATGGGGTAGGTAGCTGCGCATTGGAGGTGCGTAAATACAGGGCTGTCAGGGACCGCTCAGCTGTAGCACCCTTCTGGTGTCTAGCTGCCAGGCTGCCCGAAGGAAGCACGAGGGCTGGGATATTGCCAGGTTGCCCAAGCCTAGACAGAGGAAGTCGAGCGGCAGAGGTTGGGTTCGAACCACGGACCTTTCGGTCAGTAAATTCGCGCTCTAGCCACTTGAGTTATCTCGCCCCCCTCTTCTAAGTAGGGAGATTGGGAAGGTAGCTATGTATTGGAAGGAATAGCCTGGATGCACGAGCGCCATTTGCGGCGCGACTGAGCCATGTCTGGTAATATCT
Organism: Opisthorchis viverrini; assembly: GCF_000715545.1. Lineage (NCBI taxonomy): Eukaryota > Metazoa > Platyhelminthes > Trematoda > Opisthorchiida > Opisthorchiidae > Opisthorchis > Opisthorchis viverrini. The sequence continues at coordinate 236,630 of NW_008751778.1, forward strand.
GTAACCATAGGTGTGTCCCGTCTGGGGGTCCCATCCAAGGAGACGGCAATAACTAGAGCAGCTGAGTTTGCTGGTAATGGCTTTCACACTGTTGCTGCCAAGTCATTGTTTGACCTCCCGGGCTAGTTTCCACTCTTTGGGTGGTTTTGCAAAAAGAACTCTTGGAGAAGGTCGGTCCAACTGATTGGGTGGACACAGCCTCACTCAGTCATCATCACCCGCTGTGAAATCTGCAAACATATTGTACAGCGGTCGTACTGGCCACGGTTTAGTCTGCCGATGCGTTGCGGTGACACAAGCGGCCGGCTACGCATTGGAGGCAGTAGCCGACATAATCGATGCGTGAATCCAGGAGTGACAGAGGAGTTTAAATAGGAGAGATCTCTTAGTAACGAATACTAAACGAACCGCATGTGGTCAAGTTTCAACAGGTCTGTACCGATGAATGATGAGTTTCACTGGGAACTCAGAATCACCTTTAATTTTAGCTACCCGTATCCGGTGGAATAATACTAAATTTTTTTAAGCATCAACTAGAAGCGAGTACTCAGTGAATACATACAGTTTCAAACGCTTTTTCACCTTGGTGAACATTGTTCACTCGTTTAGTCTGCCGATGCGTTGCGGTGACACAAGCGGCCGGCTACGCATTGGAGGCAGTAGCCGACATAATCGATGCGTGAATCCAGGAGTGACAGAGGAGTTTAAATAGGAGAGATCTCTTAGTAACGAATACTAAACGAACCGCATGTGGTCAAGTTTCAACAGGTCTGTACCGATGAATGATGAGTTTCACTGGGAACTCAGAATCACCTTTAATTTTAGCTACCCGTATCCGGTGGAATAATACTAAATTTTTTTAAGCATCAACTAGAAGCGAGTACTCAGTGAATACATACAGTTTCAAACGCTTTTTCACCTTGGTGAACATTGTTCACTCACATAACTGCACGTATCGAGGAATTGACAGCAACAAAAAGGTGAACCAGAAATTAGTAGTACCCTAGAGACATCGAGATAGTTCATCGGTTAAGGCACAGACTATTCACTAACGGGAAAGTTCATGGTTCGAACCCAACCCAGGCACTTCAACTGGTTCCGTTTAAGCTTGGGAAACCAGATAGTATCTCAGCCCTCATGCGGCCTACGAGCGACATGACAGGTTTGCATCAAAAGAGTGTTACAGTTGAACTATTCAATCATTCACCAGTTTTCGCGCTACGCAGTCGAAAACACTCCTTGGGATTGTACCTCCCAGAAAACCAGAGACTTCGACTGCAGATGGCTACAGCGGTCAATTCTTTCTGTGAGTTCACGAAGCCCAGAAATGACCGAACAGTGAAGTGAAGAGCCTCCGAATACAGTGAAGTTCAGTCATTTTCAAGAAAACCACAATCCCCTTCATCGATGACTCCCCACGAGATAGAACGGCCACCATCGGTCCAGGAGGTGTTCCCGCTGGGATTTGTGCGCAAGTGCTGACTATTTGTAGTTCCAGCGATTACTTGACAACGAATATGACTTTGCATGTGTTGGAAAACACTAAGATGACTACATGAACGCCGCACACGCTCACATTNTTGGAAAACACTAAGATGACTACATGAAAGCCGCACACGCTAAAATTCCGGGGGTGCTGAACCGAGTAGGAAGCCCTAACATGTGGAGAACACGGTGGAGAGCACTATGTCGGCTGCCAACATGCAATATACACTGCAGTAAGCAACACGTGTGTGTCAAGGCTCTTTTAATAAGTACATACCAACTATACTACTCGAAATGACAGTGAACAAGTCCCAACCATTTGAACAGGTCTATAGACCACACTCACTCGTGCGGTCACTAGTTTCGGCCACCTAGTATCTGCGGACAACACTGATTGTATGAATTTATGACGAAAATTACCAAAATAGTTTGGATTGTCTCCAAAAAAACCTAATCGGGAATCACTGTATACATAAATATGTGGACAAAATGTGCCCATATGAACGAATAAGCTATTTTTAGGTTTTTCTTTGAACAAGTGAGGCAGAAGATACGATGTGCTGGAGTATAGAATGTGATGGAAGCGGGGTAACACTCCAAGTACTCTTCAGTCGTTCTCATCGTTTGGAAATGTCAATCGATTAAGACGAGTAGTGGGCACCATAACGAAAACATGAAGCCGGTTACTCGAATTGAACAGAACAAGACGTACGAAATCGGAAAGAGACTTACAAAAACACTCAATGCGATGAAGTTCCCCGGAAAACGACGTCTCACATTGTCGCAACAGACCAGAGTGATGTAGGTGACCAGAAAGGTTGCACTGGACAGGAAGACCGAAAGATGAAAATCAAAAGGATTGTAGTGCAATATGAACAGACTGGATAAAGTAGCTTCTTACCTGAAGGGTTGTCTTGGTTCCCTAGTGGCTTTCAGAGGTTATCCATAAAACACTTCGATGAATAAGAGGTCGCGGATCACGAAAACATGACGGAATCAAATCACACTAGTTCAATGACAACATCATCGGTGTCTGGGAGTGTAGTCACCTCGGAGAGATTGTGGTTGACTGGCACCAAGTCCCTTCCTCGTCCGCTTTTTTTCTCTTCTTCATAACAAGGTTTTTTAAATAAACTGTGACTGTACGGCAGCCAAGTATCAGTGTTGAATACTGATATTGTGCTGTCGATGAAGGTGATGATGTCATCATCAGGTACTAGGTTCAAGGAATTCATGTGAGCGCTTCCCAAACAAATATAATTAACACCAATAGATCAAACAAAGCAGACTCGTAAAAAGTGGAACTCACTAGGAGATGTAATAGAACCACGAATTTCTCTGGACCCAATATTTGACTCGATGACTAGCCGAGAGAAATAGAGATTAGGTTACTTGGAGATTGAAGTTGAACAACTTACGCCAGCAGGAACAGAGAGACGATCCCGCAGGTTACAAGCAGTTGCGCGGTGAGGATCAAGTAGACCTGGAATTAGGACAGATAGACAAATGAGTTAACATCAGCTACATGGGAACAACCTTTCTCTACACACTCCTTGATGTCTTACCCATCTTTACTGTATGCAAGACCTCACGGCATATCATCAAACGTAAGCCGTGCAACGTTGTAAGCCACGCTTATGAAGCGTCAATGACAGCGTCCTCTACAAGCAATTGTGTTCACGCTACGGCGTCCACGGTAGGGGCAAAGCGGTAGAGATGACCAAAACACAAGTCAAGGTTTTCAACACTTGAAACAAACTGTTCGCAAGCTTTGTCCGGATCACTTCTAACCCTTCCACTCAACATGCACAGGTATAACCTGACTCGATTACCTTACTCACATGACAGACAAAACCGGACAGCTACTCTCCAACGCTAGACGAGTCGACAGCATGGGCCACCGTAACGATACGTGTGAGGAGCACTTATCACTTGAAAACCACGAGACTTGTAGTGGTTTGTTTCAAAGGTAGCCAGGAGAACTTGACACTGATCCTTTTATGCATCAGACCCAACCGTAGGGGACAAGTTTGACGAAGACGAGCAGAAGGCGACTGACAAGACACCGGGACAACATACACCAACCGGTTTGGCTAACGCTGTAAGAATGCGGACTGCTTCACTGATTTAGCGATCAACCCAAGAAAACTCTATCTCACCGGGTAATCGAACGATGATGACATAGGCAAATTATGCCCCGGTGCGTACACGATAGGTATCATTGTGGCCGTGAAACTGGAAATGCAGCACACGTTTGTGTGAGTGTCAAACTTAAATTTCACTTAGGAAGGAAGATTTGACCTCCAAAGCATGTGAACAGTGTATCAATCGGTCGCCCGGAAAACCAAACAGTGACTTCAGAAGCTATGATCACAAGACGAGAGGTCGGCATCCATAACAACCAAGCAAACAACTACGGGATGGCGCTGAAAGCACTGTGGATCAGTCATGTAACATAAGCCTGGGGGGCTTGGGACAACATGGCCCTGTCCATAGCAGGCTCAAATGAATCGGTTGACTGTTGCATGGTGCTCGGACAAGCCATACGGTCCGTCAGGAGAAAAGGCGTCGCACACTGTTCGGATACTGCATCAGGCGTGGAGCCTACACATCAAGTAGCGGATTTTGACTCATATGGAAGGATTCAGGAAAATTCCAGCCTCAACAACGTCTGCTAGCTGATGCAACTCTGGACGGAGTGCTTCAAGCGACGTCCAAGCATCTGGCAATTTAGACCTAAATTGCTCCAAGTAGACTCAACCTCAACATCACCTGACAACAGCTGCGAACAGCGGATTCTCACGATTAGCAAAAAACGATGGAACCGAAAAACCTCCCGAAGAAGATAAGGTCCCAAGTGAATCTGCCTGTCCACACCTCTCGCACCTCTTCATAACTTATTTTGTTTAGAATGTGTCCAAACTGGGGCAACTCAATATGACTGCCGATAAAACGGCCGTGCTGCGGTTCTCATGAAATTAGCCTGATCTACGCTACGATTGAAATATTCGATTCCATTCAAGACCAAATCAAGGAGATTTCAGCCCTGAAAGAGGCAGTTCGGACCACTTATTGTCCTAACGCTCGGTCTTAAAAGACCGCTGTTAATTCCATAACCAACTTTAAAGTCCTTTGCCAACCTTCGCACCACATCATCCTCGATAAGTTGCGAAATACCGTGAGCAATCGCTTAAACTAATAGTGTCCCCAGGAAGTTCGTAATTTTCTTGAGACATACTACTCATCAACGAAAGTCGGTATTCTGTCATACGGCGAGGAGAACCGAGTGTATTTCTCGAAAACAGTCCAATCTGGGTTCAAGTGGAACATCAAGTTGAAGGAGACTCGGGGACTGCGCCTACCTGATGAGCCCCAAGAAGGGCGAAACCAGTCGTGGGTTGTCGGAGAGTTTTCAGCAACCTTGTGAGTAGTTTCCTTTACGACTTTAGCCTTCTTTCTGGTGCATGACGAGACTACTGACTGTCATCAGTGTTCTCTAAATTCACGATCCATTGGTCACTTGAGTGAATCTTCAAAGGATCTTCTGATATCCAAATGAGTTCAAAAAACTTAGAAGAAACCGTACACTACGTTAAGAACATTATCTTGTTGAGCGACAACACACTCCAGCCACTAATAAGTATTTGTGGGGCTAGAAGCCAAGTTCCGCCCGCGTCTATGGACGTGTACTAGCGGCCCCTCAACAAAAGAACTGGGAGGGGGGTCGAGCGAATTTCCGTATGGAAATACAATGAGAAACACATCGTCCGATTCAGTGAACAGACAAAGGAAAACGTTCAGCGTCAGAAAAGCCTTCGTACAGCTGTATAGGACTTTGTGGCGAAGGGGAATAAGTCTACGCGTGGAACTTTTGGTCTTCAACAAGCCTGATACCTAAGTCACATTGTGAAAGGTGACTTTTGTCGAAACAACCGGAAGCTAGGTTCTAAACGTTAAACGTTCGTTTCCCGGAGCTACTCGATTACGACATCCGGGAGCTTGTCATGATCTACCATACCTGCAATCGAAGATGTCTGTGGTTCCTTACCATATCGTGCGGTTTTATCACCTCGGAAAACAACTGAACACGTGGGGTGCGAGAGTCAAGGTCCACAAGTGGTATGGGGCGTTCGTCGGCGGAACCAGCATGTGTAAAGCTAGGAGCCGATGGCAATTTGCTTGTGAACTTTTCACAACAAGACACTGATGGATCCATCGCGCCAATGCTTGTTCAGCTCATCGATGAATCCAACGACCATTTAGGTGACATGAGTTGTCAACATTCGCCGGAACAGTAGACGAAGCAGAATGACTTGAAAATTCTCAAGAACCCTAATACGCTTAGAGGAAACGATGGACTAGAATTCATTATCGCATCACTTTTATCGAAAAACAAAGTGTCAGCTCATAGCGGGATGAACTGTAGTCAGATATACGATATACATGTCACTGCCAGAGACCGCTTACCTTTCGTATGAATGCGTGGCGCACAGACTTATCGCTGAATCTTGCAGAACTTGTAAACGCATTCCCATCCGACGCAGAGTACTCACCGTAAGGTTGGGACTGTGGATCAGGATACGGATGCGAATAACCGGCTGGAGACAAATTGAGGAGGAGGTTGTTAGGAGAGCAGGAGCAACATGAATCAATGAAACCGTACTGTGTAAACAAGAGCGTCGCTACATCCCAAATGCACGGCCTTCAGATCAATAACGACAAGCGAATTAACTTATTCCACTCAGGAGAACATGTCACTTGAAACTGAACGGCTTCGACAGTGCTGCCCGTGCAAAACCGTTCAAATGTAACACCCTTTCGGTGCCTAGCTGTCATGCCACCCGAAGGTTGCGTGAGGGCTGGAATACTGCCAGGTTGCCCAAGCCTAGACAGGGGAAGTCGAGTGGCAGAGGTCGGGTTCGAATCACGGACCTTCCGGTCAGTAAATTCGCGCTCTAATGACTTGGGCCATCTCGCCTTGTGCAAAGAGGCTAAACCACCATGAACAGGTAAAACTGGAAACGTGTAGGATCCGAAAATTTGCATCTGCTTTAGAAAAGCTGTCTTTGTGTAAACGCCGAGACCGCATCCATGTGGGGCGAGATGGCCCAAGTGGTTAGAGCACGTGATTCGAACCTGACCTTTGCCCCCCACCCGACTTCCTCTGTCTAGGTTTGGGCAACCTGGCAGTATCCCAACCACTGTGCCTCCTTCGTGTGGCATGGCACCTAGGCACCGAAAGAGTGCTACAGCTAAACGATTTTCTATCAATATACCTGGAGCACAACGAGCATGCGACAAAATACCGAATTTGAAGTAGTCAGAACTGAGCTGTGTATCACGGAGATGGTGCTCCAAAAGCATTCCGCGGTTCGGAAAGTGACAGTCATGCAACTCACAGGAAGCTGCGTCACCCAGGTCCAGGTTCAGTATAAGATACGGGTGATCAGTAATCCACTGAGTGTGGACTCAAATCTCGGGTCTTTCGATCAGAAGCCCATATCTTACACCTTGCACCCCTGAGGACACTGGTGAGACAACCCATTCATTCCAGTCTTATGCCACCAAATACAACATAACTGAAACTGGGACTTCACAAGATAGACGCGATTGGTTAGTTCAGTTGAATTCGCATCGACCACCACAGGGCGTTGAAATTATTTGGACCCTACGTTCAGTTAGCAACTAGCGTCGTTGTACAGAGGGACATCTGCACTAACAGGAGAGAACCAAATTCATTCCAAGTCACGCGCTTGACAAGGAGAGACATACTCACCTCCTGGCATCGTCGGGCTTGTGGGATAAGGTGCGGCTGAAAATAAGCATGCAATGAAAGACAATTTCAACATGTGCCATTCATAAGAGACGATATGGTAAGGTGTTTTCGGGCAGTCGTAGATTCATAGCTTTATTGAGCTGGTTAAGTAAGACCGTTAGGCGAAACCACGACAAGCTAAAATAAACAGTTCACCAGCATGAATACACTGGGAATCTAGTGTTTCAGTCAACATAAAAAGAAAACCAACAGGGTTACTCTGTTGTTGAATACCCCATGAAGAGAACTATCAATAGTGGCTGTTTTTGGAGGGCCCTAATGTTTTGCTAGCAACTTCAAGAGATCAACGGAAAATGGTCAGTCACACTTGGGGAGAACACAGTTTGTCCGTCGGTGGATCAACTCATCACACTCCACAATTTAGGCTGCGTATCTAGCATTCCAGAAGAAAGTCTGCCCCGTAGAGCCGTCTTTCCGCGGTCTTGTGTTGGATGGAGACAACCGGAAAGCGATCAGTCCATGAATTGGTGACGAAGCATGAAAGCCCTTACCAATCACATACCAGGGTTTCGGCATCTCATTCTACACGTGCGGTGTTTGTTCAAGGTTAAATATCGTCAAACAGATATCGACAAGACACACAATGAACTCGAAACGTGCAACAGTAGTTTACTGAAATCTGGACTTCTGCTCTGTTTTTTACTCCACATCCCACAACGCGTTACGTGGAAAACAATGTGAAATCACACTGCGTCTTTTAAAAGTTCACGGAGTTGACCTGTTGTTCACCAAGGTCATATTCACGATCACGATGTTGTCTCGCGATGCACGTTGTTGGATGTGGAACAAAACAAAGCACGAGGGAGACAGTGGATGCGATGTACTAATCAAAGAGGGCAACCGCTTTAACCTCACGAAATCTAATAGTCCAACTCAGCGAACAAACCAACGACCATAACTTGTTGGGTCTACAATTGAGACTGCAGTTTTGCGGGATAGGTATTTTGTTCATAGTCACACTACTCTTGTTTGAACGGTCGTTCTCCTGTTCTGGCGTAGTTATTCCGGTGAGTCCATACCAAAGGGAAGCACTGGACTCGAGTTTCGCTCTTATTAGAGCTCATCAGCAGTGTATATCCGATGGCCGTGCCGGGATTTGAACCCCGGACATCTGATGTGCGAGACGAGCATGTAACCACTACTCCACGTTGGACACATCTGAATTTTCACGTCTGAGATTTTGTGGATTTTTGGTGGACCACAAAGTAGGGGTTGAATTGTACTTTTAAGGTACAATCGATGTCGATACTTCGCTCTAAATAGTTTATGAAGTCTCCCCCTCTAACTCTAACTTTACTCTTATTCAGTACCGAGGTGATATTTCTACTATCGATCTGCCGGTACGGTCCTTCAGATAGATGTTTCTTACTCATTTGTAGATGATCACTCGTATCCGGAACAATAGTCTTTGCGATCACTATTTTGTCCACCTGTTTTAGAGTACCTACCGCTGGTCAGATTTTAGAGGGAATAGGTTCTCCAAACCATGAGCTGGCTTTTGGCAACTATTCCAAAACCCCTAACCGAATAATCGAGTACTCTTGTTAGGAATTCATAGGAATTTGTCTTTATCTACAGAGGTGTTAAAAGGAGGTTCTTTGAAAACAGCCGAGCGATTCCTACTGACATCACACCTTCAGAACGGACACAGCCTAACGTAAACCTAACAATGGAAGGTATAAAAGCATGCCTGAAACTCATTCACTTTGTTTTTGACTCCACAGTTTACGCTTAAGAGTAAGGCCTAGCCATGGGATTTCCCCGGCTTTGGCAAATATCACTATGGGGGATTTAGAACACAAAAGTTTTAGCTCGTTTCTCGTACCCGACCAAAATACCTTGACGTTATGCAGATGGCACTTTCGTCAGGAGTAAACAAGACAGGGTTAGTGAATTTTACAGGAATCTGAATGAACTGAATGCCCATAGGAAGAAATCAACTTCAACACGTAAGATTGGTGGTTACCAAAAACCACGGTGTACCGGTGTTAGGCGGAATTCCACACGGATCCCGCTTTACCGCTCGCGCTCAGGTGCTGCTACGGCCAAGAAGTCCATCCCACGCAACATTGGCCAGGAATTCGAGACGCTTGCCGGTCCGGCATCAAGACGAGATCTGATTGGTCGAAAGTCTGAACCCAGTAGCCAATCATGACCCAGTATTGGTCGAATGCCGGTTGCCAGTGGCGCACCCAGAACGCGTCAGAACTTCCAGAAGGTTATAACCGCCTACGCTATATATACGGAGCGCTGTACAACTGTTCATGACTTCATTTTGGGCGTTAATATACCTTGTGCACCTTTGGTGGTTGTTTTGACGTGAACGCTAGCTTGGGAGGACCAGACCGAGAAATAAGCTGAAGAAATTACCGTTATTACAGCCGGAAAAACCAACTGACACTGAGGCGGTTTGAACTATCCATCCGCCCATCCTAAGTCGGTGTTCCATACGAACCAGGGACTTTTAAAGTCGTTCAAAGGTCCCTAAATATGGTTTAGAGAAGGGAACCGTTCTGCACTGGTACCATTGAAATACAGTCTCTCAATGAATAAAACCGTGCACTGTGTCTACAAAATCAAATTCAACGACTGCAATAAAGTCCACAAGGAAAACACGGCCAGATAATCAACACACCGAAATCAGTGACCTTGAGAGAAAAGCAACCAGATAATCGAGAAGCACACAGTATTACCGGACTGAGCAATGGCAGGAAATGCTCTAGACATGAGACATAAATTGACAAAATGTTTTAAGGTTTTCAGGCGGAAACAACGGCTTACACCAGAGCGACTGATTGCCTCGGCCGTGGAAACTGCCAAGCATCTCCAAGAACTAGCTAGTGAGCGAGTGGAGAACGGTTCTAGATCAGTCGACATGACATGTGGCAGTCTGCGGTTGTCACCGAAGAGGTGTCATCAACACAAGTAGCTTAGGTCTGGAGTGCATAGTCCAGGCCAAACAAAGTCCATGCAATCTCACTCTCCCCCACTCGATCGTCTTGGCACCTACAAACCTCACGGAACAACAAAATTAAACTAGTGACACCCAAGAGTAATCACCAATTAGAGATCAAGGACAAAGTGATTTCGAACTCCCGTAATCCACGATTAACGAGAACTTCAAACCGACATTGAGATGATTCAATAGATTAGTTTTTATCGGTGTATTTCGTCTGTCTCAAAACTCAACCAAGCTGAAGCTTTCGTTTCGAAATCGAAGAGTTGCCCAGCTATAAACCATTCTGAAACAAAAACACTGACCTTTCCCCCCTCGGTTGGCCCACTTTCTTGATGTTTTTGGCTTCGGAAGCCCAAAATCTGAATTCGAGGTTTTTAAAATTGCAACGGACCGCTAAACTGTCCGAGTACGATGCGACCACAGCCAGCCAGAATACGCGACCGCAGAATTAATCACTTCCGGTCGCTAACTCGGACAGTTTCGCGTTTCTGCCCCATCGACAGGTCTGGTAAGGCTAATGAGTGAGAACAAGAGAGAGAGAGGAACTACTATGATCGACATAGTCTCATTAGAAGACTGAGGAGTTGGCGTTTTAGTTCACTCGCTTAACACGATTGTAACTGAGATGCATTCTCTAGCGCCTTAATAGACATCGTGGTGGAGATATGAATGCACAAGTGGGCAGGCTTAGTGCAATTACGGCCGTCACGAAGAGACTGGACCTTACCGTGGTGTGACGGTTTGCGCACCTCAGCGATCCATTGAGCTATACTGGAGAGTGTCCCGCGACACTCACAGAGTCTCTCATACCAGGTTGGTCAATGGTTAGAGGTCTGACGAACACAGTCTCCTGGCCCTCCAGGTTGGGGGTTGGAACATGTGGCGACTTGTTCCGTAGAAATGGTAATGCATTTGCATTTCCCGCCAAACACCGCTACCTTGCGGTTAGGCTTTTGAGCCAAAGGCTTTGGTTGAGGACACTAATCGTCCTTCTGTCTAGGTGTGGGCGCCCTGACAGTATCCCAGCCCTCGTACAACCATACGGCAGTGAAGCATCAGTACCAACACTGATGTTGCTGTCTTTGATGATCATGATGAAACGCGCCCAACCTACCCATATTTCGACAAATTGACAGCCAATAATTTTGTTGTGCAAAATTGGTTCTCTCCGCTAGGTAGCTTATGTTTGGTGCTTTCGTCGGGGAACTCGCTTAAGAATTTTCGGTGTCTTCGTTTTCGATATTTTTAAACCCAGGTCGCACGTTGGCCGGAATCCAACAGCATCCTATTGATAAGCCTTATTAGAAGTAAATGGTCTCATTTAGCTAATTCAGACTTTCGTGATTTGCCTAGCTACCACAGTAAGGATGGTTCCGCTTTGCAAATTTGCGGAAATACCAGCTACGGCACCTTGAATAGCGTATCCACTACCAAATGCCTCAGACTTGAATGGATACACCTACACTCCAGTAAACCCGTCGTGGTCATACATATGGATTTTCATGGAGCATCCATGTCCTCCCGTCCAAGTAGAATCCTTTTATCTAACAGACTTACTGTTCAAATAATCAGAACTGTAAACTACGTGATGGTATTAGTCCTTTTTTATGCATCTGATTGGCGATAAAAATATATTTGTTGTTGATTTCACAACCAGGGTTTTGGGATGCGCGCTAATGTAGTTCGCACAACTCTTATTACGACCATCTGTGAATTTTAGATATCCGCCTCTCTTGGCCTGGCATCCTCAGAAATAACAGGTGTCAACCAAATTCCAGGTGTACGATAAATATGTACAAACTACTGGAATTAAATAAAAATTATCCATAGATATCTCTTTAAATGTTACATAGGCATGTTTTGTACATTTCTTGCCAATTCATCAAGTTATTGCCTAAA